>NC_069499.1:558322982-558690482 GCF_027579735.1 Bombina bombina | reverse complement strand
CCCTATGAATTTAAAAAAGCACCCCCCAAATAACCCCTCCTAATCTAAACTAAGATACCAATAGCCCTAAAAAGGGACTTTTGTAGGGTATTGCCCTAAATTAAATAGTTCTTTTACCTTAAAAAATACTAAGTCCCCCCTCTAACAGTAAAATCTCCCACCCACCAAACCCCCCAAAATAAAAAAAAACTAACACAAAAAAATCCTAAACTACCTATTGCCCCTAAAGGTGCATTTGTATGGGAGTTGCCCTTAAAAAGGCATTCAGCTCTTTTACTGCCCTTAAAATGGCATTCAGCTCTTTTTCAGTGCCCATTAAATCCCTAATCTAAAAAATAAAAAAAAATAAAAAAAATCCTAACTCTAAGCCCCAAATAGGTACTCACCGTTCCTGAAGTCCGACGGAGAAGGTCCTCTTCCAGGCGGCGGTAAAGTCTTCTTGGAACCAGCGACATCTTCATCCAGGACCAAGCCGGCATGGAGCGGAGATGACAGCGAAACTGAAGACCGGCGACCGCGGAGCAATGGAGCGTGGAGGATCACCGCTGTACACTGAATATTGAATGCAAGTTACGCTTTTAAATATGGCATCACTTACATTCCTATTGGCTGATTTGAATCTTCAAATTCAAATCAGCCAATAGGATGAGAGCTTCTGATATCCTATTGGCTTTTCAAATTGGCTAGGTGAATGGTGGATTAGCGGTTAATACATTTTTTTAGGTTTATTGTGATTTGGGTTAATGGCGGATTAGGGGTTAATATACTTTATTAGTTATTGCGGTGGGACATTGCGGTTGACAGTTAGATAGATATTGTGCATTTTCAGCCAGTTACAGGAGTTACGGTGCTCACATTTTCAGCGCAAGGCTTGCTGTGCCTGCCCATGAGTGGCGAGGTGAAAATGGAGTAAAATGTCTCCATTTTTGCCGCGTAAGTCCTTGTGCTGAATATGTGATACCGATTTGCAACGCGGTTCTATGTTAGCTTATGGGAGTAAAAATGGCGGGCAACAGATGAAATGTACACGCCGCATTTATATGGGGCGCTGTATATGTGATAGCAAAACCTTTTAAAAATGCATATGTAATCTTGCCCTGTGTGTTCCCTGTAAATATATATGTATATGCTTATATACATATGTATTTATGTGTTAATATATAGTGCATATATATTTAAAATCTGTTGCCCATCACTGCGCAACTTACCCCCTTCTCTGCGCTACTTTTCCATTGGAGCCTAAGGACGCACGCTCTCATGAGCAATGCGAAGGCAAGGTAATGTACACATTGCAATCAACCTGTAATACCAGTCCACATTTGCGTACGCTAGTATTACTAAGTGGAGTGCCAATATCACTTTCGCAAAAGTGATATTTTGAACTCCACTTGTAATCTAGCCCATAATATGACGTACAATTGTATATTGTAACATCTGTATTGCAAAATGGAATACTATGCCAGAAATACAAAACACAAAGTATAAATTTAAAAAATCTTCAGCTTTGCTATACTGTTCGGCAGGGTTTTAAAATGAACACTTTCCATTCTTGAATCCTGCAAGGGGGACCCGAGCATATCACACAGCAGCAGGTATATCAATTAATCTAGTTCAAGATTCCTTTAATATAAAGGAAAATTGCTTCCTTGAATCACACAGGTTTCCTATGTTATATCTTCCTACGCATTTCTAGAGTGGAATTTCCAAGTGAGTATGAAAAGGTTCTTGCTGTGCCAGATGAGCTGTGATACAGTCAAGTGGCACTGAAATATGTTAGGAAGACAGCCTATGTGGTGTGCATGGGTTATATAAGGATATGTCTTTCAAAAACTCCCTGTGCTGCACAAGGCTTTCCACAATAAACTACCAAATATAGGTCTATATTATGAGTGGAGCACTATTTTGCGCTCCTGCTTGTGTGGTAAATTCATTAGATGGAGGCGTTTTGCTTGCATTGGGATGCGTTCACATAAGTTGAATGCAAAAAACTTTGCGCACAAGTGAAAACCCGATGTGCAAAAAGTTGAACTTTGAATTTCACGACTGTATACTCTCATAGACTTCAATTGAGAGGAAAAAACTGCAAAAAAAAATGAACATATACACTCACTGGCCACTTTATTAGGTACACCTGTTCAATTGCTTGGTAACACAAATTGCTATCACATGGCAGCAACTCAATGCACTTAGGCATCTAGACGTGGTGAAGATGACTTGCTGAAGTTCAAAACGGGCATCAAAATAGGGAAGAAAGGGGATTTAAGTGACTTTGAATGTGGCATGGTTGTTGGTGCAAGACGGGCTGGTCTGAGTATTTAAAAAAACACTGATATACTGGGATTTTCATGCACAACTGTCTCTAGGGGTTACAGAGAATGGTCCAAAAAAGAGAAAATATCAAGTGAGCGGCAGTTATGTGGACAAAAATGCCTGGTTGATGTCAGAAGTCAGAGGAGAATGGGCAAACTGGTTAGAGAAAGGCAACAGTAACTTAAATAACCACTCGTAATATATAAACAGTCAATATAATTAATATGCCCACCAGTAGCTTCACTTGCAATATATCCTAAAAATTCACATGATTTCCACCAAGCTTGTACCAAAATGTATTGACGTTTCCGGGAACGCACACACTCCTTCTTCAGAACAAACATACAGTGCTCAAACAATAGTATAAACATAATTGATTAATTAGTTACCGAAACGTCAATAAATTATAGCACAAGCTTGTTGGAATTCCTGTGATGCTGCTGTGATTTTTTGGTATATATATATATATATATATATATATATATATATAAATATATAGTATCTCACAAAAGTGAGTACACCCCTCACATTTTTGTAAATATTTTATTATATCTTTTCATATGACAACACTGAAATTACACTTTGCTACAATGTATTGTAAAGTAGTGAGTGTACAGCCTGTATAACAGTGTAAATTTGTTGTCCCCTCAAAATAACTCAACACACAGCCATTAATGTCTAAACCTGTACACCCCTAAGTGGAAATATCCAAATTGGGCCCAAAGTGTCAATATTTTGTGTGGCCACCATTATTTTCCAGCACTGCCTTAACCCTCTTGGGCATGGAGTTCACCAGAGTTTCACAGGTTGCCACTGGAGTCCTCTTTCACTCTTCCATGATGACATCACAGAGCTGGTGGATGTTAGAGACCTTGAGCTCCCCACCTTCAGTTTGAGGATGCCCCACAGATGCTCAATAGGGTTTAAGTCTGGAGACTGCTTCTTAAGCAAGGCAGTGGTCGTCTTGGAGGTGTGTTTGGGGTCGTTATCATGCTGGAATACTGCCCTGCGGCCCAGTCTCTGAAGGAAGGGGATCATGCTCTGCTTCAGTATGTCACAGTACATGTTGGCATTCATGGTTTCCTCAATGAACTGTTGCTCCTCAGTGCCGGCAGCACTCATGCAGGCCCAGACCATGACACTCCCACCACCATGCTTGACTGTAGGCAAGATACACTTATCTTTGTACTCCTCACCTGGTTGCCGCCACACAGGTTTGACACCATCTGAACCAAATAAGTTTATCTTGGTCTCATCAGACCAGAGGACATGGTTCCAGTAATCCATGTCCTTAGTCTGCTTGTCTTCAGCAAACTGTTTGCAGGCTTTCTTGTGTATCATCTTTAGAACAGGCTTCCGTCTGGGATGACAGCCATGCAGACCAATTTGATGCAGTGTGCGGCGTATGGTCTGAGCACTGACAGGCTGACCCCCCACCCCTTCAACCTCTGCAGCAATGCTGGCAGCACTCATACGTTTATTTCCCAAAGACAACCTCTGGATATGACACTGAGCACGTGCACTCAACTGCTTTGGTCGACCATGGCGAGGCCTGTTCTGAGTGGAGCCTGTCCTGTGAAACTGCTGTATGGCCATCTTTATGTAGAGCAACAAATTATTTTTTCAGATCCTCAGATAGTTCTTTGCCATGAGGTGCCATGTTGAGCTTCCAGTGACCAGTATGAGAGAGTGTGAAAGCGAGTACACCAAATTGAACACACCTGCTTCCCATTCACACCTGAGACCTTGTAACACTAATAAGTCATATGACAACGGGGAGGGAAAATGACTAATTGGGCCCAATTTGGACATTTCCACTTAGGGGTGTACTCACTTTTGTTGCCAACGGTTTAGACATTAATGGCTGTGCGTTGAGTTATTTTGAGGGGACAGCAAATTTACACTGTTATACAGGCTGTACACTCACTACTTTACATTGTAGCGAAGTGTCATTTCTTCAGTGTTGTCACATGAAAAGATATAATAAAATATTTACAAAAATGTGAGGGGTGTACTCACTTTTGTGAGCTACTGTGTATATATATATACATATATATATTGAAACATCTATGCATCTAAAATACTATTAATAATATTTACAGTAAATACATACAGTAGTCAAAATTATTTTTAAATATTAATATTAAATAAATATGCTTTTTCATGTTTTCAGGTATTTGACTGCAAAGGGCTCCAATGCACACATATATATGTATATATGTGTGTGTGTGTGTGTACATATGTATTTATATGTGTATTTATGTATGTAAATACATAAATATATATATATATATATATATATATATATATAAACGAAGAGAAAGAGGGGAATGATGTACATATCATCATGCCAAGTAAAGACAGGGAATTCTGCGCTCTTAAAACAAAATAGTCGAGGAGCCCAAATGGATAGATTATCAAAAAAGATTTATTAGTATCAAAAATGTAGTTGTAAATCCACAGTCTTTTAAAAAATTCACAAAGATCAAGTCTCTACCAAACTTTCATCATAAATAAACACAATCCTAGCAAACATACACACACACACATATAGGACTCTGACCGGTCAAAGTGAACACAGGGCACCAATGTAACTACATATAGTAATGCTGATAAATGTTACCAGGATGGATTCATGACCAACTACACCCTCGCTGCAAACAGGACCCCCCAGAACAAGACAGGGAGGTATGGCCTGGGCAGGTACACAATAGGGATCTAAGTTGTCAGTAAGCCCACCCTGTAATGCAAAGAAATGTAAAGTGCAAAGCAAGCATAAACATGCATAAGTTAGTAAGGCATAGAGGCATGTGTAGAAAGGGTTAATGAAGGCAGTTCAAAGCGGTAGTCAGAGATAGCATGAACTATGTCCAGATAGCATGAATCATGCGATATGCAACAGACAAAAGTTAACGTAAGAAAGCATTTTATAGAGGTATATATCTCAACGTCTGTAGTGATTACAGTAATCAGCAAGAAAGTCACTAAGCAGTTGAAACGGAGCCGTCTAGAGAGTAATGGCAAGTATATCCATATGTAATTGCCAAATCTTTTTAGGGGTATATACTGCACCTTCCTTTCATCAAGGGATCAATCACAACTTCTATTGGTCTCGCCTTGATGAAGTCCCGTCTTACCAGTTGACGGGTGTCAGGGTGCCAGGAATCAGACTGAGACGAGAAGAGCAAAAATAATCACACCTTTATTAATAGCAAAAAATAATAAAAAGTCCACAAGTCAAATAACAAGCCAGGAATCAAAAACAGAGCTGGTAGTCAGACGAGCCGAGTCAGGAGCCAAAGCGAATAGTCAGACAAGCCGGAATCAGGAACAAGGAAAACAGCAGAGTCAGGAACAAGCCAGGGATCAGGAACCAGGAAGGACGTCAGGCAGCCAGGTAATACACAGGAACTCTCACAAACAGGTTTGAAATAACGCAAAGGCAGAGCATACTGAACAGAGGCCCTTTAAATAAAAAGTGATGACATCACAACTCTGAGACTGCATCCTGTCTCACATGGATGATGCACACCAGTCTGGCCATAAAAGGAAGTGCAGGAATTGAGCAGCATCCCCCACAATGCACCGTAGTCAAGAAGAGAGGTGAGTAAAATGGCTGCCAGCAGCACATGGCAAACACAACAGGGAAAAAACCCCTGACAACGAGGGGGGGAAACACGCGTCGGCATTGACTGACTGGCCCATGTGATGTGAGCACAGGACTCCAGCATGTATTGCTGAATACTTAGCTGTTCTTCACCACCTGAGACTGCTATAGCTTTTCACAACAAGAGACTACTAGTTCATGTGGGCCATATAGATAACATTGTGCTCACTCCCGGAGTTGTGCAGGACACAGCAATAATTGGCTAAAATGCAAGTCAATAGATAATAAATAGCCATGTGATAAGGGGGCTGTCAGAAGAGGTTTAGATACAAGGTTATTACAAACGTTTAAAGTATATTACTATTACTATGTTGGCTGTGCAAAACTGGGGAATGGGTAAAGGGATTATCTAGTTTTATAACCATAACAATTTTGGTGTTGACTGTCCGTTTAATAAGAGATAAAGGTACAGTTGTAAAAGTCTAAAAGTTTATTTATTGAAGATTTAAATCTAATAATAATTGCAAATAACGAGTGCTGCTATAGGAAGAAAATGAAGTCTTCTATATTAGTAAAAACACAAAAACAGAGTAGCATGGTGTTTGCTTATACAATACTGAGCTCATGTGTATAGTTTTCTTTCATGTAATTAACAAGAGTCCATGAGCTAGTGACGTATGGGATATACATTCCTACCAGGAGGGGCAAAGTTTCCCAAACCTTAAAATGCCTATAAATACACCCCTCACCACACCCACAAATCAGTTTTACAAACTTTGCCTCCAAGGGAGGTGGTGAAGTAAGTTTGTGCTAGATTCTACGTTGATATGCGCTCCGCAGCAAGTTGGAGCCCGGTTTTCCTCTCAGCGTGCAGTGAATGTCAGAGGGATGTGAGGAGAGTATTGCCTATTGAATGCAGTGATCTCCTTCTACGGGGTCTATTTCATAAGGTTCTCTGTTATCGGTCGTAGAGATTCATCTCTTACCTCCCTTTTCAGATCGACGATATACTCTTATATTTACCATTTCCTCTACTGATTCTCGTTTCAGTACTGGTTTGGCTTTCTACAAACATGTAGATGAGTGTCCTGGGGTAAGTAAGTCTTATTTTCTGTGACACTCTAAGCTATGGTTGGGCACTTTATTTATAAAGTTCTAAATATATGTATTCAAACATTTATTTGCCTTGACTCAGAATGTTCAACTTTCCTTATTTCCAGACAGTCAGTTTCATATTTGGGATTATGCTTTAATTATCATATTTTTCTTACCTCAAAAATTTGACTTTTTCCCTGTGGGCTGTTAGGCTCGCAGGGGCTGAAAATGCTTCATTTTATTGCGTCATTCTTGGCGCAGACTTTTTTGGCGCAAAAATTCATTTCGTTTCCGGCGTCATACGTGTCGCCGGAAGTTGCGTCATTTTTTTGACGTTATTTTGCGCCAAAAATGTCGGCGTTCCGGATGTGGCGTCATTTTTGGCGCCAAAAGCATTTAGGCGCCAAATAATGTGGGCGTCTTATTTGGCGCCAAAAAATATGGGCGTCGTTTTTGTCTCCACATTATTTCAGTCTCATTTTTCATTTGCTTCTGGTTGCTAGAAGCTTGATGTTTGGCATTTTTTTCCCATTCCTGAAACTGTCTTATAAGGAATTTGATCTATTTTGCTTTATATGTTGTTTTTTCTCTTACATATTGCAAGATGTCTCACGTTGCATCTGAGCCAGAAGATACTACAGGAAAACCTCTGCCTGCTGGATCTACCAAAGCTAAGTGTATCTGCTGTAAACTTTTGGTAGCTATTCCTCCAGCTGTTGTTTGTATTAAATGTCATGACAAACTTGTTAATGCAGATAATATTTCCTTTAGTGATGTACCATTGCCTGTTGCAGTTCCCTCAACATCTAAGGTGCAGAATGTTCCTGATAACATAAGAGATTTTGTTTCTGAATCCATAAAGAAGGCTTTGTCTGTTATTTCTCCTTCTAGTAAACGTAAAAAGTCTTTTAAATCTTCTCTCTCTACAGATGAATTTTTAAATGAACACCATCATTCTGATTCTTTGGACTCTTCTGGTTCAGAGGATTCTGTCTCAGAGATTGATGCTGATAAATCTTCATATTTATTTAAGATGGAATTTATTCGCTCTTTACTTAAAGAAGTACTAATTGCTTTAGAAATAGAGGATTCTAGTCCTCTTGATACTAATTCTATACGTTTGGATAAGGTTTTTAAAGCTCCTGCGGTTATTCCAGAAGTCTTTCCTGTTCCTAATGCTATTTCTGCAGTAATTGCTAAGGAATGGGATAGATTGGGTAATTCATTTACTCCTTCTAAACGTTTTAAGCAATTATATCCTGTTCCGCCTGACAGATTAGAATTTTGGGACAAAATCCCTAAAGTTGATGGGGCTATTTCTACCCTTGCTAAACGTACTACCATTCCTACATCAGATGGTACCTCGTTTAAGGATCCTTTAGATAGAAAAATTGAATCTTTTCTAAGAAAAGCTTATCTATGTTCAGGTAATCTTCTTAGACCTGCTATATCATTGGCTGATGTTGCTGCAGCTTCAACTTTTTGGTTGGAAACTCTAGCGCAACAAGTAACAAATCGTGATTCTCATGATATTATTATTCTTCTCCAGCATGCTAATAATTTCATCTGTGATGCCATTTTTGATATTATTAGAGTTGATGTTAGATTTATGTCTCTGGCTATCTTAGCCAGAAGAGCTTTATGGCTTAAGACTTGGAATGCTGATATGGCTTCTAAATCAACTCTACTTTCCATTTCTTTCCAGGGAAACAAATTATTTGGTTCTCAGTTGGATTCTATTATTTCAACTGTTACTGGTGGGAAAGGAACTTTTTTACCACAGGATAAAAAGTCTAAAGGTAAAAACAGGGCTAACAATCGTTTTCGTTCCTTTCGTTTCAACAAAGAACAAAAGCCTGATCCTTCGTCCTCAGGAGCAGTTTCAGTTTGGAAACCATCTCCAGTCTGGAATAAATCCAAGCCTGCTAGAAAGGCAAAGCCTGCTTCTAAGTTCACATGAAGGTACGGCCCTCATTCCAGTTCAGCTGGTAGGGGGCAGGTTACGTTTTTTCAAAGAAATTTGGATCAGTTCTGTTCACAATCTTTGGATTCAGAACATTGTTTCAGAAGGGTACAGAATTGGTTTCAAGATGAGACCTCCTGCAAAGAGATTTTTTCTTTCCCATGTCCCAGTAAATCCAGTGAAAGCTCAAGCATTTCTGAATTGTGTTTCAGATCTAGAGTTGGCTGGAGTAATTATGCCAGTTCCAGTTCCGGAACAGGGGATGGGGTTTTATTCAAATCTCTTCATTGTACCAAAGAAGGAGAATTCCTTCAGACCAGTTCTGGATCTAAAATTATTGAATCGTTATGTAAGGATACCAACGTTCAAGATGGTAACTGTAAGGACTATATTGCCTTTTGTTCAGCAAGGGAATTATATGTCCACAATAGATTTACAGGATGCATATCTGCATATTCCGATTCATCCAGATCATTATCAATTCCTGAGATTCTCTTTTCTAGACAAGCATTACCAATTTGTGGCTCTACCGTTTGGCCTTGCTACAGCTCCAAGAATTTTCACAAAGATTCTCGGTGCCCTTCTGTCTGTAATCAGAGAACAGGGTATTGTGGTATTTCCTTATTTGGACGATATCTTGGTACTTGCTCCGTCTTTACATTTAGCAGAGTCTCATACGAATCGACTTGTGTTGTTTCTTCAAGATCATGGTTGGAGGATCAATTTACCAAAAAGTTCTTTGATTCCTCAAACAAGGGTAACCTTTCTGGGTTTCCAGATAGATTCAGTGTCCATGACTTTGTCTTTAACAGACAAGAGACGTCTAAAATTGATTACAGCCTGTCGAAACCTTCAGTCTCAATCATTCCCTTCGGTAGCCTTATGCATGGAAATTCTAGGTCTTATGACTGCTGCATCGGACGCGATCCCCTTTGCTCGTTTTCACATGCGACCTCTTCAGCTCTGTATGCTGAACCAATGGTGCAGGGATTACACGAAGATATATCAATTAATATCTTTAAAACCGATTGTTCGGCACTCTCTAACGTGGTGGACAGATCACCATCGTTTAATTCAGGGGGCTTCTTTTGTTCTTCCGACCTGGACTGTAATTTCAACAGATGCAAGTCTCACAGGTTGGGGAGCTGTGTGGGGATCTCTGACGGCACAAGGAGTTTGGGAATCTCAGGAGGTGAGATTACCGATCAATATCTTGGAACTCCGTGCAGTTTTCAGAGCTCTTCAGTTTTGGCCTCTTCTGAAGAGAGAATCGTTCATTTGTTTTCAGACAGACAATGTCACAACTGTGGCATACATCAATCATCAAGGAGGGACTCACAGTCCTCTGGCTATGAAAGAAGTATCTCGAATTTTGGTTTGGGCGGAATCCAGCTCCTGTCTAATCTCTGCGGTTCATATCCCAGGTGTAGACAATTGGGAAGCGGATTATCTCAGTCGCCAAACGTTGCATCCGGGCGAATGGTCTCTTCACCCAGAGGTATTTCTTCAGATTGTTCAAATGTGGGGGCTCCCAGAGATAGATCTGATGGCCTCTCATCTAAACAAGAAACTTCCCAGGTATCTGTCCAGATCCCGGGATCCTCAGGCGGAGGCAGTGGATGCATTATCACTTCCTTGGAAGTATCATCCTGCCTATATCTTTCCGCCTCTAGTTCTTCTTCCAAGAGTAATCTCCAAGATTCTGAGGGAATGCTCGTTTGTTCTGCTAATAGCTCCGGCATGGCCTCACAGGTTTTGGTATGCGGATCTTGTCCGGATGGCATCTTGCCAACCATGGACTCTTCCGTTAAGACCAGACCTTCTGTCTCAAGGTCCTTTTTTCCATCCGGATCTGAAATCCTTAAATTTAAAGGTATGGAGATTGAACGCTTGATTCTTGGTCATAGAGGTTTCTCTGACTCCGTGATTAATACTATGTTACAGGCTCGTAAATCTGTATCTCGAGAGATATATTATAGAGTCTGGAAGACTTATATTTCTTGGTGTCTTTCTCATCATTTTTCTTGGCATTCTTTTAGAATACCGAGAATTTTACAGTTTCTTCAGGATGGTTTAGATAAGGGTTTGTCCGCGAGTTCTTTGAAAGGACAAATCTCCGCTCTTTCTGTTCTTTTTCACAGAAAGATTGCTATTCTTCCTGATATTCATTGTTTTGTACAAGCTTTGGTTCGTATAAAACCTGTCATTAAGTCAATTTCTCCTCCATGGAGTTTGAATTTGGTTTTGGGAGCTCTTCAAGCTCCTCCGTTTGAACCTATGCATTCATTGGACATTAAATTACTTTCTTGGAAAGTTTTGTTCCTTTTGGCCATCTCTTCTGCTAGAAGAGTTTCTGAATTATCTGCTCTTTCGTGTGAGTCTCCTTTTCTGATTTTTCATCAGGATAAGGCGGTGTTGCGAACTTCTTTTGAATTTTTACCTAAAGTTGTGAATTCCAACAACATTAGTAGAGAAATTGTGGTTCCTTCATTATGTCCTAATCCTAAGAATTCTAAGGAGAAATCATTGCATTCTTTGGATGTTGTTAGAGCTTTGAAATATTATGTTGAAGCTACGAAATCTTTCCGTAAGACTTCTAGTCTATTTGTTATCTTTTCCGGTTCTAGGAAAGGCCAGAAAGCTTCTGCCATTTCTTTGGCATCTTGGTTGAAATCTTTAATTCATCTTGCCTATGTTGAGTCGGGTAAAATTCCGCCTCAAAGAATTACAGCTCATTCTACTAGGTCAGTTTCTACTTCCTGGGCGTTTAGGAATGAAGCTTCGGTTGACCAGATCTGCAAAGCAGCAACTTGGTCCTCTTTGCATACTTTTACTAAATTCTACCATTTTGATGTATTTTCTTCTTCTGAAGCAGTTTTTGGTAGAAAAGTTCTTCAGGCAGCGGTTTCAGTTTGAATCTTCTGCTTATGTTTTTTGTTAAACTTTATTTTGGGTGTGGATTATTTTCAGCAGGAATTGGCTGTCTTTATTTTATCCCTCCCTCTCTAGTGACTCTTGTGTGGAAAGATCCACATCTTGGGTAGTCATTATCCCATACGTCACTAGCTCATGGACTCTTGTTAATTACATGAAAGAAAACATAATTTATGTAAGAACTTACCTGATAAATTCATTTCTTTCATATTAACAAGAGTCCATGAGGCCCACCCTTTTTTGTGGTGGTTATGATTTTTTTGTATAAAGCACAATTATTCCAATTCCTTATTTTATATGCTTCGCACTTTTTTTCTTATCACCCCACTTCTTGGCTATTCGTTAAACTGATTTGTGGGTGTGGTGAGGGGTGTATTTATAGGCATTTTAAGGTTTGGGAAACTTTGCCCCTCCTGGTAGGAATGTATATCCCATACGTCACTAGCTCATGGACTCTTGTTAATATGAAAGAAATGAATTTATCAGGTAAGTTCTTACATAAATTATGTTTTTTCCAACCTAGAAGCCAAATTTCTTACATGTTCACTGTAATTTCTTACTTAGCCAGGAATATATACATTTATATATATATATATATATATATATATATATATACAGATTATAGAGAGATAAATTTGACTCAAATCTATCCTTTGCCCCCCATATCCAATCGCTTTCTACATCCTGCCGCAACCATCTACACAACATTTCCAAGATTCGACCTTTTCTGTGCGCTAACACCACAAAGCAAATAATCCACTCCCTTGTTATTTCCCGACTTGACTACTGCAATAACCTACTTACTGGCCTTCCTCTTTCCCACCTCTCCCCCCTTCAATCCATTCTAAATGCCTCTGCCAGGCTGATCCACCTTTCCCATCGCTCTGTATCTGCTGCACCTCTCTGCGAGTCCCTTCATTGGCTCCCCATACACAGCAGAATAAAATTCAAAATTCTCACCCTTGCATACAAATTGCTCACCAACACTGCTCTCCTCTACCTATCCTCTCTAATTAACAAGTATACTCCAGCCCGCCCACTAAGATCCAATAATGAGCTGCTCCTTGCATCTGCAACTATCACCTCCTCTCATGCTAGACTGCAAGACTTCTGTTGTGCAGCACCTACCCTCTAGAACACTCTCCCTCATGCTGTCAGGCTTTGCCCTAATATTTCTTCCTTTAAATGCTCTCTGAAGACTTTTCTGTTCAGAGAAGCCTACCACCCAACTCAATAATATTTCTCTTACCTAACAACATTTCCCTCATTTAACTCTGCATTAACATCTTTCTCAATCTAGCAGTCCTCACATCCTGTTTCTCAACCTCCTACCCTTCTAGATTGTAAGTTCCCACGGGAATAGGGCCCTCGATTCCTACTGTATGTGTTTGTAAATTCTGTCCTGTCTCTTAGAAGTTTTATATTATTGTTTTATTTAAATGAACTGTATCCATGGACAGCGCTGCGGAATATGATGGCTCTTCAGGAATAAAGTATAATAAGTAATAATAAATAGATCGATCGATAGACAGATAGATCAGACCTCGCCCCATGTCCTCACCAGATCTCAGACTAGACCCCTAACCCTACAACCACTCTCAAACACATGCCAAATCGGTTCTCTGTCAGCCATATACCAACGTAGATGCATGCAGAAGCACTCCAGCCACCGTTATTTACATAGGTTGGGTCCAAAAGACAAGAGCACAACGTTTCAAGCCTGCAATAGGCTCTTAGCCACATACCAACAATAGACCTCATATTTGAGCCTTGGCCCTCAGCTCTTCTATGAATCACATACATTTGATCTCAAATCAGCCATATTGCAGTTTCAGAGTTGGTTCCTCAGTCAACTGAATGTCCACATTAAGCCTGATATAAGGCCCTTCAGCCCCACACAAAACATTAGATCAGATGCAATAGTCCTGTAGCCTAACTTAGTAATTTGCTCTCATCAGGCTTCATATCTAACCTCTTTCCTTGCAGTTATTCACATCACTATTGCACCATCTAACCCATGACCCTGCAGGATTTCTCATTTACATGGTCACATGAGACCACAGATCATTCCTCTAACTCTGCAGTAGTGCGCCACTACCCATTCATACCAGTCATCTGATCAGATTCCTGTCCCTGCAAGGTGCATGTTTCATTAGTTTAATAGTAGGTATTTGTCATTATCAAATATTAGTGACCCCTTTAATTTTGACAGTCAAACATATGGTCTCTGGAGATGCCTCTGAGCACCAGATTTAATCACAATGAACTGAGGGAGTCACGTAATATGAAAAAAAATACTCATGGTGCAAGACACAGATTATCAGCAATCTTAAAGGGACAGTCTAGGCCAAAATAAACTTTCATGATTCAGATAGAGCATGTAATAGCATGTAATTTTAAACAATTTTCCAATTTACTTTTATCACCAATTTTGCTTTGTTCTCTTGGTATTCTTAGTTGAAAGCTTAACCTAGGAGGTTCATATGCTAATTTCTTAGACCTTGAAGTCCATCTCTTTTCAGAATGCATTTAACAGTTTTTCACCACTAGAGGGTGTTAGTTCACATATTTCATATAGATAACACTGTGCTCGTGCACATGAAGTTATCTGGGAGCAGGCACTGATTGGCTTAGATACAAGATAATCACAGAGGTTAAAAGTATATTATAACTGTGTTGGTTATGCAAAACTGGGGAATGGGTAATAAAGGGATTATCTATCTTTAAAAATAATAAAAATTCTGGTGTAGACTGTCCCTTTAAGAAACTTTTGTTTTTATTTTTCACAACACAAGGTTTAGGTTTGCCCTAATATAAATATATTTTAACGAGTTGATCACTTTAATAAATAACCTTAAAACGTGTGCTTATTCAAGGATGAGGGTAGAAATGGAAACAAGTTAAATACTTCTAGTATTTTTTATTTTTCTTTCTACACTATAATGAAGCAATACAATAAATGTTGTTTTCAGGTAAGCTCCCCTAAAGTAAGTTTACTAACTTATCAATAGCATATATACTCAAACAAGGAAAGGCACACAAATAATAAACCTGAATGATACAGGCACTTAACAAACAACCACTATTTATAATGTTGAACCACCTCAGTATACTTGTTAGCACACCAACCCAATATTACCACTATTCCATGTATTTACCGAATCCTTATTCTATAGGAATAAGGGGAAAATAAAACATAACTTTTATTAAAATCATAAGAAAATGGGGAAGAAAAAGCAATAGAATATAATATGAGGTATTTATATGAAGTTTTTGTGTGCTTTGTTAGTTGATTGTACATATGCAATATGGTCACAGCATACAGGATGTATCATTATGCTTGTTTTGATACCAAATACAATTCAATATATAATTCCTATTATGCTGCTGTTTGTCAAACTGAAACTCAGACACACAGAAACACTCCTGAGACACACACAAACACATCCAAAGACACAAAAACACTCACAGACACTTACATAAAAATAATGAGATACAGACACAAAGAAACACAGACAAATAAACAAAAAGAAAAAATACATATACTGTAATCATTGGATTTATAGCAAAAATAGTAAACCAAATTTTGTTATTTATTTTTTCTACAAATCCAGAAAGTACCTATCATGCATCTGTACTATGCTTTATGGTTAATCTATACTTATTTTATAGTCTGTTGGGAGTTCTGGATCCATTTGGAATATTTTAATCACATGCTTATAATGCTGTTGCTAAGCTTCTTTAAAACATATTTTTACCAAGCAACACTGCAGCAATATTTGTCAGCGCCATTAGGCTACACACTGATCCTTATGGTTCACAACACACAGCTGCCTAGGGATTCTGGGGAGAAGAAAAATCTGATTATTTTTTATAATTATTTTTAAACTTCAGTTAAAAGTCTGATCCTGGCTAAGGAATTTTATGTTTCATTTTAAGTTATTTGGATTTCAGTTAAAATGAGTAAAAAGAATTTTGTTAAAGAGTAGAATTTATTAATTTTGAAACCGCTTTGTGAATAAAATAATCACTCTATTAGAATAAACTCGGAGTATTCTATCTTTGGCAAAAATCCTTGGAGTTGTATTAAATGGATGCTCCTCTCGAATAAAACTACTTTGTATTTTCATGCTGTGGAGTCATGTCCCTGATCACCATCTCAGCTGTGGCAGTCGTCCTTATCAACCCTAGTGAACTATAAACGTTCAGAAATCAGTTGTGCACAACCCTGCATTTCCTTTTATTCCCTGTATTAATTTGAATGGTTTTGCTGGAACAGTTTTTAATGTGAAAAAGAAAATTCTGTACATTTGTGTAGTTAATAGAACATTTGTTTAGTTTATCAACTTTTCAGAGAAGCCTAGGCCTTTAAAAAGATGATTAAAAAAAGTAGTTCGTACACAATCAGTTAAAATAGTAAATCATGTCCCATAAGCAATTGTTATAATACTATTGGTTACATAATAGAGGCACATGGCTTTTTTTAAGATAAGTTGGAGAGAGATGACTTAAAAAGATTACATACAGTATTTTTTTAAATAATGAGGTCAGTACAAAATACCACAATTTTCTGCCACTTAGAGATAAAAAAGTATAAATATATATTGTGTTCAGTATAATTATATAACATTGTTTATGAAGACTTTTTAACACAAATGTTATATTTAGCATAAGGGGTTAAATGCTTGTAAAATAAATACTTTACCAAGGCTGTCCTTACTTAGCACCTTCACATAAGAGCTATCACAGCAGCAGTGAGAGGCAAGAGCAGCACATCCTAGTAATGCACTGCAGATCTGCCTAATGGAAGGAGGATGTGAAAAGCCATGGCTGCTGTTTGCTGAAGTTTGTAAAAAAAAAGCACAGCCAGGCAGCCATAATAGGGTAGCAAAGACTTCTACCCTGCATTGCAAGCTCCTGCAGCCCTCTACATGGGGAACTGTATAAGGAAAACCCACCCACACAGGACACGTAGTGCAGAGCTAAGAGAGGCGATAAAATAATTACCTCTCCTTCTGTTGATGCTGTAGACATTGCGCTCAAATACAAAACTATTGTGCACAATTTTAAGTGGCAAGTTGCAGCACTATATTTCAGCCGCTCAGATTTCCTTTTTCTATTAGTTTACACCCAGAGCACAAATTGTCAGTGCTTCTCTTACACTAATATTGTCATGCTCCAACCCCCCCCCCCCCCCAAGAGGCAGATATGAGAGGTGTCTAACTTGGGGCTTTTTCCTGATTGGCTTAATGATTAAATGTGACTCCAGAACAGACAGCGGGCAGGCAATCCATACTGCATCTTATAAGTTGTTGCGCAATCGAGTGAGGCTGAGCTGGTTGCAGCCTCTCTCTACATATTTGCAGCTAAGGTCAGAAAAGTTGGTCCTTTTTTATTTTACTTTAATATTATTTTCTTTTTCTTATTATGGCAGGTGAGGCTCTGCCTCCCCTAAATGCACGTCCCTGGTTCCTATAAAGCTGGAGTTCCCTGAATACCACTTCATTTCGGGAACAAAATTGACACATCAAATTCTATTATCTTGCACATATGCAATACACTCTGGAACTTAAAATATTTAATTTCCCTTTACATAGTAACATAGCAGATGAGGTTGATAAATGACCGAAGTCCATCGAGTTCAACCTATACAAATCTAATATACTTACAAAAAGCTCCAGTTGAGCTTAAATTAATCCCACTAAAATGTGACCCATTTAATACAAGCAATCATATCCATGAATTTTGTTTCTAGCCAGAAATGTATCCAAACATTTTTAAATGTATCTAAGGTATTGGCATTCACTACCTCCTTTAGCAATGAGTTCCACAATTTGATTGCTCTCACAGTAAAAAAAAAAAAATTTCCGTTGCAGGAGATTAAATCTCCTTTCCTCCAACCTTAAATTGTGACCTCTTGTCACAAATAATTTTCTTGGAATAAACAGAGCTTCTGCCATCTCTGTATATGGGCCTTGAATATTTTTATATAAAGTACTTAAGTCACCTCTCTAGAGCCTTTTTTCTAGAGAAAACAGGATGCCCTATCATCTCAGGGATTGAATCATTATCATCAAACCTATCACAGTATGTCGATTATTACCTTCAGAATTATGTGACCAATTTACCAGCGTATCTAAAGGATTCAGCCCACTTCCTAAATCTCTTGGGTGAGTTAGAATGGCAAGATAAATACATGGTCACTTGTGACATAAACTCTCTCTACACCAACATTGACCATTCACTAGGCCTACAAGCAATATCTCACTTCATAGAAAAAGATTGATCACTTATGGAGGATCAGAATACATTTTTAGTGAACAGTATAGAATTTATTTTGAGGAATAACAGTTTCCTGATTAAAAAGTATTTCTTCCTACAGATCAAGAGAACAGCAATGGGCACAAGTTCACTCCTAGCTATGCTAATCTCTTTATGGGATTTTTTGAAGAAATTGTCTTTGATAAAGAGCAGTGGGGAGCGAACCTTGTGCTCTATAAACGTTACATAGATGACGTCTTTTTCATCTGGAAAGGTGATAATGAACTTCTGGACCTTTTCCTTGAAGACTTAAATTCTAATAGTCTAGGACTAACATTTACCCTTGATTCTAGCACTCAAGATTCGAATAACTTCATTAATTTTGAAAGTTGCCATTTGAATAGATGGAAGTCCAACATCCCTAACAGCCAACTCCTACGGGTGAGAAATAATTGCTCTGACATAGACTCATATGAAACGCAATCTGAAATACCAATGGACCATTTTAAAGACAAGGGTTATAATATGGAAACAGTTCTAGAAACTAAAAATATAGTTAGAGAAATATATAGAAAGACTCTTTTAAATAGGAACATATACCCTTATAAAAACCCTATGAAGAACTCAGTATCAGATACTGAGCATATCACAGTTCCCTTCATTACAGATTTTAGCTCTCAACACCTAGAAATTAGGAAAATTCTCAACAAACATTGGCACTACATCAAACAAGATCCTATTCTTGGCAGTAAAGTAAAGAAAAACCCTAACCTCATTTTTAGGAGAGCCAAAACTATCTGGCTCCAAGTGAATTCAAAAACTTTAAACCAAACCTGATAGACCAAATTTGACCAATATTATATACTTTATCAAGTGCTCTTGTAACCTGGTTTACATAGGACAAACGAGTTGCCTATTGTGAGATAGGATAAGTGAGCATATCTAGAACATAGAGCACAGCACTAGGAAAACAGCACTATACAACATTTTGGTGATATACATCAAGGTGACTTGAACCGTTTCAAATTTTGGGGCATTGTAAAAATCCACCGCAATATTAGGGGTGGAAACATAGAAAAAGTGTTACTATAAAGAGAAGCTGAGTATATTTTTAATTTTAAAAAATTCTACCCACATGGGCTAAAAAGTTTATTTGATTTAAATAGTCTGTTTTAGTTGCTATTAAATACGCACTCCTTCACATTTTCCTATTCACTCTTTTCTAATACTGTTTAGACACAAATTC
This sequence comes from Bombina bombina, assembly GCF_027579735.1. NCBI lineage: Eukaryota > Metazoa > Chordata > Amphibia > Anura > Bombinatoridae > Bombina > Bombina bombina. The sequence goes on along the minus strand of NC_069499.1, from coordinate 558,671,066 downwards.
TAAATCTGCATACCATTGCTTATAAATTTAAAGTATGCACATAAATAACACATCGTCTAAGAATTTATATGTGTTTATAAAGCACATATATATTCTACAGATTTCATTGTTCAGCACTAATATCACAATTTTTCTATGTAAGTCCATATATACTATATAAGATTCTATTCACTAAATAATAACTTATAATTACAAAACACATGGCATATTTACTGATTCACCACTTTTTAGGAAAATCTGTTAATTTCTCATTTTAAATTGTAATTTTTTAAAGGATTCACTTATTTAAAAGATTTTTTTTCCCATTTTTATCCATATCCCTTTTTTAATCTTTTGAGTCCAAGATTAATATATTCTATGATTAATATATTCTTTGGTTATTTACATTTCTCTTTGTGTTTATTGCTAACTAATACTAATTTGCATTGATAATAATACCTGAATACTGTATTTAATGGTTAATCTTCTGTTCTATATTTTGTATTTTTTATGTATGCTATAATAGGATTCTCTTTATTAGAAATTTACAGATCCTTTATAAAAGTAGTAATGTTAGTTTTTTTAAAACCATTTTGTTATCCAAAAAATGTTTTCTGTCAACACCCACATTTGTTAGATTGGTTAATGTATTCACCAATTAACACTCCCGCTAACAGGAAGTTACCTATATAAGGATTAACACCACACTAAGTAAGCATCTTGATAAAGGCAGGTCAAACTGCTGAAACGCGTAGACTGTTGCTTACTTTTTTATACTTTAGGAACTTATAAGAGCAGGACAGGTTCATTTTTTGCTTTGTGTGATCATGAGCAAAATTATATGAGTAATCCCTGTTGTGGCTCTCCTATAACCCAACATTTTGACTATTAGTCATTCCTTCTACATTATAAGATTGCTGCTTACTTTCTTATAGATTGGGACATATAAGATCAGGACAGGTTCATTTTTTGCTTTGTGTGATCACGAGCAAAATCATATGAGTAATCCCTGTTGTGGCACTTCTATACCCCCACGTTTTGACTATTAGTCATACCTTCCACATTACAGTGAGCTTAATGCCAGCTAGAATCAGACAGCTGGCTTGCAGGGACGCTGAATACACAGTATCATCAATAGTATTCAAGAACTTGACTCTTACCTACGAAGGATACAAAGTATCATATTAGCAAAAGAACCATCCTGATTGGACAAACACTCACATAAGGGGTTTGTTCCCGCAACAAACAGTGAGTCGCTGAATCTCTTCTCATCGTAGGCTGTGCACAGCTGAAGATTTCTTGCCTTATTTGTCTAAAGACGGTAACTCACAATAGCATTATAAGTGCCTGCATATGAATCTTCGTTATTATACCAAGAGATCATCTGCTCCAAGTATATTTGAACTCACGCTTTCTAAAGTGGACATCCTCCATTTACACTTTACTCTCACTAGTAATCACTGTGATTTGTTGTTTATCCGAGTGACGCTTGTCTTATAGGATCTCCTCTGTTTATTATTTGTCTCTTTTTATTGTTACATTTTTAATCTAAATGCCGGCATCATCCTATATATATTTTTTTTATAGTGTATGAATATCTGCTATTAAATACCCTATTTGGTTTAATCACTGATTTAATATTGGGCCGATTTTATTATTTTGGATTGCAGTTTACAGTTAGCTCCTTTTTAGGAGCACTTTCCCCCCCCCCCCCCCCTTTTTTGTGTATACTCTCCTCATCACATTTTTGGAGATTTATTTTGATCCAATAGGGGAATTAGTTAACACTAGTTTTAGGTAGCTCTCACACCACCACCTCTTTTGTTCACTCTAGAGAAAACAGACCCAGTTTGGCTAGCCTCTCCTCATAGCTTAAATTCTCCATCCCCCTTATTAGCTTTGTGGCCCTTCTCTGAACTTTTTCTAGTTCTGCAATATCGATCCCCAGAACTGCACTCCATACACAAGGTGAGGTCTTACCAGGGATTTATATAGTGACAGAATTAAGCTCGCCTCCCTTGAATCAATGCCTCTTTTAATACATGGTAGTATCTTATTAGCCTTTTAAGCCACTGCCCTGCATTGTACACCCATCTTTAGCTTGTTATATATTACTACTCCCAAATCCCTTTCCTCCTCTCTTTGGTTAAGTCATATCCCATTTAAATAATACATTGCCTGCTTATTTTTACTTCCAAAATGTAGAACCTTGTATTTTCCCATATTAAATCTCATTTTCCATTTACCTGCCCATACTTCTAATTTATGCAAATCCCTTTGTAACGAAAGTTCATCCTGCTCTGACCAGTGTTCCCTCTAAGGCCAGTTTTGTGTGTGGCCCAGCAGTGAAACAGTTAATTAGGTAACTACACCCTGCAATAAGCAAACATTGCACAATGCAGATGGCAAGGTATGGTTCTCTTGTTAACTGTTTCACTGCTGGGATGCACACAAAACTGTCCTTAGAAGGAACACTGGCTCTGACCTAATGACCTTACTTAATTTAGTATCAGCTGCAAAAATAGAGATGTCACTATTTAATCCTTGCTCCAAGTGATTAATACAAATATTAAAAAGAACAGGGCCTAGTACTGATCACTGGGGGACTCTGCTGATTACATTTGTCCAATCTGAGCATGATCCAATTACTACTACTCTTTGCTCCCTATCTTTTATCCAGTTATTTATCTATGAGCTAACATTTTTAGCTGTTCCCAGTTCCTTAATTTTGTGCATTAATCTCTCATGTGGCACTGTATCAAACGCCTTTGCAAAATCTAAGTATATCACATCTACTGATTGCCCTTTATATTTTTACTTACTTCCTCGTAGAATCTAATGAGATTAGTTTGACATGATCTATTTCTCATAAAACCATGTTGATTTGAGCTCATAATCTTGTTTACACGAATATGCTCATCAATATAATCCCTTCAAATATCTTCCTCACTATTGATGTCAAACTAACTGGTCTATAGCTTCCTGGATCATCCCTGCTTCCCTTTTTGAAGCGTGACACCACATCAGCTTTACGCCAATCCTGGGATACTATGCCTGAGGATAATGAGTCTTTAAAAAAATTAAGAGTAGGGGTGTGTCTATAACAGTGCAATGTTCCCTTAACACCGTTGGGTGTATTCAATCTGGTCCTGAAGTTTTATTTACCTTAATATTATCTATTTTTTTCCTGATATCCTCTATACATAACCCAGTTAATGGTATTGGCTGGCAGGTTCTAGTTTGTTCCAAAGTATCCTCCATTGGCAGGGCCGGATTTCCCATTAGGCACAGTAGGCATGTGCCTACAGGCGCCTTGCAGTGAGGGGCGCCTGCCTGTCAATAATACATTTTTTTTTTTTTTTTTTTTTTTAAATGAGGGCATTTATTTTAGTAAGAATTGTGCTGCCAGGTGCCTACAAAGTCGAGTGTTTCATTGGGAATATGTTACAGCAGTTGAGGGAGCCATGAAGGAGAGAGGGGCAAAGATTAAAACTAAACCCCTCCCATTGAATTTCTAAATTCTAATTTTAAACACATTTGTTGACCCCTGGATTACATATAATCTACAACATTCCATGTTTTCCTTTGAGAGCAACATCATATGATATTTATATTTCAGAACAAAATACATGTAACATCTGTGTGTATTTGTACCAAAAATATCAGAGTTTACAAGATTTTTTTCATGTAGTGGAAAAAAATACCTACATTTTATATTTTCTTCCACTGGCTGCACAGGTTGTTGATGGTGATGAGCTTGCATGCTGCTAGTTTTAATATTGCTATTGTTTACACAAAACTGTGTTTAAATCCAACAAAATGTTAAGCACATAGTCAAAGTCATCTCCAGAAAAGCAATACACTAATGGCTTGTCAATAAACATGTCCTATGAGCCCATCTGGGTCTGCACAGATGTGTATTGCTATCTCAGAACTGACATTGACTATGTGTTTAACTCTTTTGCAAGAGGCTAACACACTTCTGTGCAAGCACTAGTGCAGTAATAAAATGCCCAGCAAACTGTCACATTTTATGTCCCTTTAAATAGGGTTTTCTTTAGAATATTTTGCATTAAAAGTTTAACATGATTTGTTTTTGTTATACATAATAGAAATTGTATGGCCATTTGAGTCAAGTGAATATTGATTTTTGGTGTAGCTTCCATTACAACAAATATTGCAATTGGTGTGTGTATTTGTGTATCTCCATAAAAGGGAAAATGTAATTTTACATCTAATATTTATTTTTAGTTGTCCTAAATAATAATAAAAAAAGTCCTCATTTTTCCCCCTTTTTTTTGGGGGGGGGTGGGGGGGGCGCTTCAGGTTTTTGTGCCTACAGCCACCTGAGATGTAAATCCGGCCCTGTCCATTGGTTCCTCTCTTGTGTATACTGAAGAAAAGAACTGGTTTAGTACCTCAGCCTTCTCCCTGTCACTGTTAATCATGCTACCCTCCACCCATTTTATTGTGCCTATAATGTCCTTCTTAGATTATTTGCTATTTATGTACTTAAATAACCTTTTAGGGTTAGACTTAGAATCCTTTGCAAATAAATCTTTCATTTTCAATTTTGGCTACTTTGATTGAATTTGTGCATGCTTGCTACATTCCTTATACATATGGTATGTTGAGTCTGTACTATTTTCTTTGAATAATTTAAATGCCCTACGTTTTTTTCCAGATTTCTCTTTTATTTAGCCACATTGGCTTGGATTTTTTATTTTTATAACCATATGGTATAAAAAAAAGTTGCATGAGGTTCTCATTATATGATATCTCGTACATTAAACACAAACTGCTAGTAACATGTATTAATAATAAATACAACTAGAACACCAGAAGGTAATTGTTCATAATTATAAATATGCACATCAGTTGCTTTTTTTATTGTAGTCTTGCTGGATAGAATGGGCTGACTGAGGGCATTCCAGGGTACTCTAGAGAAATGGTCTGGCTTTTTCACCTACACTAAGGCCCAGCATGCAGAATTCATAATTACTCTATTGCCCTTGTGAAGCATCTCGTCTTGTGGTCATGTCATGAGGATGTAGTTTTTATTTTTTTATTTCTCTTTAACTATTTTCAAGTTGGTTTTTTTTGTGAATATATGGATTTTTATAATAGAGGGAGGGTTTTTATTTTCATTTTTTTTTTTTTTTTTAATTTATATTTTTATTGAGGTTCTTTGTCATGTATACAAATAGTAAGTATTAACACATATTAACAAGGAAAACAAACAATTACAGTGTAAATTGTCAAAAGAAATCGCACATAGATACAGTACAGATAAACGACAGGGTACACATTAGATGCATTATCTACATAATGTAAGGTAGGTAGACATTGATGCGACAGGGCCACTCATGGACCCCAAATGTAGAACCTCTTTTTAACTTTTTCACAAAACCATAATTAGTAATAACAAGGCAGCAACCAAATGGCTATGGACCCTATAGGGTGTGAAATACTATACAGATGTGATTCTTATCCATTGTATAGGTAAGATATAAAAAAAATATGCAAATGTTTATGTAGGGTCAAAGGTTGTACCAAGGCTGGTAATAGTGGAAAAGAAAAATGTTATATAAGTAAGAATAGTGGCTAGGGTGTGGTACAAGTAAGAAAGACCGCATAGATAATCCTTCTAAAATAGGAGGCTTATTATATGTGGGGGGGGGGGGTGGTAAATAAAATTATTGTAATAAGCAAATTAGATAGCAGAGAACTATATACTAAGAAATTCAGGGTATTAACAAGCATAATAGCAACAAATAGGCACCGTCGTTTGTACAAAATACTAAATATTATGCTGCACAAATTTAAGGAATTGGAAATATGAATGTACTATGTCAAACGGGAGAGTAAGAAAAACTAATATATCCCAGTCCTAACAGGGCCATTTATTTCAATCTCCAGAAGTGAGATCTATACAGGCTATTGGTCATATATGATGAATTAGAGGTAGGTCATTAGGGCTATCTAAGGGGGTATGTTAATTCAGTGAAGAAAGCAGCCTTGCGGTGAAAATTCAAGGGCAATAGTTATAGATATGGAGATACATGTGGATACCATGATCTAGGGGCCATAAGGACTATCTAGATAATCCTCAAAGTATGGAGCTAATTGTAAACCAGATATCTAGATAGGGGGATATTACAAGGGCCTATGCCATGTCAGTATATGAGACTAATATCGTGAGGTAAAAAGGGACTATATATTTAACTAACGCGGCTCCTATGTAAACTTGAGCCAACAACATGAGGGCTTAAATACAATGTGTGAATTATCTTTATAATAGTTATATACACCTCGAATGAATTCACTAGGCTAGCCACAGGTGCGGCGTGTATTATAAGCGGATTAAATACATATGTGGGTGTTCATAAGCTAAAGTTTTCTGTTTTGTAGTTATGTTTTGTTTTATATCCCACTAGGGTCTAAGGAAAACCACCCATTAGCAAGGTACATTTAAGTAGATTCAGTTAAGGGAAAAAGTAGTCCAACTACCCCGGCCGCAGGCAGTTAGTCTAAATAAAGAAAAATTCTCAAAAGCCTTGCCAAAGAATGCTGTCTAAACAGAGCCTAAACTTTAATACCATAATGTCTGCCCACATGGTTATTACTCACGGTATCCTCATGTTTTCAAACAGTGGGTATTTAAACAGAGGGTATATAAACACATCATCAGCACTGTGAGCCATATTGAACAGTAGTTAGAAGAGACATTTGTCCCCCTCTCAGAAAGAATGTCTGCATTAATGTGTATATTACAGAACCGCGATTGCGAACATGGTCACATGGCCAGCCTGATCACAAACCCCTATGCAGTCCCAGTAGTCCCACACTGTAGAGCATAAATATCTGGTATGGGATAATAGACAGGGAAACACAAAAGTCCTAGAAATGTATAAAGCCCAACTAGGTAGGACTATAACCCTTGAAGAAATACTCAAACATTAACATAACAGCAGCAGTACATACAGTGCGAGAACTACTACTAACCCCCTCTTAAAATTTGCAGAGATTTAGGTTATTATTGGAGATAGTGAGACACATCATAAAAGTTAATAACTAGGAATAATAGGACCTTATATTATAAAGGCTAGCGATGAGAGCATGACCTCATCGTGCTGGGAGAACAAATACACTCTGGGGCCATAGATGATATCAGTCATAAGACCGTTAATAGTTATAAGCATACACATTCACCATGAAAATACTGTCTTCTGACCCTCTGTATATGCAGTCTGCCATGACTATCACAATTGCAGCCAGTTCCCACATGAATATAGACCCCTCATGGGAGATGCAATGTAAAATAAAGTGGTGGAAGCTTCAAATTATCGAGGGAACATGTCCTCCAGGGTCCCATTGCAGGACCCATACTTGTGCGTAGTGGCGACAGAAGCGGCAATGGAACCGCTGAACGGGTTGAAGTACGCACCTGGCTGGAGGCCAGGAACATCCAAGTTTGGAGCTGCTCCACTGTCGACCACATTCGGAGAGGAAGGTAAGACTCCGTGAACTGGAGCATTTCTCCTCTGCATGCGGTGCTAGCCAATCAAGTAGATCCGAGTAAGTGTGATGGAGAAGGCCCTCTCTGCCGCTGTGTCTGTACCAAGGCTCACATAGAATTATTTTTGAAGTGTAGGATATAGGCGGCAAGCCTCCCAAGTTGAGTGCCCTCAATTGTAAGCCATACTGCCTCATTTTGGGATCCCTTTCATCAATAGATCTCTGCTCCTCTTTATCCTCTGTGTTAAAAGGTAGTGAGGTGTATTCCGTAGTTGTAAAGCAAGATGGCGGCTTTCGCGGGACATTTGCAGTCTCAAAGTGCTTCTCACCAAGATCAATCACGGTAGTTGAAATAGTAGTGGAAGCAGTGAGAGGTTTGAAAGCCTCAGTCACTGCATATGAGAGGGCTTCATGGTGGTGATCAAGCAGGTCCTTCAGCTGCTTAAAAAGGAGAGCGCCCATAGTGTTGTATATGTGGCGTATCAGGCTAAACTAAAAAATAGGGTCCTCTTGGGTCCCCCAACAGCAAAGTGAATGCTCATCTGAAGAGTGTCCAGGTTGAGAATAGAAAAAAAAGATAAAGTATTTATTAAAACCTGAAAGACTGTGATTTATGTTGGGAGCTACTGAAATGTGCGTCTTTCTTCCATGCTAGTTGGCTCCGCCCCCTTATTTTCATTTTTTGCTCTGTAATGTTTTGAAGATATTTTTGTAATCCTGGTAGTCTACACAGTGGAACTCTATGCCCTGAGAGGTGTACAGTTACAGGTTAGATACTGCTGAGAGGCATGGCTAGGAAGGATGTAAAGTCGCAAATAATGAAGCTCCCAGGGTTCTTCTGATAATTTGCCAGTTATTATGGTAGTTATCTCTCATCCTGCCTTACATCAACAATATCTCACTTCATTATTGTTTCCTTTCAAATTTTACAGAGATCTCCCACTTAAGCTACCTGGGACCTGATCTAGCCTGTTGTGAATATTAGGCGGCGGCCTTCATTCGTGGTCTCAACACTCCCCGCAGTCAGCCGGTTAGGCAGCTCTGTACCTTCTGTTATTAATGACACTATATCTATATACAGTAAGCCTAGATTCTGGCTTGAGAACTTGAATTCCAGGTAATTCTTTGTTAACTGTGGATAGGAAAAAAAAAACAACTGCATGAGAAGCCTGTAATCAATTAGTCCAAGATGGATGCCAGAATAATTGATGCACTAACCTCGCTAGAGTACCTCATAGACGGCCACTTCATCAGCCTCCTTAATCACGTATCCCTCTCACGGAACGACATATCTGGCATACCTGTCTACAAACCCAGTTGACCATCTTATATCCTCACGCCACCGCCAGAAGAAGAGGGTGATCCTCTACCATCCTGCTTCTGCGAGTGGGTTAGGGTTGCCACCTCAGCCATGTTTTCCTGGACACGTATGAGTTATACATGCTGCAGGGTGTGCAGGGAGGAACATGTATTGTGTTTCTGGACAGCACTATCCATATTCTTACCTGCACACCCTGCAGCATGTGTAACTTATAAGTGTTCTGTATTTTAAGGGACAGGTGGCAACCCTAGAGTGGGTTGTTGCAGTAACCCGGTCGTACCCTCGCTGTGGCCTGCATGGACAAAGCCGCAAGGTAACCCCCATCATCATTCCGATTGCTGCAGGGCGCCGGGTCCCGCTCCGAAGCGGCCGATTGGGGTGGGGCCGGGGAAAGATGAGACAACAGCCAAGCATACCATCTGCCAACATTTGTTTACCTCCCCTTATCCACAATCAGGAGGAACTGTTTTGAGAGAGTCCCTGGGGCAATCGAATGAACCGCGAATCACACCCTACAAGTACCGGGTTACATCCTCACCGTGTGCTCCCATTTCCTGGCACCCTTGATTGCCTTCTCAACAGTTCTCTGCATGCAGTCCCAAACGGCCTAAGCCTTCTTTTATCTGCTTCCATGGGATTACCAATCGTGGGAGTAAGTTAAAGAACCCAGTTCCAAATAAATCCATCATCCTTTACATTCCTTCCAAGTGCCAAACATGATGGGTTACAAGTCAATTTATGTCACTATGTTGTGAACTTTGGTAAGCTACTTACTATACACATGATAAACCTACTATGAGGGACTAATATGCCAGTTTTACAAGTTATCTACTCTTATCTGATTTTGATTGCATTTCTTGCTATTCACACTAGTAAAGCTCTTAGATATCTTGCTCATTATATCAACCTATAAGTTAACCGCTTTTGCTCAACTTTGGCCACTTATGTAAAATCAGACGTATACATGTTCATTCAGTGTGCTGGTTTATATATAGGAGTAGGATGATGGTTTTATATTGTTCATAGTTCAGTTTAAGTCCTATCCATAATTAGAATGTTATGAAGGTGCTCGTTATACTGTTTGGTTCTAATTACTATTTACTTTAATCCACCAACATTGTTCCTATATTTGTGAAGGAGACGTGGCTATTTATATGGGCTACTTGGGTATGCCTACATTTTTAAGTCCATCTTAGCATTTATCTTTAAAATGAATCTTTTCCCCCTAATATAACTACAGGTTACTAATTCCCTTGCCACAGTCTGACTGTTTCTTATCTCCGTTGGCAAAATTAACCAACAGTTGATTCATAGCAGTTTTCTAGGCATAGTCTTTAACTTATCACACTAGTTACCATACTATTCTCCCACTAATATAAGATGTTGAGTTGATCTAAAAGTTTCTCAAAACATTAATTATTTTAAGTCCAAGAGTGACTGTTGGTTTCATTGTGGGTGAGGTCCATAATGACTAAAAAGGGGTTCCAATATAACATGTTCAATACCATTGGAGTAATTTATCTTATTATTTTTTCTGCAATATACCTATCTACATGTGAATTTAACATGCTTAAAGATTTTGCTATTAAGCTATAATAATGGTAAATGTTCTTTTGGATTCGTTGTAACATCTCTATTTTACTATGTGTTTCCTAACAACCTCAATAAAAAAATGTAAAACTGAGAAAAAGATACTGCTTCATTGATGGAGAGTGACTTGCAATGTCGGAATGTGACACGGAGTGGGTGCAAATGTTTTCACAATTTTTGAGTTGCAGTGTTGTGGGGTGTTTTTCAGGGATATAGTAATTTTACAAAAAGGTTTTGTTAAATCTAGGCCAATGACTGAGGCAGCCCCCTAGGTAACAAAAAGCATATCTAAATAGTCACATTATTATCGGTAAAAGGAGATTATAGAATTCTCTCAGCAAATAATGATGGTGTTAGAGTGATCAAATTATCTGGAGAAAGCAAACATATGCCTAGATTTTTGGCCGCCCGCTGGTATTTAGAGTCAGTCAGGAAAGGGTCTAACGCTCACTTTCCAGACGCGACTTTTCCATACCGCAGATCCCCTTATGTCAATTGCATATCCTATCTTTTCAATGGGATCTTCCTAACGCCGGTATTTAGAGTCTTGGCTGAAGTGAGCGTTAGAACTCTAACGACAAAACTCCAGCCGCAGAAAAAAGTCAGGAGTTAAGAGCTTTATGGGCTAACGCCGGTTTATAAAGCTCCTAACTACTGTGCTCTAAAGTATACTAACACCCATAAACTACCTATGTACCCCTAAACGAGGTCCCCCCCACATCGCCGCCACTCTAATAAAATTTTTAACCCCTAATCTGCCAACCGCACACCGCCACAACCTACATTATCCCTATGTACCCCTAATCTGCTGCCCCTAACATCGCCGACCTCTATATTATATTTATTACCCCCTAATCTGCCCCCCCCCCCAACATCGCTGCTACCTATCTACACTTCTTAACCCCTAATCTGCCGACCGGACCTCACCGCCACTAAACTAAATGTATTAACCCCTAAACCGCCTCACTCCCGCCTCAAAACCCCTATAATAAATAGTATTAACCCCTAATCTGTCCTCCATAACATCGCCGACACCTAACTTCAAGTATTAACCCCTAATCTGCCGACCAGACCTCGCCGATACTATAATAAATGTATTAACCCCTAAAGCTAAGTCTAACCCTAACACTAACACCCCCTAAGTTATATATAATTTTTATCTAACGAAATAAATTAACTCTTATTAAATAAATTAATCCTATTTAAAGCTAAATACTTACCTGTAAAATAAACCCTAATATAGCTACAATATAACGAATAATTATATTGTAGCTATTTTAGGATTTATATTTATTTTACAGGCAACTTTGTATTTATTTTAACTAGGTACAATAGCTATTAAATAGTTTATAACTATTTAATAGCTACCTAGTTAAAAAAATTACAAAATTACCTGTAAAATAAATCCTAACCTAAGTTACAATTAAACCTAACACTACACTATCAATAAATTAATTAACTAAACTATCTACAATTATCTACAATTAAATCAACTAAACTAAATTACAAAAAAACAAACACTAAATTACAAAAATTAAAAAAAGATTACAAGAATTTTAAACTAATTACACCTACTCTAAGCCCCCTAAAAAATAACAAAGCCCACCAAAATAAAAAAAATGCCCTACTCTATTCTAAAATAAAAAGTTAACAGCTCTTTTACCTTACCAGCCCTTAAAAGGGCCTTTTGCGGGGCATGCCCCAAAGAAAACAGCTCTTTTGCATTTAAATAAACATATAATACCCCCCCAACATTACAACCCACCACCCACATACCCCTAATCTAACCCAAACACCCCTTAAAAAACCTAACACTCCCTACCTTATCTTCACCACGCCGGGTATCACCGATCCGTCCAGAAGAGGGTCCCAAGTCTTCATCCTATCCGGCAAGAAGAGGTCCAGAAGAGGGTCCGAAGTCTTCATCCTATCCGTCAAGAAGAGGACATCCGGACCGGTAGACATGTTCATCCAGGCGGCGTCTTCTATCTTCATCCATCCGGCGCGGAGCGGGACCATCTTGAAGCAGCCGACACGGATCCATCCTCTTCTTCCGTCGACTCCCGACGAATGAAGGTTCCTTTAAGTGACGTCATCCAAGATCAGCCAATAGAATGCAAGCTCAATCTGATTGGCTGATTGGATCAGCCAATCGGATTGAACTTGAATCTGATTGGCTGATTCAATCAGCCAATCAGATTTTTCCTACCTTAATTCCGATTGGCTGATAGAATCCTATCAGCCAATTGGAATTCGAGGGACGCCATCTTGGATGACGTCACTTAAAGGAACCTTCATTCGTCGGGAGTCGCCGGAAGAAGAGGATGGATCCGCGTCGGCTGATCCGCGCCGGATGGATGAAGATAGAAGACGCCGCCTGGATGAACATGTCTACCGGTCCGGATGTCCTCTTCTTGCCGGATAGGATGAAGACTTCGGACCCTCTTCTGGACCTCTTCTTGCCGGATAGGATGAAGACTTCGGACCCTCTTCTGGATGGATCGGTGATACCCGGCGTGGTGAAGATAAGGTAGGGAGATCTTCAGGGGCTTAGTGTTAGGTTTTTTAAGGGGTGTTTGGGTTAGATTAGGGGTATGTGGGTGGTGGGTTGTAATGTTGGGGGGGTATTGTATGTTTATTTAAATGCAAAAGAGCTGTTTTCTTTGGGGCATGCCCCGCAAAAGGCCCTTTTAAGGGCTGGTAAGGTAAAAGAGCTGTTAACTTTTTATTTTAGAATAGGGTAGGGCATTTTTTTATTTTGGGTGGCTTTGTTATTTTTTTAGGGGGCTTAGAGTAGGTGTAATTAGTTTAAAATTCTTGTAATCTTTTTTTATTTTTTGTAATTTAGTGGGGGTTTTTTGTAATTTAGTTTAGTTGATTTAATTGTAGATAATTGTAGATAGTTTAGTTAATTAATTTATTGATAGTGTAGTGTTAGGTTTAATTGTAACTTAGGTTAGGATTTATTTTACAGGTAATTTTGTAATTATTTTAACTAGGTAGCTATTAAATAGTTATTAACTATTTAATAGCTATTGTACCTAGTTAAAATAAATACAAAGTTGCCTGTAAAATAAATATAAATCCTAAAATAGCTGCAATATAATTATTCGTTATATTGTAGCTATATTAGGGTTTATTTTACAGTTAAGTATTTAGCTTTAAATAGGATTAATTTATTTAATAAGAGTTAATTTATTTTGTTAGATAAAAATTATATTTAATTTAGGGGGGTGTTAGTGTTAGGGTTAGACTTAGCTTTAGGCGTTAATACATTTATTATAGTAGCGGCGAGGTCCGGTCGGCAGATTAGGGGTTAATATTTGAAGTTAGGTGTCGGCGATGTTAGGGAGGGCAGATTAGGGGTTAATACTATTTATTATAGGGTTTTGAGGCGGGAGTGAGGCGGTTTAGGGGTTAATACATTTATTATAGTGGCGGCGAGGTCCGGTCGGCAGATTAGGGGTTAAGAGGTGTAGGTAGGTAGCGGCGACATTGGGGGGGGCAGATTAGGGGGTAATAAATATAATATAGGGGTCGGCGATGTTAGGGGCAGCAGATTAGGGGTACATAGGGATAATGTAGGTTGCGGCGGTGTACGGAGCGGCAGATTAGGGGTTAATAATAAAATGCAGGGGTCAGCGATAGCGGGGGTGGCAGATTAGGGGTTAATAAGTGTAAGGTTAGGGGTGTTTAGACTCGGGGTACATGTTAGGGTGTTAGGTGCAGACTTAGGAAGTGTTTCCCCATAGGAAACAATGGGGCTGTGTTAGGAGCTGAACGCTGCTTTTTTGCAGGTGTTAGGTTTTTTTTCAGCTCAAACTGCCCTATTGTTTCCTATGGGGATATCGTGCACGAGCACGTTTTTGAAGCTGGCCGCGTCCGTAAGCAATGCTGGTATTGAGAGTTGAAGTGGCGGTAAATATGCCTGTACGCTCCCTTTTTGGAGCCTAACGCAGCCCTTCAGAGAACTCTAAATACCAGAGTTGTTTAAAAGGTGCGGGGGGGAAAAAACATGCGTAGCTAACGCACCCCTTCTAACGCAAAACTCTAAATCTAGGTGATAGAAACCATATACTGTACCTCAAAAGCACAGAATATAACCCCCTTCCAGATTGAGCAAAAAGCTTTTGCCATTTCAAGTTAAATCAACAGAGACTTTGTTTTGTGCGTTTTAGAATAATTCAATGACAAAAACAGCAATTTTTAAATAGCTTGCTTCTTATTTAAAATATTTATTTTATCATACTGACATGAAGCAAATTCAATAATATGATGTTTTTTCAACACACATCATTGAATTCTGCCTACAACATAAACCTCTGAGCACTTAAATTTGTAGATGTCAAGTTATGTCAGACAATTATTTTTCATGCTGACTGTGACCTTGATAGGAACTAAGTTACAACATAAACTTACATGCATCTGGCTGACTTAAATTGTCTTTTGTCTTGTTATTGTGCCACTTACAACAAGAGAAAATAGAAGTTTATTGTTTGAATAAATTGACCAATTTAAAAAGGAATTTATGTGCACATTTACAATTTTTTGTTATAGCATGAAGTGAAAATAGATATTTATTCCACAAACCTTTAAATTCAAAGTGTAAACGTTACCAACCAATTAGAAGAGGGCTGAAGAATGAAATTGAGCTATTCATTTAATTAAGCAGCAAAAAATCACTATAGCATAAACAGCAATTGCAATAGTATGAATGGTCGATTTAAACAGTTCGATAAATAGGAAGGAGCCATGAAGAAGGCCCAAACAGTGACTACAAGAACTGCTGGATGTAAGAGGCATTAAAAAAACAACAAAGACTTTTCATCTGGCCCTAAGATAAGAATATTTCTGTAACATTTTTAAAATGTTATTCTGTTTGGGGGTTACATGTTAGGAGGTGGCTAGTAGTTGGCCGTATACAATGGTGAGGTTATATGAGTTTGCTTTTCTTAATTTATTTGAGTGTTTACTAGGGAGTGATATCATAGGTCGAGTTTAGTGTTAACAGAGGTTTGCTCATGGTAGTATCAGAAAATGGGATACTCTGCCATAACAATGGTAGAAAAATAGGGTCACCTAACTCTTACCTGGCTAGTCAGACTGACTTCTACTTAAAGGGAAAGTTTACATAAAACATTTCTCCCCTTTAAATTGTTCTTAATGATCAATTTTATTTGCAGGAGAGTAATAAATTGTTTACAAGTAACTTATTTACCCCTATTTCAGAATTTGAAATAGCTGATTTAGCCTGTGGAATCCCAACCTATACTGAAAGTTTATATACTGGAGTCCATGCTATTGACAAGACTATGTAAACACACCCAGCAGAAGAAATTACACTTCCAGTGGGGAGCAGGATAGTTAAGTAATAAAATGTTAAATTTTTCAGAGTTCTCTCTAAGTATTGAACTTTGGTTTACTGAGAAATATAAGATAAGGAAGCAAGTGTGTGTACGCAAAGTGATAACATAATGAGATTGATATTACCTACAAGTTCAACCCATTGTAAAAGGCTGTGGTTTAATTGCACAAAATCAGCTACATATACACAAATAAACCTGAAAATGAAATTTCTCATAAATGTTATACTCTGCAGCTGGTATAACAAGTCATTGAAATACATTAATGGAAAAACAATTTTACAGTGTACTGTCCCCGAAATGATGACTTTTATACAGCATACTCTAACAATATAATTGTGTACATATTAGTTGATAATCCTAGAAGTGAAGCTGTTAAGCAGAATTTACTATTTTTATGTATGGATGATTTGAGATCTACCCCCTAGTTTAAGTAAACCATGACTATCATGATCGAACATAGGTTATCACTTTTTCCCTACTTAATATTGTTTTGTGGATTCAACAAAAGAGTTAACATCATTCAATGCTTTTATTGGTTAATTATTTAAAAACTCATGGTCCATTGAAGTTAACTAGTCGCCTACCACTGGTCTACATAAATACTTTGTTTCTATGGAAACAACTGTACATGATAAAATAACTGTCATTCTTGAGAGATTACGAAAAACACTTTCAGTAAAATTCCTTTATTCTAAGCACATTTTTGTCTCAAAGACCAAGATACAAATGCATATTTTCTTTCCATATCTCAGTTGCCTGTTCTCATCAGTCTGGAACTTATCCTTCCCTTCAATCTCACAAAAACTCCTTCACAGTTAGCCGAGTCAGAAATGGATTGCAAAGTGTGGAACCACTCTCTGCTTAAAGGCTTGGTTGGAAATACTAACCCCTACCCTGCCAGGGAGACTAACAATGTACCCTGGAATCTGCCTGATAGAGGAAACTGCAGTCGTAAATTAATCCTGGCCAAAAAAATCTGATATTCAAAAAATAGGTCAAAATAAAATAATAATTTTACATAAGACAACATTTTTTTCCTTTTTTTTTATTAATGGGGGGTGATGCCCCCATCTGTATGTACCAGGGGGTATAACTGTCCCCACATAATATTCACTGGTGTTCATATTACATTTGAAAAATGTCAGATTTAGGAATTACAGATATTTTAAAAAGGTATTCATCATGTGACCAAGATTGCCAGTGAAATATTAAAAAGGCAGTTTCACCAAGAGGCGTTTTACTATACTTTTCTGTGGGTGGTTATGCTTTTCTGATACTGGCGGAATTTTAAAAGCAACATCACTGCTGTATTAAAGGGACACTGAACCCAAATTTTTTCTCTCATTATTCAGATAGAGCATGCAATTTTAACCAACTTTCTAATGTACTCCTATTATCAATTTTAATTCGTTCACTTGTTATCTTTATTTGAAAAAGAAGACATCTGAGTTTCTTTTTTGGTTTAGAACTCTGGACAGCACTTTTTTATTGGTGGATTAATTTATCCACCAATCAGCAAGAATAACCCAGGTTATTCACCAAAAATGGGCCGGCATCTAAACTTACATTCTTGCATTTCAAATAAAGATACCAAGAGAATGAAGAAAATTTGATAATAGGAGTAAATTAGAATGTTGCTTAAAATTGCATGCTCTATCTGAATCACAAAAGAAAAAATTGGGTTCAGTGTCCCTTTAATAACACGTTTGTGAAAGTGCGGTAGCAATATTATAACACCTTCCGAACTTATATTGGAAATAAAAATAGAATATAAAAAAAAAATCTATTAAAAAAAACACGTTTTACACAGGGCATATTTTAAAAAAATGCACTTTTGTAAAACTAAAGAAGCTGGGCCTACTGTCTTCTATGAAATTTTAATATCACAAACACAAATCTTCCTTAAAAAAAGCATTATACAATAAAATACATATAAATAAAACACTATATATACATTTATAATATACCCACATCCCCAAAGGTCCTATAGATTTAATAGGTGTTACTTTTTTAGTCTTTATTAACAATGAAGATCGCAGACATAACACATATATAGGCATTCCATGGGAGTTTATTGGGTGTTCCTTGGGAGTTAACATGTTGTGTAAAAATATTTTGAATACATGTTCTGAAATCGCACTAACCCAATTGCTTTCAAGTGAAAGCGTTTACTTTCAACAACTTCAACGTGCGCAAAGAACCGCAATATACCACATATCGCACGGGCACAACAGTTAGCACGCCACTAATAATCTAGCGTTAAATTGCATTTAAATTTTAATCTAAATTTAGCCTTTTCAAAATTGTTTGTGTTTCACTAATTTTAGTCAATGAAAAGATAAAACAAAATTCAACCCCCCCCTCAATTTTAGTTAAGTGCCAGATTACATGCAAGCGAAAAGGGGTTTATCCTGTGTGTTTGTATGCGTCAGGGTTTACTGCTCGTATTATAAGTTGAAAGTGAACACGAATGCTAGAACGATTACAGAGACCTCAGAGCTCTGGTAAACTGTTATGCAAAATAAAAAAGTGTAACAAAACACAAAAATTAATTACAAAGTACAGTTAAACTCATAATAATACTATCTAATAAGGGTTCAAAGATATGATGTCTCAGGTGTTAGAAAAAAGGCAGGCAAAGGGCTTTAAGATAGAAATACATATATATATATATATATATATATATATATATATATATATATATATATATATATATATATACACAAAACAAAAGAGGGATATGGTCCCTTTGCAGTTAAAGGACCAGTAAATACAGTAGATTTGCATAATTAACATAAGCATGATAAAAAAGACAATGCCAATCACAAATGCATATACGTATATTCTGTGAAATCTTGCACATGCTTAGTAGGAGCCGGTGACTCAAGAAAAGTAAATATAAAAAAACTGTGCACATTTTGTTAATGGAAGTAAATTGGAAAGTTGTTTACCCCTTTGAGTGCTAAGCACTTTCCCACCTGGGTGCTAAGCTGATTTGAGGGGTTTTTAATTTTAAATTTTTTTAAATATATTTTTTTTAACTTTTTTTTTCTTTCAGATCCCCAAGACTTATGTATTTAGAAAGGTTAGGCAATTACCTTTCCAACGGTAGGTCTTGGGGGTCTGAAGCTGCTTAGATGGTTGAGACACAGGCTTCTAAGCAGCATGCCCCCTTTCCCTATACTTGTCATTGTATTTTGTTAATAAAGTTGACCGGTGACGTCATCACGCAAAACATGAAGCCCCCACAATGCCTGTCACTATACAGGCCCGATTGCCAGGGTAGGAGCGGGTGAGAGCTCCCAGATCTTCCTCAAGGCTCTGAGCCGTCGTTAGCACCAGAGTGGGAAACTCAATGGGTTAAAATTGCATGCTCTATCTGAATCATGAATGTTTAATATTTCTGCAATATTCATATTTAATAAAGTGTTATAGTGTGTATTTACTGTAAATGTTTGACATTCTAATGTTCTGCACATAGCAGAATATGTTCTATGCATTTTCAAATAGACATTCCTATATATATATAATAGAGAGAGAGAGAGAGAGAGAGAGAGAGAGAGAGAGAGAGAGAGTCTAAACTAATCTAAGAAAATAGTATGTTTTGTTTTAAAATTAATTAAAATCTGCTGGATTACTAAATCAAAATTAATAGGACCGGAAAGGGTTAAAGGGACATGAAACCTACATTTTTTCTTTTATGATTTTGATAGAGATACAAATTTAAACAACATTCCAATTTACTTCTATTATCTAATTTGCTTCATTCTTTTGGTATCCTTTGTTGAAGAAATAGCAATGCACATGGGTGAGCCAATCACACCAAGCATCTTTGTGCAACCACCAATCAGCAGCTCCTGAGCCTATTTAGATATGTTTTTCAACAAAGTATATAAAGACAATGAAGCAAATTAATTGCATGCTCTTTCTGAATCATAAAAGAGAAAAATTGGGTTTTATGTCCCTTTACTTTTCAGTTCTTGGAGCCTAAGAGAAGGCATTCTTTA
Source organism: Bombina bombina (assembly GCF_027579735.1). Classification (NCBI taxonomy): domain Eukaryota; kingdom Metazoa; phylum Chordata; class Amphibia; order Anura; family Bombinatoridae; genus Bombina; species Bombina bombina. The sequence goes on along the minus strand of NC_069499.1, from coordinate 558,651,285 downwards.
TCATTACATTTTTTTTTATAAAATACTAGACCAGGACATATGTTTTGCAGGGGTTCACTGAACGCATCTAAATTGGAGATGACCATTTTCTGAGACATGTATTTTTATTTTAAGGACATTTGAGTTTATGCTATAAACATGTAATAATTAAGGGTGTACTTGTAACCTAGTTCAAGAAGTATTCATAGAGCAATTGAGGACTGAACGTATTAACCCCTACATGATGGCAATGTAACCTGTACGTAACCCATTACAAGAGTCTTTCAGGGCTGTGCAAGTGCGGGTCTTTCACCTTTTCTGCATGTATCACTGCCTGAAGAAATACAGACAGCCGACTCACAGAGTACCGGGTATTATGCAGGGGTAAAACACACAGGGCTAGATTAAAATTAATACACCCGCAATATTGAAATATTGATGGTACGTTAATTTGCATGCGTATTAAAAGTTAAATGAAAAGCATTCGCTCAAAAACAATTGATTTAATGCACATCAGGTTAGTGCCACTGGAGACCTCACGTAAAGAGGTAGATTTATTTAGCGAGGTTCAGAGGACATGATTCGCTACAGCGAATCATGTCCGCTCGATCCTTAGTAAATCTACCCCTAAGTGTTAGAACGAAAATACAAGTTGCACCAAACACAAAATAAATACAGGGAGTGCAGAATTATTAGGCAAATGAGTATTTTGACCACATCATCCTCTTTATGCATGTTGTCTTACTCCAAGCTGTATAGGCTCGAAAGCCTACTACAAATTAAGCATATTAGGTGATGTGCATCTCTGTAATGAGAAGGGGTGTGGTCTAATGACATCAACACCCTATATCAGGTGTGCATAATTATTAGGCAACTTCCTTTCCTTTGGCAAAATGGGTCAAAAGAAGGACTTGACAGGCTCAGAAAAGTCAAAAATAGTGAGATATCTTGCAGAGGGATGCAGCACTCTTAAAATTGCAAAGCTTCTGAAGCGTGATCATCGAACAATCAAGCGTTTCATTCAAAATAGTCAACAGGGTCGCAAGAAGCGTGTGGAAAAACCAAGGCGCAAAATAACTGCCCATGAACTGAGAAAAGTCAAGCATGCAGCTGCCAAGATGCCACTTGCCACCAGTTTGGCCATATTTCAGAGCTGCAACATCACTGGAGTGCCCAAAAGCACAAGGTGTGCAATACTCAGAGACATGGCCAAGGTAAGAAAGGCTGAAAGACAACCACCACTGAACAAGACACACAAGCTGAAACGTCAAGACTGGGCCAAGAAATATCTCAAGACTGATTTGTCTAAGGTTTTATGGACTGATGAAATGAGAGTGAGTCTTGATGGGCCAGATGGATGGGCCCGTGGCTGGATTGGTAAAGGGCAGAGAGCTCCAGTCCGACTCAGACGCCAGCAAGGTGGAGGTGGAGTACTGGTTTGGGCTGGTATCATCAAAGATGAGCTTGTGGGGCCTTTTCGGGTTGAGGATGGAGTCAAGCTCAACTCCCAGTCCTACTGCCAGTTTCTGGAAGACACCTTCTTCAAGCAGTGGTACAGGAAGAAGTCTGCATCCTTCAAGAAAAACATGATTTTCATGCAGGACAATGCTCCATCACACGCGTCCAAGTACTCCACAGCGTGGCTGGCAAGAAAGGGTATAAAAGAAGAAAATCTAATGGCATGGCCTCCTTGTTCACCTGATCTGAACCCCATTGAGAACCTGTGGTCCATCATCAAATGTGAGATTTACAAGGAGGACAAACAGTACACCTCTCTGAACAGTGTCTGGGAGGCTGTGGTTGCTGCTGCACGCAATGTTGATGGTGAACAGATCAAAACACTGACAGAATCCATGGATGACAGGCTTTTGAGTGTCCTTGCAAAGAAAGGTGGCTATATTGGTCACTGATTTGTTTTTGTTTTGTTTTTGAATGTCAGAAATGTATATTTGTGAATGTTGAGATGTTATATTGGTTTCACTGGTAAAAATAAATAATTGAAATGGGTATATATTTGTTTTTTGTTAAGTTGCCTAATAATTATGCACAGTAATAGTCACCTGCACACACAGATAACCCCCTAAAATAGCTATAACTAAAAATAAACTAAAAACTACTTCCAAAACTATTCAGCTTTGATATTAATGAGTTTTTTGGGTTCATTGAGAACATGGTTGTTGTTCAATAATAAAATTAATCCTCAAAAATACAACTTGCCTAATAATTCTGCACTCCCTGTACATTAAAATAAACATACACTCATATAAACACTATCTGATAAAAAATAGCAATATATATATATATATATCTGTTATATCTATACCTGTATATATTCATATAGATATATAGGCATAGATATATATTTTACATTAACATTATCAGAAATTTATAAAAATATATATTTAAAAATAAAAAGTAAATTTTATTCTATGTGAAGAACATTGGAATGTAAAATATAACACACTTCAAGTTTCACGCTTTAGGTCTAATGTAGTGTCGAATAAGAGCACGTGAAGAATTAGTTGTCTTAAGGCGTGTTATGTAAATATTAAATATAAAATGTTGAATAAAATATTAATTATAGTTACTGTAAAATGTTATATATAAATATATATTTATACAGTGTATATATATATATATATATATATATATATATACACTGTATATATATATATATATATTTCCTATGTATTTTTTTAGAATAGTTTACAATTTCTATAATAATTAATAAATACATAATGCACCTTAACTCGTATAACTCATGTCGGATTAGTGCACATGAAGAATTACTGTACTTTTGTCAGGCTTTTGTATATTTTACAGTAACTATAATAATTATTAATAATTATTATTACTATTTTTTTAAATATTTATATTTAATATTTACTTAACAAGCCTTAAGATAACTAATTCTTCATGCTAACTTAACACTCGGCTAGATTTAGAGTTCTGCGGCCAGAAGGTGCGTTAGCTACGCGTGTATTTTTTCCCCCGCACCTTTTAAATACCGCTGGTATTTAGAGTTCTCAGAAGGGCTGCGTTAGGCTCCAAAAAGGGAGCGTAGAGCATAATTTACCGCCACTTCAACTCTAAATACCAGCGGTGCTTACGGACGCGGCCAGCTTAAAAAACGTGCTCGTGCACGATTCCCCCATAGGAAACAATGGGGCAGTTTGAGCTGAAAAAAAACCTAACACCTGCAAAAAAGCAGCGTTCAGCTCCTAACGCAGCCCCATTGTTTCCTATGGGGAAACACTTCCTAAGTCTGCACCTAAAACCCTAACATGTACCCCGAGTCTAAACACCCCTAACCTTACACTTATTAACCCCTAATCTGCCGACGCCGCTATCGCTGACCCCTGCATATTATTTTTAACCCCTAATCTGCCGCTCCATACACCGCCGCAACCTACGTTATCCCTATGTACCCCTAATCTGCTGCCCCTAACACCGCCGACCCCTATATTATATTTATTAACCCCTAATCTGCCCCCCCAATGTCGCCGCTACCTACCTACAATTATTAACCCCTAATCTTCCGACCGGACCTCACCACTACTATAATAAATGTATTAACCCCTAATCCGCCTCACTCCCGCCTCAAAAACCCTATAATAAATAGTATTAACCCCTAATCTGCCCTCCCTAACATCGCCGACACCTAACTTCAAGTATCTGCCGACCGGACCTCGCCGCTACTCTAATAAATGTATTAACCCCTAAAGCTAAGTCTAACCCTAACCCTAACACCCCCCTAACTTAAATATAATTTAAATCTAACGAAATAAAATAATTCTTATTAAATAAATTATTCCTATTTAAAGCTAAATACTTACCTTTTAAATAAACACTAATATAGCTACAATATAAATAATAATTATATTGTAGCTATTTTAGGATTTATATTTATTTTACAGTCAACTTTGTATTTATTTTAACCAGGTACAATAGCTATTAAATAGTTAATAACTATTTAATAGTTACCTAGTTAAAATAATTACAAAATTACCTGTAAAATAAATCCTAACCTAAGTTACAATTAAACCTAACACTACACTATCAATAAATTAATTAAATAAACTATCTACAATTATCTACAATTAAATCAACTAAACTAAATTACAAAAAAAACAAACACTAAATTACAAAAAATAAAAAAGATTACAAGAATTTTAAACTAATTACACCTACTCTAAGCCCCCTAAAAAAATAACAAAGCCCCCCAAAATAAAAAAATGCCCTACCCTATTCTAAAATAAAAAGAAAACAGCTCTTTTGCCTTACCAGCCCTTAAAAGGGCCTTTTGCGGGGCATGCCCCAAAGTAAACAGCTCTTTTGCCTGTAAAAAAAAACATACAATACCCCCCCAACATTACAACCCACCACCCACATACCCCTAATCTAACCCAAACACCCCTTAAAAAACCTAACACTAAGCCCCTGAAGATCTTCCTACCTTATCTTCACCACGCCGGGTATCACCGATCCGTCCAGAAGAGGCTCCGAAGTCTTCCTCCTATCCGGCAAGAAGAGGTCCAGAAGAGGGTCCAAAGTCTTCCTCCTATCCGGCAAGCAAAATAATAAATAGTTCACGATATTCAGTCAATTATCAGATAGTCCAGATGAGTCTATCATATGTTAAAACTGTGAAACCGAACGCTTTACCATAAACCAGTATTTCCCAACCACCGTCCTCAAGTACCCCCAACAGTCCTAGTTTTCATTAAAGCTCAACTAAAGCACAGGTGAAATAATCTTCTGATGGATGAGAGTAGGTTGGTTACTGATCAGCTGATTACTTCACATGTGCACTGGTTCAGCTATAATATAAACCAGGCCTGTTGGGGGTACTTGTGGACCGCGGTTGGGAAACACTGCTATAAATTACAATGGTAAAACCATATTGGAAAACTTAAAAAAAGTGGAAACCTGCATTTAAAATATATAATCAAAATAAATAATATATTCAATCAACATATCTATACTATAATCGTGTTTGTAATGTGTCCGTCGCCAGTTGCATGTGCATCCTCAAAGGAATGTTGGCTGCGTGAGGCAGCCAAAAGAACGTTGGCTGTGCACGCAGCCAAAAGAATCCACCTGGATGCAGCAAAGCTGCATCCCGGTGGATTCCGAAAATCCACCTTCAGTGGATTCTTTCCCCACCCTGCCATTTTCGGTATCCACCTGGATGCAGCGTAGGCAAACGAAGCCTTAAAAAACAAACAAAAAAATGGAACCACCCCCAAGAAATAAAAAAACCTAACCGCCAGCACGAAGTATAAAAAAAAAGAAACAAACCTCCTGCACAAAGTATGAACAAACACCGAAACCACCAACATCGCAAAATAATAAAGTAATCAACCTTTAGGGGTAGATTTATCATAGTGCGAGTGGACATGATACGATGTAGTGTATCATGTAGTGTATCATGTGTGCTGCACATCGATATTGCTGGTGCAATGCCGCCCTCTGCAGATTTGCGGGCAATAGGCCGCTAGCAGGGGATGTCAATCAACCCGATCGTATTCAATCGGGTTGATTTCTGTCTGCGGCCTCAGAGCAGGCAGACAAGTTATGGAGCAGCGGAAACAGGGGCATCAAGCTCCATACGGAGCTTTATAAATCAGCCCCCTAATCCACAAATAACATAATTAAAATATTAACCCCTAAACCACCATCCCCCCACATCGCAATAAACCTAATTAACCTATTAACTCCTAAACCGCCAACCCCCCATAAGCCCCCTAACCTAATACCCTCTAAATTAACCCCAATACTAAGTTACACTTAAAATAATAAAACCTAACATTAAATTACAAAAAAAGTAATCTAAAATTACAAAAAATAAAAAACTCTAAAATTATAGAAAAAAATAAACAAAATTAAAAAAAATGAAACCTAGTCCCTATAAAAATAAAAAAGCCCCCCCCCCCCAAATAAAAACACCCCCTAAATCAAACTACCAATATCCCTTAAAAGGACCTTTGTAGGGCATTGCCCTGAGTTAAACAGCTCTTTTACATTTAAAAATTTCTAAATCCCCCTTAACAGTAAAACCCCCCAACCAATAAACCCTCCAAAATAAAAAAAACTAACACTAAAAAAACCTAAAGCACCCATTGCCCCTAAAGGGGCATTTGTATGGGCATTGCCCTTAAAAGGGCATTTTGCTCCTTTACTGCCCTTAAAAAGACAATCAGCTCTTTTCCAGCCCAAATAAATCCTAAAATGAACCCCCAAATAGGTACTCAACGTTTCTGAAGTCCGGAGGAGAAGATCTTCTTCCAGGCGACTCCATCATCTTTATCCTAAGCGAAGGCGGCACAAAGCGGAGGTGCGGAGCTGGCTTCCCTGATGCGTTGATCCTCAGTGGTGGTCATCAATGGTGGCGGTCCTCGGTGGCTGCAATCCTTGGCGGCGTGGAGGCTCCTCTTCATGTGATCGTCTGTCGCCCACTGAAGATTGAATGCAAAGTATCCCATATTTATTGGGGTACCTTGCATTTCTATTGGCTGAAATTTTTAAATCAGCCAATAGGATGAGAGCTACTGAAATCTTATTGGCTGATTTGAACAGCCAATAGGATTTCAGTAGCTCTCATCATATTGGCTGATTTCAAAATTTCAGCCAATAGGAATGCAAGGTTTCCCGAATTGAATGCGATACCTTGCATTCAATCTTCAGTGTACGGCGAACATCGGATGAAGAGGAGCCTCCACGACGCCGAGGAACGCCGCCGCCGAGGACTGCCGCCATTGATGACCACCGCTGAGGATCCATGCAATCGGGAAGCCAGCTCCATACCTCTTCTCTGCGCCGCTTTCGTTCCGGATGTAGAAAGAAGATGATGGAGCCGCCTGGAAGAAGACCTTCTCCGCCAGACTTCAGGAACGGTGAGTACCTATTTGGGGCTTAGTCTTAGGCTTTTTTTTTTATTTTTTGAGTTGGCTTTTTTTTTTTAAATAGATTGCCCTGGGAAGGCTTATCGCCTAGTATAATATAAAAGAGAAAGGAATCGTAGTGTTACCAAAAGTGATATGGACCATGCCAGATATTGGTTCTGTCTTCAGAATCCACTCTTTCTCAGTCATTACCTAAGTGAGAGTCCTTATATACGCTCAGAGTTAAATATTCACAGTTCATCTAAAAAGTTACTGTACTGAAAAAAGTTAACATTTACTGGTTACATATATGTCTGCATATAAAGGTCCACATTAAGACATTTGGGTTGCAGGCTTTGTAATTGATGTATCTAGTATCTTTCTTGTTGCCTTAGTGTTAATAACCTATTGTATACTACCAGAGGAACCCAATCGATGATTTGCATATTAAAGGGACAGTGCATGCCATTTCAAAGTAGACAGAAACAATATTAATTAAAAAAAAAATGATTTACTGTTCCTGCTGCATGATGTAGAAAGGGGTACAGGAGGCTATTTGCAGCTCAATCTAAGGTAAGACTTTAAGATGACTAAGGTGTAGACTGTCCCTTTAAGTGATTTTGGGTTACCCCCACGAAACTTGGAAAAAATGGTCTGAGACACAGTGTATTTGATTATACATATTTGCACATACTACATATTGTTTGACCACATTTATTTTTAAATATTTTATTTTTATTTTCACATGTCACATGAACAGAGTATTAGCATCATAATGTACATCATACATTTATATTGTAAGACCACCGCCAAATAAAGAATAAAGTAGAAAGTCCTTTTCACAAGTCTCTAGCAGCTTTTGTGGTTCTTATGAGCAAATACGTATATCTTGTTTACACAAAATATGTTGTTGTAGATATAAAACAGATACATGGGAAAGGAAAAAGGAAAAACAACAACAATAATAAAAATACACTTTGATCTGAATCATACAATGACAAAATTACGAAGATGCACACTAGCACCTTCATATGGTAGCCCAGGGATAAATTGCATCTAATGCCTCTTCAGTCTAAACTCAATATAGGTCAGGTATAAGTGTATATGCGACCCAAAACGTTCGGCAATGTTTAAATCCCGTCCCAGTACTATACGCCTATATATAGTTGATATCTTAATCTGATTTCTCTTGCGTTCTAATATGGAACAAACCCTAAACTCCCTCCTTTTAGCTCTGTTCTACAGCAAATTTATATTGTTCCCACAGAAAAACAATATCGTAATACACGTTTAACCTTTTAGTGGCAAAATAAAAGTACCTCTCCATTTTGATTATAAAATCCACTTGTTGCTTCCAAGTTGCTAGTGTTGGTATATGGGAGGATTTCCAGAACCTTGGGATCAATTTTTTAGCAGCATTGATCATAATCTGGGTCAGGCTACGCCTTAATTTACATGTAATGCTGGATAGATCATTAAAGAGAGCCAGAGTGGGGGTGAAATCCAATGTGACACCCGTAGCTTTTCCTATTTTTGAATATATTTCCCTCCAAAATGAACTTAGATGTGTACATTCCCACCATATATGGTACATAGTTCCCTCTTGACCGCATCCTCTCCAACACTTACTGCTCGCTCTTCTAAACATATGCTTCAATCTATTAGGGGTCAGATACCACCTCATTTGGATTTTCATATTAGTTTCCAAATACGAGGATGAGTGTGAGGACTTTGCCTTATAATATGACCATCTTTTCCATTGTGGAACAGACACTTGTATGTTCATTTCTCTCTCCCATTTCTGCATATATGCAGGTCTAGGTGGGAGTTTCTATAAGTATCTTATAGATTGTAGACATTGTACCATTGTTTGTGTGTGGAACACCCAGACATAGTGTCTCAAATGGTGTTAGTGGGCGTAGAAAATCCTTCTTGTATTTATGAGTATATATAATGCCTAGTTTGATGATAGGTAAACCAAGTATGGAAATAGTCATAGCCTTGCTCCCTCAAAGCTTGTCTACTCAGTAGTGTACCCTTCTGTGTGATATTGTGAATTGGTATTAGGTCATTTAGACTACTCAGACTGCCCACCGTCTTCTGATTTGTCCTAGTCCCAGGTCTAGAGTCCCCCATTTCTCTATTGTATGTCACTATTGTCAACGGTGAGTATTGTGTTGATATTTTGGGAAATTTGTTTCTATAAGCCATCCAGTTTAACCAGGTCTCATTAAAAATTGTATATTTCTTGCCTAGATTTAGCTGAGTTGTGAAAGCTAAAGGGGTCCAACACATCTCACTCATATGTGGCACATTTAGTAATTGCCCCTCTAGGTAAACCAATTTTTTGTGAGATTGTGTATTCTGTCTGCACCAGTCTACAACCCTACCCAGAGATGCTGCAGTCTTGTACCATTGTAAATTGGGGACCCCCAGACACCCCCCCCCCCACTCTGGGAGTGTACAAAACACCCTGTGAGAGCCTAGGTGATTTTCCTTGCCAGATTTATGAATTTAATATTTTCTGTAACTTATGTATATCTCTATTTACCCCCCTATGGGCAGCGCCTGTATGATATATAGCGCCTTAGGCAATAAAGTCATTTTTGCTGCCGCGATCCTACCCAGCCATGATATATTTTGCTTTGGCATACATCGCGAAGTTAATAATTGAAATTCCGTAACAAGTCTCCCATAATTAAGTTTGCGTAATTTGTCCTCATCTGAAGTTAACTGTATTCCTAAATATTTCAGTGCTGTACAGTTAATTCTGAACGGACTATTTGCCTTTAAGTCGCTCATAATGTCTGCCGGGATGTTTATAGGGTATAGCTCTGATTTAGATAGATTGACTGAAAAATTTGATACTTCCTTATATTCAAGCAATTCCTCCTGGGCCTTCATTAAAGATTCTATTGGGTTGGACAAGGTCATTAAGACATCGTCCGCAAACATGGCCAATTTATAAGATTTATCCTGAATCTCTATTCCTCTATATGAGGGTTGCCACGTAACCTAGCTGCTAGGGATTCGAGGGATAGCACAAATAACAACAGGGATAACGGACAGCCCTGTCTCGTCCCATTGCGGATTTCGAAGGCATCCGACAGCAGACCATATAAGACTAGAATTTGAGAAATAAATTTAGAGGGGAAGCCAAATTTAATTAATGTAGAGTGTAAAAATGTCCAGTCTAGCCTGTCGAATGCCTTCTCCGCATCTGTTGAAAGAAAGACAGCCGTGGTGTTGGTAATTTTAATATGATCCATAAGGGTAATAACCTTACCTACATTATCCCTAGCCTCTCTATTTTTCACGAAACCCACTTGGTCCTCATCAAGCAGCGCAGGGAGCAAAGCATTCATTCTGGTAGCTAGTATCTTTGCATATATTTTAATATCTGCGTTAAGCAGAGAAATTGGTCTATAATTAGCTGGTGTCGTAGGTGGTTACCTGGTTTTGGAATAACTGAGATATGCGCTTGCAGCATAGAGTCTGGGAACCTACCAGTAGCTGAGATAGAGTTAAACAGCAGTGCTAGCTGCGGGCCTAACTGGGACTTAAAAGTGTTATAGTAAAGGGCAGTAAAACCATCTGGCCCCGGCGCTTTATTGGGCTTCATGTCTGAAATTGCTGTTTGAATTTCTTCTATGCTAATGGGTAGTTCTAGTGTCTGTACATCTTCTGGCGTTATTCTGGGGAGTACTATATCTTTTAAATATTGGTCGCACTTTTCTCTATGGGAATCTGAGGGTCTCCTTGGGTTAATATTGTAAAGTTTGTGGTAATACTCCTTAAAGGCTTTGGCAATAGCTATCGTATCCTCTATCTGAGAGCCTGATTTTGTTACTAGTGAGTGAATGTACAGTTTGTTTTGTTGCGTCTTGAGGGCTCTAGCCAGGTATTTACCTGTTTTATTACTTTCCCCGTAGAACCTCTGTTGTAAGAACAAAAGTTTCCTCTGGGATTCAAATTGCAAATGATCATTTAATTGTTCCCTTTTCTCTGTGAGAGTTTGTCGTATAGTGTCGTCTCTAGGATTGAGTTTTGCTAAATAGTCCAACTCTGAGACCTCTCCCGCTAAAGTCAAGTATATTTTCCTATTCTCCCTTTGTTTGGCAGCTTTAGTCTTAATGAATTCCCCACTCATGTATGCCTTATGCGCTTCCCATAATGTTTCTAACTTAGTATCTGGGGTGTTATTTATGGAGAAATAGATATCCATCTGTTTAGTGTAATTTTCCACTGCCTGCGAGTCATGGAGTAGAGAATCATCTAGTCTCCAACAAAAGGGGCGTAGCAGCATTGAGGGCCATTCTAAAGAGCATTCTACTAATGAGTGGTCAGACCACGTAGTGTGCTTTATATTGCATTGCTTTACATATGCAAGAGCTATATGGTCTGTCAGAATATAATCGAGGCGAGAATAGCTTTTGTGTGGGTGGGAGAAGAAAGTGTAATCCCTCTTAGACGGATTTAAATAACGCCAAGTGTCGTGCAAAGTAAGTGATTTGATAGATTGCCAAATAGATTTGGAGACTTTGTTTGGTATATAGTTAGCTGAACTAGAACTGTCTATTGGAGGAAGTAGTGGGAGATTAAAATCCCCCCCAACAATCAAAGGCCCTTTAGATATTTCTATAATTTTCCGGGTAACCTGTTGGAAAAATGTGTCTTGATGCTGATTCGGGGCATATAGGTTAACCAGTGTTACTGGTTTTCCATACAGCAAACCTACTATACACAGGAACCTTCCTTCCTTGTCTTTATCTATTTGTAGCATATTAAATGGGACAGATCTATGAATTAAAATGCTCACTCCATTTATCTTTTTTTGCTGGTGAACACTATGAAAATTTTGGGTATATTGTGCAGTAAGGTATTTTGGAGTGCTATTTAATTTAAAATGAGTCTCTTGTAGTAAAAGGATCTTACCACCCCTTTTATGTAAATCTTGAAGGGCCAGCGCTCTTTTGTTCGGGACATTAAACCCTTTAACATTTTGGGTAATGATGTGTAAACATTGTGCTTTACCTTGTGTGAACATCAAAAATTGATATCGACTCACTATTCTTTGTCAGCTGAGGCAATCTGGAGGTATAGACAGCATATGCAATCCCTGGGCTTAACAACAATACTAGGAAAAAAACATTTTGAACGTTAAAACAATTTTGCATTAGAAACATAAGGCTTCTTGAATAGAAGCTTTATAATAAAAACAATAACAACAAGGGGGAAAACTGCCCATTAGGGCCAAGCTCACATATATAGAGATACAGTGTTAAATATCACTCAATACAGTTAGCTATTCAGACTATCAGACATCTGTTCTGTGATGTTCTATATACTCGCACATCATCACAGGTTAACGTTACAAGGTCTCAGTATGGCTGGGAGGCATATATATTGTCCTTACATTGTTCATAGTCCATATGTTCTCAAATGGTCACTACTAGATGTGTTTTTTTGACCGTAACTCCTGTAGCTATAGAAGCCCAAGCTGTATATATAGGTAGCATCTTTGTTACAGCTTGGTTATCAACTATATATTACCTTACCCCAGACCCTCCAGCCCTGAAATCCGCAAAACTTACAACAAAGCATTTCAGAGGCATCAAATAAAAGATAAAAATATACTTATGCATTTTTTAAAGATGTCTCTTGATCCATGTCTCCAGTGGTAATTTGCTTAGTGATCAATTTGTCGCTTCTCCTGTTTGACACTTTCTGCCACTCCATTCTTTGGGGCAGTGGAGCCTCCTTACCAAGGCGCATCTCTTGTGGTATCTTTGAATTTTCAGACAGGTCAGGAAGATCCAGTCTCAGCTCCTTGCAAGCTGAAGGAATGTCTTCTGGAGATTGGCAAAAGACTCTTCTACCCTTCCATTGGATCTGTCGGTTGAATGGGTGACCTCATCTATATGGTATATTCTGTTGACGGAGTTTAGCTGTTAGTGGTCTAAGATCTCTTCTCTTTTGCAGGGTCCTGGAGGACAGATCTTCAAATAACTTGAAGTTCAGGCCTTTAAATTTAATTGGGTGCTTTAGTCTCGCTTTTTTCATTAACATTTCCTTTATGGGATAGCTGGTAACCTTTACAATTACATCCCTTGGTGGTTGGTCTTCTGTGGGTCTAGACTTCAAGGCTCTATGTGCTCTGTCAAGGGCATAAGTGGAATCACCCCCTTCATCCGTCAAGTATGCAAATAGACTCTGTACATAGGCCTCTAACTCTTGTGGAAGGACATCCTCCGGTATACCCCTTATCCTAATATTATGACGTCTACTCCGATTCTCCAAGTCATCAACTTTATTTTCTAGGTGTAGGATTGTCAGATCTTGTTGTGACATTTTGCTGGAAAAATCAAGCAGTGCTTTTTGTTGCTGAGTTGAGTCATCTTCCAACTTATCAACCCTTTGACCCATCTCTGTAAGGTCTTTTTTTATGTCTGCTATCTCTTCCCTTATACATTGTTTAACCTGTTGAACAAGAGAGGTAAAGTCCTTTTTTGAGGGTAATGAATCAAGCAGAGCTTTGGGTACCGTAATTGGGTGTCCAGAGGCCTCTGAATCAGATTCTGATGATGTTGAAGCTGTCCTCAACCTAGGTTCCATCTCATGAGTACTCAGGGTTTGTGATGGGTCAAGGCTCTTGAAAAACTTGTTAACTGAGGGCACTCCATTCACCTTTTTCTTACTTGGATTATCTCCTCTAGAGCATTTTTTCGGAGACATGTTGTCTAGCAAAACTTCCTCAGTAAGGAGCATAAAACAATAATTCTGTCAGTAAGGTTTTCTTATTTCCAGCCCTGCAATAGCTTCCAGGGGATGCAAAGTCACTCCAGCATTAACATTAATTGAATTATAGAACACTATGCTTCATTCCAGTGTGCTAGTCTGTGAAAGTTCCCTTTCTATTATAGTAAAAGCACAGGCCTGTAAGACTGTCAATTTTAGCGGCTGTCCAAGAAGGTCTTGCTGATTACAAAGTACCACTTGTATAGGTCTGCAGTGATATCTTAATAATGACGAGACTGTAGAATCTTAAACCCACTCTGAGTTAAATCTTTTACTATTAATGTACATTGCAAGGCTTCCTTGTCAACTTATTTCTCATATTGCTCTGTGACACTTTCAGGCATAACTTTAGGTCTGTAGGCCACCCCTGCCTCACTCCGTTTTCACTTGTTGTGATGCACTTAAAAATTGTGAAACTGAAGAGGCTGGCTCTCTCTGTCTATTTATTATTTCAGCTAGCTTTTAGTGTCCCCTTCAAACTGTACAATCATGTCAACCACTCTGTGTAACATTCTTAGGTAAGTTCATACACATTTAAGAGGCACCTGCATATCCATGTCTATAGTCGACCAAGCCGCTTTACTTACTCTTGCAATGGCGTAACCATCTCGCCTCCAGCCTCAGGTTCACACCTCTCCGAGTCTTGCGTAGCGGGTCTATTCCATCTGGTCACCCGGTCAACAGTCTCGGGTCTGTAGCTGCCCTTGTACTTAGTTTCAACGGCGCACGTAGTAAGTGTATGCAATGGCGCTGCTGCCATGTGGGTCTGTTTAATGGCGCTAGGTGTAAAACTTTTTAAAGCGCCCCCTTCTTCTCTTTACGTGCACCGGAATATTTCACAGAGCTGCCGCTATCAATGTTATATCCTCCTGGGCATTCTGTAGTCGTCTTATCCACCAAGATGTCCCAATTTTTAATGCTTGGCCCTCATTGAGATACGGAGCTCACTCTTGTGCAGCCATCTCAGTTGAGCGCTGGCTCCGCCCCCATTGTTTGACCACATTTATAAGTGCCATTTCTTGGACTTTTGTTCATGTTAGTGGCTGGGAGAGCTACAATAGAACTTACCTGGGCCAGGAATTTTTTTAGATTCTTTCCCCTATGGAAGATAATGTTAGGTTTATCTCCCACAATATATCTTAAGAAAAAAAATATTTTTAAGGGTATTTCTTATAACCTTTGCCACCTTATTAAAAGTAGTTATGAACCATACTTGTTCTTCATTATCTCTATTCTTCTTAATTATTCTACTGGGTTTGAAATTAATGAGAAGGTCCCTATTTGTTTAACTGCACTTGTTGTAGCCTCTTTTAGAATGTGTGCTGGATATCTATTTCCCCAAATTTTTTATCAAGTATCTCTGATTCATTATTAAAATCTTGAATATGTATACAACTTATTCTGATTCTAAGATACTGACTGTATGATCATGGGTTCCTCTATTTGAGACAGCTTCATGGAAACAAAATCTATCAAAGACCCTAGAAAGGAGCCATAAGATTGATGAATAAGAGAACTCTTTGTTAAATTTATGCATCAGCCAAGCATAAAGAGAATCAGTAGAAAGGCATCTTTATGTTATACTATCAAACAGAAACAGATGCGCCATATTGCCCAATATTGTAGGTTCCAAAGAGTGGTAAGTATTGCTAAATAATTACACTCACATGTGATGAAGCACCTCAATTGGTGCAAATGGCACAGTCTGGGATCTATAACAGTCACCCAGCAGACCGACCTCCCGAATTGTTACAGGTTCTGTGTAAGATAGGAAGCACAAAAAAGCCTATATGGCCTAGTATTGTATGGCTAGAGTGATTCCACACCAAATAATTATATAAAGTTTAAACTCACATTTGATGGAGCATCTCCAATGATGCTATAGAGACAGGCTGGGATCAATTCAGTCACCCAACAGACTTATAACCATGGCATACAGCATACAATGTCCTCTTGATGGTCTATAGGTCAGTCATATCCTCAGATAATAACCAATTCAAAGGCAGCAAGTGTTTTTAGTAAAAGTTAAAATCACTTTAATAAAATATAGATAAATTGCGACGCGTCACAATTTATCTATATTTTATTAAAGTGATTTTAACTTTTACTAAAAACACTTGCTGCCTTTGAATTGGTTATTATCTGAGGATATGACTGACCTATAGACCATCAAGAGGACATTGTATGCTGTATGCCATGGTTATAAGTCTGTTGGGTGACTGAATTGATCCCAGCCTGTCTCTATAGCATCATTGGAGATGCTCCATCAAATGTGAGTTTAAACTTTATATAATTATTTGGTGTGGAATCACTCTAGCCATACCATACTAGGCCATATAGGCTTTTTTGTGCTTCCTATCTTACACAGAACCTGTAACAATTCGGGAGGTCGGTCTGCTGGGTGACTGTTATAGATCCCAGACTGTGCCATTTGCACCAATTGAGGTGCTTCATCACATGTGAGTGTAATTATTTAGCAATACTTACCACTCTTTGGAACCTACAATATTGGGCCATGTGGCGCATCTTTTTCTGTTTGATATTTTAGATTGCTGAAATTGGATCCTGGCCTGGACCACCACAGATTGCTGCCTTGTATTCTACTATCAAGATCCACACAAAGGACAATATATAGTTATTAACATCACTCAATATCTTTTCCTCTGAGTGATATATAATTGTCCTAAATAACACTGTGCCTATTCTACCATTTATTGTAATTTAATATTTGTACTTAATACAACTATATACATTTTTCAGTTATTATATTTATCATCATTTTTTATATCTGTATCTATAGGTGCATTATATGGTAATATACCATTCAATTTTCCATATATTTCATACCATCATATAGATATTATTGTCCATATAGCAAACTATAACCATCTAGTGTGCTCTCAAGGGCGCCCCCTATCATCATTTTTTTTTTTTTTTTTAAAGTTATACTGAATATATGAAAAAAAAAGTGCCTGCGCGAAAAACATAAATTATAACTTACCAGTACCACTCGATAAAGGGAGAGTCCACAGCTGCATTCATTACTTGTGGGAACACAGAATCTGGCCACCAGGAGGAGGCAAAGACACCCCAGCAAAAGGCTCAAATACCTCATTCTGCCAAGGGAACAAGGAACAGTAGGAGAAATACCAGGGTGAAAAAGGTGACAGAAGAAAACAACTAAATTTAGGGCCGCCCACCGAAGAGCACGGGCGGGATCTGTGGACTCTCCCTGTATCGAAGGAAAGGAAATTATCTGGTAAGTCATAATTTATGTTTTCCTTCTAAATACAGGGAAAGTCCACAGCTGCATTCATTACTTGTGGGAAATTATACCCAAGCTACAGAGGACACTGAATGGTAACGGGAGGGTACAAATAAGAAGCGGCCCAACCTGAGGGCACCACAGCCTGCCAGAAACCCAAACTCCCAAGGCTTCCTTGACAGAAGCAAAAAAGAAAAAGATAAGAATGTTAGGAGGACCAAGTAGCCGCCCAACAAACCATAGGATCTCATGTTGGGTGGCTACTTGGCAGAATGACTGGGGGACGAGGGAAGCGGAGGAGGTATTTAACCAGAAAAACAAGGAAGTGGACAAGGCTTCCTGACCCTCATGCTTCCCAGAATAGACACAAACAAGGAAGAAATTTGACAAAAACTCCTTTGTAGCCTGAAGATAGAACTTCAAGGCCCGAACCAGATCCACGTTATGAAATAACAACTCCTTCTAAGAAGAAGGATTAGGACACAAGGAAGGAACCACAATCTCCCAATTGATATTGTGATCTGAAACAACTATAGGAAGAAAACCAAATCCAGAGAGAACAGCCTTAGCTGCATGAAAAACTAGGTAAGGGACCTCACATTGCAAGACAGCCATCTCAGAAACTCTGTGTGCTAAAGCAATAGCAGTAGAAAAAAAAGAACCCTCCAAGACAGTAAAACTTAATGCCAACTCTATGCATAAGCCCAAACGGGGTCTTCTGCAAAACTAGAACAAGATATAAACTCCAAGGAGGAGCACTAGATCCAAACACAGGCCTGATCTAGTCAAAGCCTGAACAAGACTGGACATCTGGAAGCTCTGTGAGCCTTTCGAGCAGTAAAACAGATAGGGCCGAAACCTGTCCCCTAAGGGAGCTAACAGAAGGCCCTTCCCCAGAGCATCCTGGAGAAAATATCCTGGAAAACCTGGCCTTATGACAGGAGGAACCTCGCTCAACATACCAGAGGAAGTAGGTCCTGCACCTTAGTCTTGGATAAGACTAAGTGTTCAATTTCACGCAGTCAGTTTCAGAGAGTCCATGATGCGATGAACATTAGAACCCTGCTGTCAGGGTTTTTTCCCTGTTGTGTTTGCCATGTGCTGCTGGCAGCCATTTTACTCACCTCTCTTCCTGACTATGTTGCATTGTGGGGGATGCTGCTCACTTCCTGCACTTCCTTTTATGGCCAGACTTGTGTGATTCATCCATGTGAGACAGGATGCAGTCTCAGAATTGTGATGTCATCACTTATTATTTAAAGGGCCTCTGTTCAGTATGCTTTGCCTTTGCATTGTCTCAGACCTGTTTGTGAGAGTTCCTGTGTATTACCTGGCTGCCTGACGTCCTTCCTGGTTCCTGATCCCTGGCTTGTTCCTGACTCTGCTGTTTTCCTTGTTCCTGATTCCGGCTCGTCTGACTATTCGCTTTGGTTCCTGACTCGGCTCGTCTGACTACAAGCTCTGGTTTTGACTCATGGCTTGTTATTTGACTTGTGGAATTTTTATTATTTTTTGCTATTAATAAAGGTGTGATTATTTTTGCACTTCTCGTCTCAGTCTGATTCTTGGCATCCTGACACCTGCTCCAGCAGATCCCTGTAACAATGGTCCATGGAGATGAAACCCCTAAACTGTGACACAACTCCAAGTATAAACGGAGCAGACCATCTCACACCTGCTCCTGCTAGGATCGACAATCCACAACAAAAAACGACATGGCCGAAGAGAATAAGGTTAAAAGAAAAAAACCTCTAAGGAATTCTAGATGTCTAGCATATTCAGGATGAAAATACTGGAGCCCCACCTGGGATCAAACCCACCTTCTGCTACAGAAGCGGTGAAGCTAACCTGGCACCTTGAAACCTGAAACAGCTTCCCCGTCTGACACAAATCTTCAAGCAGGGAAAAAGTGTAGGGGACATCCGAACCTGAAGAGTATGCTCATAGAGAGTATCGCTGGCAAAGAGCTGAAGTGGGCTTTCGCTCACCACAAAACACAAGACCCCCCAACTAGCAGGAATACCTCTCCTTTTTTAGAAGAGGGTCTCCCTTGAGAGGTCCCAACTGGTACGAACCCAGAAGACCAAGTCCTCTAAGCAGAATGCTCGCTGAGGAACCAAGGAATGGACGAAAGAAAACTCCCAACCCCCAAACATCTCTAGGACACTCTCTCCCCATGGACAAGGAAGCGAAAAGGACAAAATCGCCCCAGGAGAACTAAGAGAAAAAAATTCTCAGAGCAGGGAGATCTAAACGGAACACTGGGATCCACCGTTATTCCATGTAAGTCTGTTAAGACAGAATCCCAACAGATGCCAAAATCATGGCTTCGGCTGTGTCTAACACTCTACACCCCCACGTCAACAAAGACCAGAAGGGAACTGAGGAGCATAACCTGATGGAAATTCGCAAGATCTCAGGGTTAAAAGAAAATTGCCACGGCAGGAGTCAACGCTAAGCCTTTAGCTTGCTAGGCAGTGTAAAGAAAAATCCATGTCCTCAAGACAAAAACAGCATCCAGATCCACCCTGGTGTCAATACCAGCAACTCAGGTCTAGATCCAACTCTGAGGATCGAAAAGACACGAGAAAAATCCCTAAAAGACTATTAGCAGGCGAAGGTAAGAAACCCAGAAGCCGAGACCCGGGAACTACTGTAAAAACTGGAAGCAGGATACTGCCACTTGAATCCCCAGATCCCAAGAAGGATCAGAACTAGATTTTACAGAAAGATATGGCTCCTAAGAACCGAATTCGCACAAAAAAAGGATGAAACAGAAAAAACATTGTTCTTCTAAGGAAGGGAGAACCTTACATTCTCCAGCGAAAAGAAGAACTGATAAGCTCTGCTTAACTATCATAGAACCCAATTAGAATGGGAAGACCCTTTCCCTATTAGGGCATGCACCACCAGAGGAAGAAAATATCCTGTAGTGTGATAGATACCGGGACAATGACTCCAAAGGTCTCATGTCTTCTGACAATACAATACAGAAAGAAAGCCTATTTCCAGTCTCTAGGACCCCTAGATCCATATGATCCAGTATCAAGCACCAACCCATATAATACCTAAACAGGTCCAGCCTGTCGACTAGGCTAGATAGGCCTGCTGTACCTGGACCGGAATCTAGAAGAAAAAACTCTTTCTTCTAAGTAGAAAGAAGGAATAGACCTAACTAGTATCCACAACAGGTCCTGCCTGCCACAATAGGTCCTGCCTGTTATCAAAACTAAGAAAAATAAATTTAATAATGCCTTTTTACTCACAAATGCAATTCCTGAGGAGCCTATTCAACAACCAGAAGTTAGTGACATTGTTGAAAAGGATGAAAGGTCAAATAAATTTCATATCAATGGTCAACCTAGGTTTAATCTTATTAAAAAGAAAGGTTTTAAGAGCAATCACACTAATTTTTATAAGCAAACTAAGAAGGGAAACTCTAATGTATATGGAAAAGGAAATGAGTATACATACAATAATACAAATATTGACATTAACTATTCCCGTGGTGGTCCTAACAGTAACCCTAATAAAAATAAAAATAAAGGTTACCACCCACAAAATTTCCCCCCAAAAAATCAAGGTACCCCTCAATACAAAACAGGGGCAAGGAGAAATTCAAATAGGGATTATGATTATAATGAGATGGATAATAGACAGAATGATCAGGAAATTTATCAGACAAGGATATATCAACATCCCAATATGAATAAAAATAGAAATATAAATGAAACAGCACCGTATGGTAATATGGGTGCTAGGCCAAAAATCCCCAATTGGCAGAATATGGGTAATAAAAATCAGCATATAAATACTGGAAATTACTTTAAACCGAATCGAGAGCTACATCATGAATCTTCTTCTCCATCTTTTTTAGGGGTTTGCAACTGCCCTATGGGGAGAAATCCCAAAAGAGGAGAAAGAGAAGAGGATGCAGAGGAGGAGTAGGACTCCAACTCCAAAAGAATAAAAGGGAGAGAATGGCAATGATAAAAAAAAACATGGCCAAAAAATATTTAATATAAGTAAAAAAAACTTTGAACCAAGCTGCAAAAAGTGTCCTTGAGAAAGGACTTTCATTTGCACCCACAAATAGACCAAGGGATTTTGAATTATTTATAGATCTTGAAAATTTTTCCAGGAAATTGACCTTGAAGAGGTTCCATGCCAATAAAAATAAAAAGGAATTAGGAGCTGATGTGGAGCAGCCACCACTAAAAATATGTGATGAGTCCTTTACACTAGACTCACTACTCACCCTCGAAAGAGAGCATGTGGATGTAAGCATAATGGAAAATAATCAAGATATTGTACATATTTTGGAAGAATTAGAAGCAACAGACCTTAAGGTCAACCATACAGGTCTAAAACCAAATTCAACTTTTTTTTCCATTACAAGCTCAAGGGAACTATATACCAGTTTTTAATAAGATAGTGTTGAAAGATTTGGAGCATATTTGTATAAATATATATATAAAGTTTAATTTAAATCCAAGTGAAAAAAGAGCACTAACCAGTCTACAAAATGACAATACACTGCTCATTCGTGGAGCTGATAAGGGTTGACTACCTCAAAGAGGCCTATCATTTATTAGGTGACACTAACACATACATTAAACTCAAAACCAATCCCACTAAGGCTTTTAAGGAACAATATGATGATATAGTTACTATGGCAAGGGAACAGGGAATTCTTGACAAATCAGAGTATGAATTTTTGAAGGTGGTGGAGCCAAAAATTGCGGTTTTCTACCACCTTCCTAAAATTCAAAAGAGGTTGGTGGACCCGCCAGGACGTCCTATTGTGTCCGGGATTGGGTCACTAACCACAAAATTATCCCAGTATGTTGACACTATATTAAAACCTATAGTCCCCTGTCTCCGGTCATACATTAGAAACTCTACAGATATTATTAATCATCTCTCCAAGTGTACTTGTAGAGATGACTATATGTGGGTTTCATTAGATGTCTCTTCTTTATATACATGTATACCACACGATTTAGACCAAACAGCAATCGAATATTATTTTAGAAGGACTGGTTAAATTGAGATCTCTCAACGAGCATTTATTTTAAAAAGTAATGATTTTATTTAAAAAAAAAGAATTACTTTTTGTTTGAAGGGGAATTTTTTCTCCAGACCACCGAGACCGCGATGGGGACAAAATTTGTCCCCAATTTCGCAAACTTATACATGGGGTGGTGGGAGGATTTGTGCATTTTTACAAACAATCCTTTTTCAGATAAAATTGTGAGATGGTTTCGTTTTATTGATGATATCCTTATAATTTGGAAAGGGACTACAGATGAGATTCAAGATTTTGTAACATATGTAAATCGAAACTTTCTCAACCTAAATTTTACTGAGTCCCATCATGCTGATTATATTACTTTTCTAGATCTCTCTCTAACTCGTAGAGAGGACCAAATTATTAGTGGTCTCTTTAGAAAAACAACAGACACAAATGCTTATCTACACGCTACAAAAAATGGATCCAGAACATTCCCTTTGGACAATTCCAAAGGGTTAGAAGGAATTGCACTGACGTAGCAGTGTATGAGAAAGAATCAGAAGTACTAAAGAAAAGGTTCCTTAGTAAAGGTTATGATCCAACATTGGTACAAAATGCATACATTAGGGCAAAGAATTTAGATAGACAATCATTACTTGTCCCTAAAGCTAATAAATTAAAAAACAAAACTTCTGAGAATCAACCTCTATTTATAACGAAATTTAATACAGCATCAAGACAGATAGAGAATTCTTTTAAAAAATATTGGGCAATTCTGTTACAGGATCCTGTTTTAAAGGAGATACTATCAGATAGACCGCAGATAGTGTTTAAGAAAAATCTAAATTTGCGTAACATTCTAGCCCCCAGTAAACTAAGAGAAAGTGTGAAACAAAAAAATTGGTTGCAGATTAAATCAACTGGTTTCTTTAAGTGTGGGAGAAAAAACTGTCTTAGCTGTTTGCACATAGATAAAGAGCATTCGGAATTTAAATCCTTGAGGGACAATAAAGTGTACCCAATTAAAGAATGTATAAACTGTAAAAGTACACATGTAGTGTATCATCTCTCTTGTTCATGTGGGAAAATTTACATTGGTAGGACTAAGAGGAGCCTAAAGATTCCCTTAAGGGAACATCTGGTTAATATAGAGTAAGGGGTATTTTCACATGGGGTTTCAGCACATTTCTCTGAAGAACACTACATGGACCCCAGTAGTCTTAACGTTAAGGCAATAGAGAGAGTTAAGTTGGATATAAGGGGTGGGAATAGACTAATAGCCCTACAACGAAGGGAAAGATATTGTATCTTTTTAGGTACATATATGTAAAGTTTTTAAGTTTTTTAAATTTTAAGTATTATATGTTTTTATCTATATATGATTAGTATGTACATCTACAGATTTGTCCACTATTTGGTTGAGTTTGTGCATTGGTCATTTCTGGGTCAATGAAAGGAATACAATGAGGAGAATATGTGTGTATAATGATGCATTTATTGATTTATTTTTGTATAGGTATAATCAACTTCATTATAACGAGTGAATAGTCTTATTGTATTTAAACTTTTTATCATGCAATTATAGTTCAATCTTATGAAATAACTATGGTGAAGAATATATATATCTATATATATCTTTTATATTGTTACATTGATTGTTCGTTTTGCATGTATTTACATTGACCTAGCGAGTTGGAATAGTGTACGGCTAGATTACGAGTGTTTGTGTTATGAGCTGTGCGGTGCTAACGTGCAGTTTATTGTCACCGCTCACTTTCCTACAGTGCTGGTATTACAGGTTTTTATAAACCCGGCGTTAAAAGGCAAGAATTGAGCATAGAGCAAAATTGTGCTCCATACCACACTCCAATACCAGCGCTGCTTAAAGGGACATGAAACCCAAATTTTTTCTTTCATGATTCAGAAAGAGCATACAATTAAAAACAACTTTCTAATTTACTTCTAGAATCTAATTTGCTTCATTCTCTTGATATTCTTTGCTGAAAAGCATATCTAGATATGCTTAGTAGCTGCTGATTGGTAGCTGCACATAGATGCCTCCTGTGATTGGTTCACCGTGTGCATTGCTATTTCTTCATTAAAGTATATCTAAAGAATGAAGAAAATTAGGTAATAGAAGTAAATTGGAATGTTGTTTATAATTATATTCTCTACCTTAATCATGAAAAAAAATGTTTGGGTATAGTGTCCCTTTAAGTGAGCGGTGAGCTGGTTGTACGTTCTTGTGCACGATTTCCCCATAGACATCGATAGGGAGAGCCGGCTGAGAAAAAGTATAACACCTGCAAAAAAGCAGCGTAAAACTCAGTAACTCAGTAACGCAGCCCCATTGATTCCTATGGGGAAACTAAATGTATGTTTACACCTAACACCCTAACATGAACACCCCTAATCTTACACTTATTAACCCCTAATCTGCCACCCCCGACATCGCCGACACCTACATTATACTTATTAACCCCTAATCTGCCGCTCCGGACATCGCCGCTACCTACATTATACTTATTAACCCCTAATCTGCTGCCCCCAACATCACCGACACCTACATTATATTTATTAACCCCTAATCTGCTGCCCCTAACATTGCCACAATCTACCTACATTTATTAACCCCTAATCTGCTGCCCCCAACGTCGCCGCCACTATTCTAAATTTATTAACCCCTAAACCTAACCCTAACACCCCCTAACTTAAATATAATTTAAATAAATATAAATAAAATTACTATAATTAACTAAATTATTCCCATTTAAAACTAAATACTTACCTATAAAATAAACCCTAAGCTAGCTACAATATAACTAATATTTACATTGTAGCTAGCTTAGGGTTTATTTTTATTTTACAGGCAAGTTTGTATTTATTTTAACTAGGTAGAATAGTTATTAAATAGTTATTAACTATTTAATAACTACCTAGCTAAAATAAATACAAATTTACCTGTAAAATAAAACCTAACCTAAATTACACTAACACCTAACCTAACCCTACAATTAAATAAATTACCTAAATTAAATACAATTAAATAAATTAAATAAAATTAGCTAAATTACAAAAAAACCCCACTACATTACAGAAAATAAAAAACAAATTACAAGATCTTTAAACTAATTACACCTAATCTAAGAGCCCTATCAAAATAAAAAAGCCAACCCAAAATAAAAAAAAAAACCCTAGCCTAAACTAAACTATCAATAGCCTTTAAAAGGGCCTTTTGCGGGGCATTGCCCCAAAGAAATCAGCTCTTTTACCTGTAAAAAAAATACACAAACCCCCCCCAACAGTAAAACCCACCACCCACACAACAAACCCCCAAATAAAATCCTAACTAAAAAAAACTAAGCTCCCCATTGCCCTGAAAAGGGCATTTGGATGGGCATTGCCCTTAAAGGGCATTTAGCTCTATTGCTGCCCAAAGCCCTAACCTAAAAAAAAAACATACCCAATACACCCTTAAAAAATCCCAACACTAACCCCCGTAGATTCACTTACCGGGAGAAGTCTTCATCCAAGCGGCAAAATGTCCTCAACGAAGCCGGCAGAAGTGGTCCTCCACACGGCAGAAGTGGTCCTCCAGACGGGCAGAAGTCTTCATCCAGACGGCATCTTCTATCTTCATCCTTCCGACCTGGAGTGGCTCCATCTTCAAGACATCCGGCGCAGAGCATCCTCTTCAATCGACGTCTTCTTCGGAATGAATATCTCTTTAAGTGACGTCATCCAAGATGGCGTCCCTTAGATTCCGATTGGCTGATAGAATTGTATCAGCCAATCGGAATTAAGGTAGAAAAAAATCCAATCAGCCAATAGAATGCGAGCTCAATCCTATTGGCTAATTGTATCAGCCAATAGGATTGAAGTTCAATCCTATTAGCTGATTGCATCAGCCAATAGGACTTTTTCTACCTTAATTCTGATATATATAATTCTATCAGCCAATTGGAATCTAAGGGACGCCATCTTGGATGACGTCACTTAAAGAGATATTCATTCCGAAGAAGACATCGATTGAAGAGGATGCTTCTGCCGGCTTCGTTGAGGACATCTTGCCGCTTGGATGAAGGGTGGTGGGTTTTACTGTTTGGGGGGTTGTTTGTATTTTCTTTTACAGGTAGAAGAGTTGATTTCTTTGGGGCAATGCCCCACAAAAGGCCCTTTTAAGGGCTATTGGTAGTTTAGTTTAGTTTAGGCTAGGGTTTTTTTTTATTTGGGGGGGGGGCTTTTTTTTATTTTGATAGGGCTATTAGATTAGGTGTAATTAGTTTAAAGATCTTGTAATTTGTTTATTATTTTCTGTAATTTAGTGTTTTTTTTGTGATTTAGCTAATTTTATTTAATTTATTTAATTGTATTTAATGTAGGGAATTTATTTAAGTGTAGTGTAGTGTTAGGTTTTATTGTAACATAGGTTAGGTTTTATTTTACAGGTCAATTTGTATTTATTTTAGCTAGGTAGTTATTAAATAGTTAATAACTATTTAGTAACTATTCTACCTAGTTAAAATAAATACAAACTTGCCTGTAAAATAAAAATAAACCCTAAGCTAGCTACAATGTAACTATTTCTTATATTGTAGCTAGCTTAGGGTTTATTTTATAGGTAAGTAGTTTTAAATAGGAATAATTTAGGTAATGATAGTAATTTGTATGTAGATTTATTTAAATTATATTTAAGTTAGGGGGTGTTAGGGTTAGACTTAGGTTTAGGGGTTAATAAATTTAGAATAGTGGCGGCGACGTTGGGGGCGGCAGATTAGGGGTTAATAAATGTAGGTAGGTTGCGGCGACATTGGAGGAGGGAGATTAGGGGTTAATAAAAATAATGTAGGTGGCGACGATGTTAGGGGCGTCAGATTAGGGGTTTATAATATTTAACTAGTGTTTGCGAGGCGGGAGTGCGGCGGTTTAGGGGTTAATATGTTTATTATAGTGGCAGCGATGTCCGGAGTGGCAGATTAGGGGTTAAAAATGTTATTATGGTGTTTGCGATGCGGGAGGGCCTAGGTTTAGGGGTTAATAGGTAGTTTATGGGTGTTAGTGTACTTTTTAGCACTTTAGTTATGAGTTTTATGCTACAGCGTTGTAGTGTAAAACTCATAACTACTGACTTTAAAATGCGTTACGCATCTTGTCAGTAGAGGCTGTACCGCTCACTTTTTGGCCTCCCAGGACAAACTCATAATACCAGCGCTATGGAAGTCCCATAGAAAAAAGGCTTTATGAACTTTACGTAAGTAGGTTTGCGGTAAGGCCAAAAAAGTGTGCGGTACACCTATACCTGCAAGACTCGTAATAGCAGTGGGTGTAAAAAAGCAGCGTTAGAACCTGTTAACGCTGCTTTTTTACCTTAACGCACAACTGGTAATCTAGCCATTAGTTAGTACTATTTCATGTTGAAATCAATTGCTAACTTACAGAGTATTCGTAATATTGGTAGCCATAATATCTGTCATTCATCTATTAACTACGAGTATTAGGTCATGTGGCAGACCGACCCCCTTTATTACCCAATAGGGATACAGACATCTTAGAAGGGAAGGTATCTTATTTACACACGTATAAATTGTCGATGGTGGATTAAGTGGGCAGCCTCTGACGAAGTAGGGAGAACCCCTACGAAATGCGTAAGGCCACGCCCACCATCTACACGCTACCGCAATCAGCTGATGCAAGCTGCCGGCAAATTTGCTTGTACACAGCTGATCTATTGAGTGGCATTTTTTAATGTGAATTTTATGCGTTTTTAACTGTTTGGACCTCACGATTTGGGGATGCTTTGGAGATCCTGATTCCACGAGTTTGAGCACAGGGAGTGCATGTGAACACAGCCTGTGAAAGTTTGGATACACATTCATAGTTTAGTTTAAAGACCTGCTGCTGTATCAGAACCTTGATGGATATTGTTTGAGAGACCTAAACGGTTCTCAGGTGCCCATATCATACCTCATTTTGGTTGAGGTCATACCTTGTGAGTTTTTAATTGCGAGTGTTAATAAATATTGTACATCATTTGAAATACTGCACTTAGAGGTGTTGCGCCTCGTTTTCTCTTTTTTATTTCGTTTTCATCCGGTCTCCAGTGCCGTGACATATAAGAGGCAGCAACCCTGTCTAATCCAACAGCTGTAATTATTTATCCGCAATATATCCTTTTAGCATAGAAGTGTATATATCCTTTTCCAAGTAACATTATAAGTGGGGCGCTTCTATTTTGTATTTTTTAGCCTGCCTGCCATCTAGGATACAAAGTAACTTCTGGAACACTCCCAGGCTAAAGAGAAAACTTCTTAAGTTCCAGCAAAGCTAGAACAACTGAGTAATCAAATGAAAGAAATTAAGCTCTGAGGCTTAAAAAATCCTCAAAAATATTGGGGGAACTATCACCCGAGCAGAAATCTATAAGCTTCCACCGAAAGTCTTCAACAATCTCGAAAATCCAAGTCAATAGTATCAAAAATCACAAGTGACAAAACATCTTTCTAAGACGAGTTTCTAAAACAATCCAGAGCTCAAAACAAAAAACTATCCGGAACGGAATAGTAAAGAAAAAAGTCAAGCGCCCACAGTGAAAAGCAGAAAAGGAGTGTGTAAACAAAAACAGGTCATGCCTGTTTTACGACACAACTCCCCCTAGAGCTCAGAACTAGGATTCTAAATAAAAGATTAAAACAAAAGTAAAACAAGACGATGAGGAATATCACCATCCCCCACTCGTCTTAGTTAAGATCGTTATCTGATTTAGAGAACAGAGATTCAATTGACGGAGCAGTTTGGTAAACCTCTAACATCGCCAAAACATCTCTCAGAAGTAAACACAGGCATGCCAATCTAAATCTAAATGCTAAGCCCACCGCAGTCGAGGGAGCCAAGTCAGCAGACTCTGACCCTGGAGGTTCTCCCTCTGAAGCCTCAAAAGGAACCGCATCCCCAGAGGACTGATCAGAAATGTCCTTGGGCAGGAGAGCCCGGACTAACCCCTCTCTTGCGCGTAGCAGGAATAGGTAATCTCGCTAAGGCCGAAGAGATGGCCATGCGGAACTGTTTAGTAACCTCTGGTGGAAACAAACCCCTTACAGACGAAGGAGGATCGTAACTCTGGAAAATAGCATATATGTAGGAACAGAATCAAGGGAACACACCTCACTGGACAAAGAGTCCTCAGAGGTGGATGGCTCAGTGATCTCTAACATCTCAACATTGTTTGATGAGAACACTCTATTGCGGCATACAGAACATTATTAATTTTCTGGAAAAGGAAGGTGCTGTGGAATTATTTGCTTGCTAGTAGCATTTACAGAGGTTGACAGTCCCTCTTACCACTTGCATCTGTTTGGTTTACCTGGGAGCTGTACACTATACATACATAATTATGCGGGCTGGATTACCCAGGCCTCCTCACAATATACACAGGTATCAAATTCTGTATCGGAGGGATCCCCCTCTAAATTATCAGAATGCTCCATAACTCATCTATATCAAATTATATTAAGGTAGGAATATTCTGATTGGCTGATGGGATCAGCCAATCAGAATCAAGTTCAATCCGATTGGCTGATCCAATCAGCCAATCAGATTGAGCTCGCATTCTATTGGCTGTTCCGATCAGCCAATAGAATGCAAGCTCAATCTGATTGGCTGATTGGATCAGCCAATCGGATTGAACTTGATTCTGATTGGCTGATTCCATCAGCCAATCAGAATATTCCTACCTTAATTCCGATTGGCTGATAGAATCCTATCAGCCAATCGGAATTCGAGGGACGCCATCTTGGATGACGTCATTTAAAGGAACCGTCATTCGTCGTCTAGTCGTCGGAGAAGAAGGATGGATCCGCGATGGAGGTCTTCAAGATGGAGCCGGTCCTCATCGGATGAAGATAGAAGATGCCGCTTTGAAGAAGATGGTTGCCGGTCTAGATCTACTCTTCTTCCCGGATAGGATGAAGACTTTGGAGCCTCTTCTGGACTTCTTCAGCCGTCAGATGATGGATGTCTAGCCCCCACTTGGGCTTAGATGAAGATATCGGAGCTGGAACAGACGGTCATACCTGGCATGGTGAAGACAAGGTAGGAAGATCTTCAGGGGCTTAGTGTTAGGTTTATTTAAGGGAGGTTTGGGTTAGATTAGGGGTATGTGGGTGGTGGGTTGTAATGTTGGGGGGGGTATTGTATGTTTTTTTTTACAGGCAAAAGAGCTGAATTCTTTGGGGCATGCCCCGCAAAGGGCCCTGTTCAGGGCTGGTAAGGTAAAAGAGCTTTG
This sequence comes from Bombina bombina, assembly GCF_027579735.1. Taxonomy (NCBI): domain Eukaryota; kingdom Metazoa; phylum Chordata; class Amphibia; order Anura; family Bombinatoridae; genus Bombina; species Bombina bombina. The sequence continues at coordinate 558,621,064 of NC_069499.1, read as the reverse complement.
AACTAATTTAGAATAGGGTAGGGCATTTTTTTATTTTGGGGGGCTTTGTTATTTTATTAGGGGGCTTAGAGTAGGTGTAATTAGTTTAAAATTGTTGTAATATTTTTCTTATGTTTGTAAATATTTTTTAATTTTTTGTAACTTAGTTCTTTTTTATTTTTTGTACTTTAGTTAGTTTATTTCATTGTAGTTATTTGTAGATATTGTATTTAATTAATTTATTGATAGTGTAGTGTTAGGTTTAAGTGTAGGTAATTGTAGGTATTGTATTTAATTAATTTATTGATAGTGTAGTGTTAGGTTTAATTGTAGGTAATTGTAGGTATTGTATTTAATTAATTTATTGATAGTGTAGTGTTAGGTTAAATTGTAACTTAGGTTAGGATTTATTTTACAGGTAATTTTGAAATTATTTTAACTATTTTAGCTATTAAATAGTTCTTAACTATTTAATAGCTATTGTACCTGGTTAAAATAAATACAAAGTTACCTGTAAAATAAATATAAATCCTAAAATAGCTATAATATAATTATGATTTATATTGTAGCTATATTAGGGTTTATTTTACAGGTAAGTATTTAGTTTTAAATAGGAATAATTTATTTAATAAGAGTTAATTTATTTCGTTAGATTTAAATTATATTTAACTTAGGGGGGTGTTAGTGTTAGACTTAGCTTTAGGGGTTAATACATTTATTAGAATAGCGGCGAGATTCGGTCGGCAGATTAAGGGTTAATAATTGAAGTTAGGTGTCGGCGATGTTAGGGAGGGCAGGCTAGGGGTTAATAAATATAATATAGGGGTCGGCGATGTTAAGGGCAGCAGATTAGGGGTACATAGCTATAATGTAGGTGGCGGCTCTTTGCGTTCGGCAGATTAGGGGTTAATTATTGTAGGTAGGTGGCGGCGACGTTGTGGGGGGCAGGTTAGGGGTTAATAAATATAATATAGGGGTCGGCGATGTTAGGGCAGCAGATTAGGGGTACATAGCTATAATGTAGCTGGCAACGGCGTGCGGACGGCAGATTAGGGGTTAATAAGTGTAGGTAGCTGGCGGCGACATTGTGGGGGGCAGATTAGGGGTTAATAAATATAATATAGGGGTCGGCGGTGTTAGGGGCAGCAGATTAGGGGTACATAAGGATAACGTAGGTGGCGGTCGGCAGATTAGGGGTTAAACAAATTTAATCGAGTGTCGGCGATGTGGGGGGGCCTCGGTTTAGGGGTACATAGGTAGTTTATGGGTGTTAGTGTATTTTAGGGCACAGTAGTTAAGAGCTTTATGAACCGGCGTTAGCCCAGAAAGCTCTTAACTACTGACTTTTTTCTGCGGCTGGAGTTTGGTCGTTAGATTTCTAACGCTCACTTCAGACACAACTCTAAATACCGGAGTTAGGAAGATCCCATTGAAAAGATAGGATACGCAATTGACGTAAGGGGATCTGCGATATGGAAAAGTCGCGGCTGAAAAGTGAGCGTCAGACCCTTTTTTGACTGACTCCAAATACCGGCGGTAGCCTAAAACCAGCGTTAGGAGCCTCTAACGCTGGTTTTCACGGCTACCGCCAAACTCCAAATCTAGCCGTAAGTTAATCCTATTTAAAACTAAATACCGTATTGTCCCGAGTAAAGGCTGCACCTGATTATAGGCCGCACCCTTAAAGTTGGGTGCCATTTTAAAGAAATTTACTTTTTAGCTTTTAAAGAAAATATGAGTGAAGACCTTGACTGAAACAAACCTTCTGACAGGAGAAGGAATATTCCTAAGTGTTTTTCTTCTGAGGTTTAGCAGGTATTAAGTGTTCTGTGGGGGCAAAAAGGGCATTTGGAGCAGTATATTTGTGGATCACTGACACCATGTCAAAAATGACTATCACTAGATAAGGATGCACACGTTATCCCACTTATATAAATTGCACTACATGAAACCAAAAATCATCAAACATCAAAAATCACAATAAATTAAGTTCAATATTTAGCATAACTATTTAAGTCACAACAAGTTTTACAATGATCTGCTATCCAAAAATCCACCTGTGCACAAAAGAACTCAGCACTTTAACCAGCTTTTTTTTTTAATACTTCCCTTAAGTAATGTGTAGGAGAGGGCAGTAAAGAATGTTGTAAAATATTAGGTAGAAATAACAACAACAAAAATGTATGTACAACACAGAGTATTAACTCTGTGTTGTACATACATTTTTTTGTTGTTATTCCTACCTAATACCGGTATTTTGCAATGTTCTTTGCTGCCCTCTCCTACACATTACTGTGTCAGCACAGCCGTACCTCAGCTATGTGTAAAGCGCCATAATCTCCTCTGGGAACTGATACTGCACAGGCAGCCTTTACATTCAGTGCTTTTCATTCTGCCTGGCTGTAAAGGTTAACACAACAATGGAACCGAGTTGCTCTGAACAGTATGCCCTAAACAAAATACTGGTAATACCAGTTAGTTAGTCTCCACTTACTTTAGTTTGACCTCCCTTGGCACCGACTTAATCACACGGGCTGCAGCAGAGCACTTACCACATCAGACAGTTGCACACTAATCACTTCCGCCCTCCTGTGCTCCTAATAAGGCGTCTCAAAAATACTAAGCTACTACACCTCTAGTTCCCGCATTCTGCATTCAGCGCGGGAACTCAGGAGGCAACAATGAAATTTAAAATAAATAAAACCCCGATTATAGGCCGCATCCCGAATTTAAAGATTTAAATTAGGGGGGGGAAGTGCGGCCTATACTCGGGACAATACGGCTTACCTTTAAAATAAACCCTAATATAGCTACAATATAAATAATAATTATATTGTAGCTATCTTAGGATTTATTTTTATTTTACAGGCAACTTTCAATTTATTTTAACTAGGTACAATAGCTATTAAATAGTTATTAACTATTTAATAGCTACCTAGTTAAAATAAAGATAAATTAACCTGTAAAATAAAAACTAACCTAAGTTACAATTACACCTAACACTATACTATACTTAAATAAATTAATCCTATTTAAAACTAAATACTTACCTGTAAAATAAACCCTAAGATAGCTACAATGTAATTAATAATTACATTGTAGCTATTTTAGGATTTATATTTATTGTACAGGTAACTTTGTATTTATTTTAGCTAGTTAGAATAGTTATTAAATAGTTATTAACTATTTAATAACTACCTAGCTAAAAGAAATACAAAATTACCTGTAAAATAAATCCTAACCTAAGTTACAATTAAACCTAATACTACACTATCATTAAATTAACTAAATAAACTACCTACAAATAACTACAATTAAATACAATTACATAAACTAACTAAAGTACAAAAAATAAAAAAGCTAAGTTACAAAAAAAAAAAGTTACAAACATTTAAAAAATATTACAACAATTTTAAGCTACTTACACCTAATCTAAGCCCCCTAATAAAATAACAAAGCCCCCCAAAATAAAAAAATGCCCTACCCTATTCTAAATTAAAAAGTTACCAGCTCTTTTACCTTACCAGACCTTAAAAGGGCCTTTTGCGGGGCATGTCCCAAAGAATTCTGCTCTTTTGCCTGTAAAATAAAAATACAACCCCCCCAACATTAAAACCCACCACCCACATACCCCTAATCTAAACCAACTATTAGGGTTTAGATTAGGTGTAAGTAGCTTAAAATTGTTGTAATATTTTTTAAATGTTTGTAACTTATTTTTTTTATTTTTTGTAACTTAGCTTTTTTAATTTTTTGTACTTTAGTTAGTTTATTTCATTGTATTTAATTGTAGTTATTTGTAGCTAATTTATTTAATTAATTTAATGATAGTGTAGTATTAGGTTTAATTGTAACTTAGGTTAGGATTTATTTTACAGGTAATTTTGTATTTCTTTTAGCTAGGTAGTTATTAAATAGTTAATAACTATTTAATAACTATTCTAACTAGCTTAAATAAATACAAAGTTACCTGTAAAATAAATATAAATCCTAAAATAACTACAATGTAATTATTAATTACATTGTAGCTATCTTACGCCTAGATTTAGAGTTCTGCGGCCAAAGGGGTGCGTTAGCTACGCTTGCTTTTTTTCCCACGCACCTTTTAAATACCGCTGGTATTTAGAGTTCACAGAATGGCTGGGTTTTCAGTGCATTAGGCTCCAAAAAGGGAGCGTAGAGCATAATTTAACGCCACTGCAAGTCTAGATACCAGCCGTGCTTACGGACGCGGCCAGCTTCAAAAACGTGTTTGTGCACGATATCCCCATAGAAAACAATGGGGCCATTTGAGCTGAAAAAAAACCTAACACCTGCAAAAAAGCCGCGTTCAGCTCCTAACGCAGCCCCATTGTTTTCTATGGGGAAACACTTCCTACGTCTGCACCTAACACTCTAACATGTACCCCGAGTCTAAACACCCCTAACCTTACACTTATTAACCCCTATTCTGACGCCCCCACTATCGCTGACCCCTGCATATTATTTTTAACCCCTAATCTGCCGCTCCGTATACCCCCGCCACCTACATTATCCCTATGTACCCCTAATCTGCTGCCCCTAACACCGCCGACCCCAATATTATATTTATTAACCCCTAATCTGCCCCCTCAACGTCGCCTCCACCTAACTACATTTATTAACCCCTAATCTGCCGAGCGGACCGCAACGCTACTATAATAAAGTTATTAACCCCTAATCCGCCTCACTCCCGCCTCAATAACCCTATAATAAATAGTATTAACCCCTAATCTGCCCTCCCTAACATAGCCGACACCTAACTTTAATTATTAACCCCTAATCTGACGACCGAATCTCGCCGCTACTGTAATAAATGGATTAACCCCTAAAGCTAAGTCTAACCCTAACCCTAACACCCCCCTAAGTTAAATATAATTTAAATCTAACAAAATAAATTAACTCTTATTAAATAAATTATTCCTATTTAAAGCTAAATACTTACCTGTAAAATAAACCCTAATATAGCTACAATATAAATTATAATTATATTATAGCTATTTTAGGATTTATATTTATTTTACAGGTAACTTTGTATTTATTTTAACCAGGTACAATAGCTATTAAATAGTTAAGAACTATTTAATAGCTAAAATAGTTAAAATAATTACAAAATTACCTGTAAAATAAATCCTAACCTAAGTTACAATTAAACCTAACACTACACTATCAATAAATAAATTAAATAAAATACCTACAATTACCTACAATTAAACCTAACACTACACTATCAATAAATTAATTAAATACAATATCTACAAATAAATACAATGAAATAAACTAACTAAAGTACAAAAAATAAAAAAGAACTAAGTTACAAAAAATAAAAAAATATTTACAAACATTAGAAAAATATTACAACAATTTTAAACTAATTACACCTACTCTAAGCCCCCTAATAAAATTACAAAGCCCCCCAAAATAAAAAAATGCCCTACCCTATTCTAAATTAAAAAAGTTCAAAGCTCTTTTACCTTACCAGCCCTTAAAAGGACCTTTTGCGGGGCATGCCCCAAGAAATTCAGCTCTTTTGCCTGTAAAAAAAAACATACAATACCCCCCCAACATTACAACCCACCACCCACATACCCCTAATCTAACCCAAACCCCCCTTAAATAAACCTAACACTAAGCCCCTGAAGATCTTCCTACCTTATCTTCACCTCGCCGGGTATCACCGATCGGTCCTGGCTCCGATATCTTCATCCAACCCAAGCGGGGGCTGGCGATCCATAATCCTGTGGCTGAAGAGGTCCAGAAGAGGCTCCAAAGTCTTCATCCTATCCAGGAAGAAGAGGCGATCTAGACCGGCAACCATCTTGATCCAAGCGGCATCTTCTATCTTCATCCAATGAGGAACGGCTCCATCGTGAAGACCTCCAGCGCGGATCAATCTTCTTCCGACGACGTCCAACTGAAGAATGAAGGTTCCTTTAAGGGACGTCATCCAACATGGCGTCCCTCGAATTCCGATTGGCTGATAGGATTCTATCAGCCAATCGGAATTAAGGTAGGAAAATTCTGATTGGCTGATGGAATCAGCCAATCAGAATCAAGTCCAATCCGATTGGCTGATCCGATCAGCCAATCAGATTGAGCTCGCATTCTATTGGCTATGGGATCCGCCGTCTCCAGGGCGGCGGTTTGAAAACCAGGTACGCTGGGCCGGAAAAGTTCAAGCGTACCTGCTAGTTTTTTGATAACTAGCAAAAGTAGTCATATTGCGCCGCACTTGTGTGCGGAACATCTGTAGTGACGTAAGAATCGATCTGTGTCGGACTGAGTCCGGCGGATCGAAGCTTACGTCACAAAATTCTACTTTTGCCGGTATCTAGGGCTTGATAACTAAGGCGAATCAGCCTCGCCTCAAATACGCTGCTGAATTCCAGCGTATTTGAGGTAGACACGTTGATAACTAGAGGCCTTTGGCTGAGGTGTCTTTGCCTTTCGTCACAGGATCCCTGGGCTGAACAGGGGAGTTCCCAGGGTATGTCTGAAGCTCTCTCAGAAGTCTTGTGAAATTTTCTAAGCAATTTAAACAAGCTGGTCTAACTGATTTTTCTCATCAGCTGTATGCAGGTGAAGTTTGCTCAAAATTCACAATATTCTTTAACTAACAGAAAAGTAATATATTCTAAAATATGCACAAAAGCAAGTTAAATTGTAGTGAAAATAATTTAGTTTAATTTGTAATTGATGTTAAAGGAACATGTATATCTGCCCCAGAGGTTTACCTTCTCGCTTCCATGTGAAATTTTGTATACCAGAGAGCTTCATTGCTTTCTATGGAAGGCAACGCTCATCTCTCTGGATTTCCAGGTTCCACACCTTTTGTTAGAAAATTCAGTGTGTTCTGTCCCTGTGAAGTCAGAACTATAATCTCTCTTTAAACTAGAGAAAGATTGATTATCTGGCCCATAGAAAGTAATGACGCTCTCTGGGAAACTAAAGCTGACAGTTTTTCAGTTTTAAAAATAAAAGACATGCAAAGAGCAATCTAATTTGTAAAAGATACACATATATACAAAGTATGAGCATCATTTGTTACACAGAAACTGTGAAGGCATAATCAGAATTTGAAAAATCCCAATCCTAAATATACTGCTGTATACTAAATAAAATATAAAATTAAAAGAGCAAAGTTAAAATGTAATAAAAATTAATCTGAAGTGTAAATTGATATAAAATAGAAAGCACAACGTGTAAATTTAGCAGTTTTGCTTTGCACTGGGCTTGTCTCTCCTTTACATACAGAATTGCAGGGAAAGCCCCTTGGAGAAGCAAAGCAAAATCTGCCTTTTGAATATTTCACTAAGGATCTCGCAGTGCTGGAGGATCGTTTTAGAATATGTCACCTGAGAGGAGAGGTTTTGAATATCAGGGTCTTAGGGAGAAACAGTCAAAGGAGGAAAATATGACATACAGTATAACCTTCAGGATATATTAAATGACAGACAAAGGCCAGCCCTAAAAAGACTAAACATTTGCTGTTTTTATATTTTGCAATATAAAGCTTTGAAATGCTTCTGTACTCCACTACAGAGAAGGGGAGATGATACATGATGTCACATGGTGCTGTTCACTTTGCGCTCTAATCTGCAACTCTTAACCTCTTGTACAAGCAACCCTTGCTGATCAATGGTCGAATTGCTAAGAAATAACACATTCTGAGGTGAAATAGGCAGCACTAGTGTCACCACTGCTGTCAGTGCTAGTGCCAGTCACGTCAATGTCTCAAAAAGTGCCTAAGTGTGTAGTTATCCCCAGGCTTTGTGAACATTAAGCAGATGTTCATATAAATAGTCGCATGGCTGCTAAAATTAAAGTTTTCTGTTTACCCGTCACGCCTTCCTCTACAGTGCACTGCATCCATCTCCATAACGCATCTATTAGGTAGGCCTGAGGATCCCTCAACCTAGAACCGTACTTCGGAAGCTTGGCATTCTGAGGAGACGCCATCAAATCCAACTCCGGAATCCCCCATTTGGAGACCAATATGGAGAACACCTCCGGATGAAGTTCCCACTCCCTGGGATGGAAAGTCTGTCTGCTTAGGAAAACCACTTCCCAGTTGTCCACTCCCGGAATGTGGATGGCAGAAAGACAACAACCGTGGGCCTCCGCCCACTGGATAATCCGAGACACCTCCATTATGGTCAGAGAGCTCCGAGTTCCCCCCTGATGGTTGATGTAAGCCACAAAAGTTATGTTGTCTGATTGGAATCTGATAAACTCGCTTAAGGCCAACTGTGGCCAAGCCAACAGAGCGTTGTAGATTGCTCTCAACTCCAGGATGTTGATCGGCAGCACAGACTCCTCTCGAGACCAAAGCCCCTGTGCCTTTAGGGAATCCCAGACCACGCCCCAGCCCACCAGGCTGGCATCTGTGGTCACTATTTCCAAGGATGGCCTCCGAAAACAAGTGCCCTGAGACAGGTGTTCCAGAGAGAGCCACCACCAAAGAGAATCCCTCGTCTTCTGGTCTAGAGAGAACTTTGGGGAGAGATCCACATAATCTCCATTCCATTGACTTAGCATGCACAACTGTAGCGCTCTTAGATGAAATCGAGCAAATGAGACAATGTCCATGGCGGCCACCATCAGACCAATTGCTTCCATACATTGGGCGACTGACGGATGAGCTGTCTCCAGCAGAACCCGACAGATGGAAAGGAGCTTCACTATTCTTGCCTCTGTTAGAAAGATCTTCATCAGAACACAATCTATGACAGTTCCTAGGAAAACTACCATTGTCGCTAGGACCAGGGAGCTCTTCCCCACATTTATCTTCCAACCGTGGGATTGGATTAAGGCCAGAAACATCTCCGAAAGCGATTTTGCTTGATGAATTGTCGGTGCCTCAACCAGAATGTCATCCAGATAAAGATCCACTGCAATCCCCTTGGACCGAACCACCGCCAAGTGAGCTCCTAGAACCTTCAAGAATATCCTGGGAGTCATGGCTAGGCCAAAAGGCAGAGCCACGAACTGGAAGTGTTGGTCGAGGAAAGCAAACCTCAGGAACTTGTGATGATCCCTGTGAATGGGAACATGTAAGTATGCATCCTTTAAGTCTATGGTAGTCATAAATTGACCTTCTTGAATCAGAGGTAGAATCATACGAATGGTTTCCATCTTGAAGGATGGGACCTTGAGGATCTTGTTTAGAAATTTAAAGTTGAAAATGGGTCGCAATGGCCCTTCTTTTTTGGGAACTTCAAACAGATTTGAGTAAATCATAAACCCTGTTCCTGCTTTGGAACAGGAACAATCACTCCCAGTGACGAGAGATCTTGAACACAATTCAAGAACGCCTCTCTTTTTATCTGGTCTGCAGATAATCTGGAAAGGTGAAACCTGCCCCTGGGAGCGTAATTCCTGAACTCACTGAGACAGTCTGCCGCCAACCTGATCCAAGCCTGGATGGGGGCGATCCCTTCATGTTGACTCAGTAGAATCAGTAGTGGGCTTCTTAGCCTGCTTTCCCATGTTCCAAGACTGATTTGTTTTCCAGGAGGGCTTGGAGCTGTCCTGTTTGGACAAAGAAGAGGATGACTTTCCTCCCGAAAATTACTCTGACATCCCTTTGGTCTGTTCTTTTAGTCCTGAGGCAAGAAGGAACCCTTTCCTCTCGTAATGTCAGAAATGATCTCAGCCAGACCCGGTCCAAACAAGGTCTTGCCCTTGTAAGGAAGCGCCATATACTTGACTTTAGACGAAACATCGGCTGACCAGGATTTCAACCATAAAGCTCTTCTGGCCAACACTGCAAAACTGGAAGCTTTAGCTCCCAGTCTAATAACCTGAAGAACAGCATCAGCAATAAAGGAATTAGCTAACTTAAGAGCCTTAATCGTATCCTGGATCACGTCTAATGGCGTCTTCCTGAAGTGAATCAGACAAGGCATTAAACCAATAGGAGGCTGCACTAGTCACCGTGTCAATAAATATTACTGGTTGCCATTGGAGTCCTAGATGTACATAAATCTTCATCGGATTTGCCTCCATTTTCTTATCCATTGGGTCCTTTAAACAGCAACTATCCTTAATAGGATGGGTCGAGATGGCCCCTTCCACTTTAGGAACTGTAAACTAAGACTCCCTGACAGAAGTCTCCACCGGAAACATCTTTCTAAACACCGGAGACGGCGTAAAAGGCACCCCCGGCTTCTCCCATTCCTGAGTTATGATTTCCTTAGCCCTATCTGGCACAGGAAACACCTCATAAGGGGAAGCAACATCAAAAAAACTATTCAGTTTACTAGACGTCTTAGGCGTAACTACCGCCTGGGTCTGGGTAGCTAAAACCTCCTTTAAATGTAACCGAAGGTGTTCAAGCTTAAACCTGAAGGAAACTCCATTAACCTCAGATGAAGGAATTATACTGTCCGAATCTGAGATCTCACCCTCAGAATGAGAGCCTTCCTCATCCTCAGATCTACGAGGAACTTGAGGCTCTTCGACAGGGACAGACACCTTATAATCTGAGCTCTTAGATTTCCTCTTGCGCTTCCCCGAAAATCTGGGAAACTCGGCTAATGCTGCAGATACCGCTGAGGACACCTGCGCAGCAATCTCTGCCTTTAAAAACACTCCACTAAGAGTAAACGAGGAACTGCAGGACACAGTGTTAGATGCCAAGGAGGCTTGGGACGAAATAGGAGATGGCCCTGGTAACACCTGGACAGCATCCTCCTGAGAGACAATAGGCTCCACATTGAAAAACTTTTCTTTACCCTGTAATGTAAGTTTAACAGAGGAAGAACAGAATTGCATGAGTGCTGCAATTTGTCGCAACAAACAAACAACTGGTAAACAGTTATCCTGCTTTAGCTTTATTTGATAAAATGTTGCACAAAGAAATAACCATTATGCAGAACAAAAAGTTATGCCTAGGCGAGCGTTGCCACTGCAACTAACACCTCCCTCCACACCTCAGTACACTGAGATGCCTCCTTACCGCCACCGATCACCAACTTGCTCTGCTTCTCCTTATAGCGCTACTTAGCTTAGAGATTCCCCACAGCAACACAGCCGCAACGAGGAGATTCAACTCCGTATAGACAAGGCCGAATACGTGACTGACGTAGGGGAGGCACGAATACCTCCTGCGGAACAACAAGGAAGGAGGGGGCGTGACCAAGCCGTACCAGCGCAACATCAGGAAAAACTGCAGAAAATAAAAATAAAAAGGGACAAGCACCTAACACACATAATAGGAGCCCCAGAGAAATATAATTGTCTCCCAAACACTGTTCCTGCAAGAATGCCTTAGCAATCCCTTACACCAGGGTGAGCTAAACGGTCCCAATACATATAGGTACAAATACCACATTCTAAGTGCCCTTTCTCCCCCTGGAAAAACTAGCATTTACCTGTTCAGGTGTCCAGCATGGAGACAGTCCCAAGGTTTGAGAGGACACCTTTTCCTCACAGCGACCTGGTCAAAAGCAGATAGCAAAGTAACCAACAATGGTATCTGAAACTAGGGCAGCAAATGTGAGGAAAACGTAGCAAGCACCTCTTTGCAAGTTCCCCACTGCTTTAAAGACACCACAGCTTGACCACAAGACTAACGTGGAGTATAGCTATACCCTAAGACTTGCTTGAAGTAATCCATCTTCTGCATGATACAACATTTTAATTACACACTAAACTGAACCTCCTCCATGCAAGAGAAGCAAAGAGAATGACTGGGGTGATACTTAACAGTTTTACTATGGTGCTCTTAGCCTCCTCCTGCTGGCGAGGAGTGATATTCCTGACAGTAATTAAGATGAACCCATGGGCTCACCACATCTTTGGAAGAAACATAATTTATGCTTACCTGATAAATTCATTTCTTTCATGGTAGTCCATGATCCATTACTCCTTGGAAGCACTTTTTCTTACCACTAGGAGAAGGCAAAGGTTACTAAACCCCAAGAGCTCTATAAAACCTCTCCCAACTCACGTATAGCAGAGCAAAATGAGATAGGAAAAAGGAATAAGAACCATAACATGAGCAGGAAAAAAACACCAAAAAAATGAGAGAATGATACTTACCAATAGACACTCATCTACCAGTAAACAACCAGTAGAAAGCTAAACCAGTACTGAAACATATCAGAAGAGATTATGGAAAAGGAGTATATTGTAGATCCATAGGAGGCAAAAGAGAAGTCGCTGTGACCAACTATGGAGACAAATCTCCCACAAAGTGAACAAAAAGTCACAAACCATACCCTACATACATCCCTCTGACAAGCACTGTACTCTGAGGGGTAACCGTGCCCCAATATTGACAGAGAACCCCTCTCTCTGAAGATTTAAATGCACATCTTTAATCTTCAACCACCTACAGCAGAGGCAATGTAAAGACTGAGGTAACTGTGAGGTGTTTCATACAGCTCTTGGCGTTTGGAAATCTTTGCCTCCTCCTAGTGGTAAGGAAGAGTAATGCCCAAGAGCAATGGATCATGGAATCTCACCAACTATATAAAAGAAAGTAAGTCTTATGTGCTTATACAAAGTATTCCCAGCAGGTGCAGTGTCAACAGGGCTTAGGAGCTGGAGGGGTCCCAGAGCAGCCAGTCTATTCATAGGCGTGTGTAGAATGTGTACAATCATAATGCAGGGGAGTCTCTTATTACTGCAGGCTGCAGGTTTATTCTATCTATCTATCTATCTATCTATCTATATCCATCCTCAAAATCAGTATACAGAGCAGCATGTATATTATTAATATTACTTACTAATAAGTTACCTTTCCTGGTGGGTATAAATTACTATACAGAAAAGGGGAGTGGCATTATAAGCAGGGGATATATGGGTCCAGTATTTAATAACAGAGCTATAATTTTATAATAATTCAAGCACATATAAATGCAAACATCAATATTAACCCCTTAACAACCAGCGCCGTACCCTGTATGACGCTGCTGTCCTAGGGCTCCCGCTGCCGCAATCTCGCTAAAAGTAGTGGGGCAGTGCAGAAATAGAATTGCAGAGGTGCCGATTCAGAGAGGGACACTCTGTTTCCCTTTCCTCATTGGGCAGCGTTGGTGCCGATCCTTACCAGCTGCCAGTACCTAAGATGGCGGAAACTAGGGGAGGGTTAGAGAGCTTTTTGGGAGGGATCAGGGAGGTGAGAAGGTAAAGGGGTAATTCTACACTGAAGAAAATAATAATAATAAGAAATAAATAAAATGTCTAAAAACATAAATTATGTTTACCGATAATATTCTTTTCTTCAGATGGAAAGAGTCCACAGCTGCATTCATTACTTTTGGGAAATAAGAACCTGGCCACCAGGAGGAGGCAAAGACACCCCAGCCAAAGGCTTAAATACTCCTCCCACTCCCCACATTCCTCAGTCATTCTGCCGAGGAACAAGGAACAGTAGAAGAAATAACAGTGTGAAAAGGTGCCAGAAGAATAGTAATACAGACGCCCCACATAAAAAATACGGGTGGGGAGCTGTGGACTCTTTCCATCTGAAGAAAAGAAAATTATCGGTAAGCATAATTTATGTTTTTCTTCATAACTGGAAAGAGTCCACAGCTGCATTCATTACTTTTGGGAAAACAATATCCAAGCTGTAGAGCACACTGAATGCCAAAACTTGAGGGTACAAGAGGCGGCCCATTTTGAGGGCACCAAGCCTGAAACCACTACCCAACAAAATCCTGCTTCGTCCGAAGCCGAGAACATTGAAAAGAAAAAGCCCCAAGGACACTGACCCGCAGACAGTCCGGAAGCCTAGCTAGAGACAACAAAATCAGACTCAACTGAGCCAACAGTGCTGCAGGAGACACCGTCGCCCCATGGTCGGCCCCCAACCACACACTCCTTACTAGCAAAGAGAACACTAGCCCAAAACTCCCAAAGGGACAGGGCAAGAAATAAATCTAAGGAAATCGAAAGGACATGACAAAATTCCATAAAGGAAGACTCCCAGAACAAGCCCAGCTCATAAAGACTCAAATGGGTCCACGACAAATAAGGGGAGGCAATGCCCAGACCAACACAAGGTCTAGGACCAGGCATCTGAACAGCGACCTTTACTCTTAACGTTGAGAGGAAGCACCGAAACAAAAACTGAAGACTTATCCTCAAGTCGTCAGCACTTAGAATACTGAAGTATTCAACACAAATACGTGTAGCAGACCCAGACAAGGTAAACACCCGGGTCAAGAACATGCAGCCGTCTTCAGGACGACCCAAGAGAGAATACTTACTAAGAAGTGAAATGCGGCTAAACAAGATATCGGATTGTAGGCAATCCCACCTACCAGACCGACACATAGGTCCCAAAAAGGGAGAAGCATAGAACCGCAACAAGGCCCATTACACCCCCAAGGAAAAACAATCTCAAGATCAACTCCAAGCCGGGCCAGCCCAAGCGTCAGTAGGTCCAAAAACAGGGGAACAGGAGAACCCCAACACCCGCTCACAAAAGAGCGGAAAAAAATGGCTTTGACCATTCCAAAAAAGCTCAGAAACTCCATAAAGACAGTCGACCAGGTCAAAGACCCAGAAGAGTCTAGAAAGGCCCATCTTGACGCAGAGCCAGCAAGACTCCAGATAGAACAGAACAACCCAGAGAGCATACCTCTCTCCAAATAGGTTAGACCCTCTGTTTGTCAGGGTGCGGTAATCCCTAGTATAACTTTGAAGGATCTCAACTGCAGACTAGCTCTATAAGAAGTGGATATCAAACTTTAGAAGAGATTTGTATTTCTTTGTTACAGGAGTAATCTGGAAACTTCCTGTATTACTGAATGAATGTCTGTTTAATTTCCTTATATCAGTGTTTGCCAAATAATCCTTAATAAGTGGTACAGTCTTTAGGAATTCTTATCAGTGCTTAACCTTGTTATTAATACATATAACTTATATCGACCAGTAGTGACAAGCAAACAGTTCAACTTTGTAGTGTGAGCGTACCTTGTATGCCTTGTGAATGGGAGAGGTGTCCGTGCAGCAGCAGCTGCGCGAGTCTTGTACCTGTGTGATCTTCCTCCAATCACAGTGCAGGATTAGCTGACAGGCAGTCAGCGTGGATGTGCCTCGACCGGGTCTATGTGGTAGTAAGCGTGTACAGACCGGGAGGTGTGTTGCTGTAGTCCAATCACAGTGCAGGATTTGCTGGCAGGCAGAACGGTGCTAAAACAAGCACAGTGTTTATCGAGAGCGGGTATCACCCGTGAATAACAATTGTAATCCAAATGAAGTGGAACTATGGTAGCGGTGAGTCTTTTGTATGGAATCTAACCCACAACTGGAATTGGTTTAAGTTTGCAGTTAGAGTGCGGATAACTTTGGATTTGGAGCCGAGTCGGCTTTGCTTTAAACTGTGAACAGATCTTGAAAGGATAAAACCTTAGGTCCTTAATAGTATGAGAATAAGTCAGTTCTTTAGATATGTTTTGTAGAAATAGCCAGGACGTTCAGAGCATGCTTCCTCTCACATGAGATTCAGGTAGACTAAACATTAATCGGCAGGTGGAAGGGGGAGGAGTAGGAATAAATAAGTTTGGTTTAAAGGTACAGGAGCCAACCCTGACAGGTCCCCCCGTCAAAGGTGCTGCACCGTAGCAGAGAGAGCAGGTTTATCTGGATGAAGCATGTGGAAACGTCTAACCAAACGACAGGCATTGATGTTGGAGGAGGGCTCCCAAGAGTCCTCATCTTGGGAGTATCCTTTCCAACGAATGAGGTACTGTAACACTCCACGGGAAATTCTTGAGTCGAGAATGTCAGACACTTCGTAAACTGTTTCCTCTTGTATCACAGGTGGGGAGTCTGAGGAAGTAACCTGTTGACGAGTAGGTACATAAGGTTTCAACAAGGAAACGTGAAATGTGGGATGAACAGGAATTTCAGGTGGTAGTTCAAGGGTCACAGCATTTACATTAACGATCTTGATGATTTTATAAGGTCCAATAAAGAGATGAGAAAACTTCCGACTAGGAGTTCTCAGCTTCATATGCCGAGTTGACAGCCAAACCATATCACCTTCTTGATATCTGGGGGCAGGACATCTCTTCTTATCAAAGTAATGTTTTTGTCTCTGCTGGGCTGCCCTAACATTCTCCTTTAGGAAGGTGAACACTTCAAGAAGTGTATTAGTCGTGTCATCTATTACAGGTGATGTAGTGTTGAGATGAGGGTGGAGATGAAAGGTTGGATGATACCCATAGTTGGCGAAGAACGGAGTTATCTTAGTAGAGCTGTTGAGTGTGTTATTGTAGGCAAACTCTGCCATAGGTAAGTTATACAGCCACTGATCCTGTTGGTGGGAACAATAACACCTAATGTATTGTTCAATCCACTGGTTGACGCGTTCCGTCTGACCATTAGTTTGGGGATGGAATGCCGTACTGTAGCGATGATCAATTTTGAGAACTTTACACAATTGCCTCCAGAATTTAGAGGTAAACTGTGAACCTCTATCGGATACAATAACGGACGGCAAACCATGTATGCGGACTATATGTGAGAGGAATAAATTGGAGGTTTCTGCAGCGGTGGGTAATTTCTTGTAGGGTATGAAGTGTGCCATTTTAGTTAAGATGTCCACAACCACCATGATCGTAGTTGATTGATTGGATGCAGGTAAATCAACTATAAAGTCCATCCCTACAGTATGCCAGGGTCTGTCTGGGATAGGAAGAGGGTTTAACATACCATAAGGTTTAGCCTTTTCGGATTTCGACAGAGCACATACACGACAACTCTTGACAAATTGGTCAACAGATTGTTGAATGTTAGGCCACCAATAGTTTCTCTTGACTAGATCAGTTGTTTTATTGATCCCAGGATGTCCCGCTAGAGGAGAATCATGATGATCGTGGAGTATGTCATCCCTTAATGCCGGGGGTATATAAATCCTTCCTTGTACATGAGCTATACCCCTGGAATCCACTTGTTGGTTATGATTTGGGAGAGTCGTATCATTCCTTTGATGTGTCTTCAAGGTTTGGGTGGAATCTTTAACTACCCCAATGAATGTATGGGGCGAGAGTATGGGTTGTACAGGTGAAAATTGGCTTGGACGAGGGAACTGTCTGGACAGGGAGTCTGCCTTACCGTTTTTTGCACCTGGTCTGTATGTGATATGAAATTGGAATCTTGTGAAGAACAGACTCCAACGGACTTGACGTGCCGAGAGGGCTTTGCTTGATTGGAGATATTCGAGATTACGGTGATCCGTATATATGAGAATTGGAAACGAAGCTCCCTCAAGTAGGTGTCTCCAGTGTTCTAAAGAGGCCTTTATAACGAGAAGCTCTTTCTCCCCAATGGGATAGTTACGTTCAGGAGGAGTCATCAGTCTTGAATAGAAAGCGACAGGATGTATCGGATCAGAGGGAGATTTCCGTTGGGACAGTATGGCACCCAGAGCATAATCTGAGGCATCCACCTCAAGGATGAATTGTAACCCAGTGTCTGGGAATTGGAGAATAGGAGCTGTTGTGAATGATGTCTTGAGACTATCAAAAGCTGATTGTGCTTCTGCGTTCCAACGGAAATGTGACTGAGAGCCTGTAAGGGCACTGAGTGGTCTGGCGATATTGGAGAACCCTTTGATGAATTTTCTATAGAAGTTGGCGAATCCTAGAAACCTTTGAACATCCTTTTTAGAAGTGGGTGTGGGCCACTTCTGTATAGCTTCAATTTTTCCTTCCTCCATTTGTACTCCGGATGAGGATATCTTGTAGCCGAGGAAGGTAATCTCATAGGTATGGAAGGTGCATTTTTCAAGCTTGGCATATAATTGATGTGTTCTTAGGCGTTCTAGGACCCACCGTACATGCTTCTTGTGGTCTTGCAGGTTGTCGGAGTATATCAGGATGTCGTCCAGATAAATGACAAGGCACACGTCCAATAAGTCCCTGAAGATGTCATTAATGAAATACTGGAACGTGGCCGGGGCGTTACAGAGCCCAAACGGCATCACCATATACTCATAAAGCCCATAACGGGTCCGAAATGCGGTGAGCCACTCATCGCCCTCCCTGATTCGTACAAGATTGTAGGCACCCCTGAGGTCCAGTTTCGTATAGACAGTTGCCTTGCTTAACCGCTCAACTAATTCGGGTATAAGCGGAAGGGGATATCTATTCTTCTTGGTCCGTTTGTTCAATTCCCTATAGTCGATTATAGGGCGTAGGGACTTATCCTTATTCCTCACGAAGAATATGCCTGCTCCAGCAGGAGAGGTAGATGGTCTGATGAACCCCTTTTTGAGGTTCTCCTCGAGGTATTCCTTAAGATGTTCTAATTCAGGCTGGGACAGAGGGTAAACGTGCCCATAGGGTATATCAGAACCGGGTAGTAGGTCTATAGGGCAATCGTATATACGGTGGGGAGGTAAATGTTCAGCTTGTTTTTTATTGAACACATCCATATACTCAGCGTATTCTTGGGGTATAGCCCCTTGTGAAGTGTGGAGGAGTTGTTGGTGAGGGTAACAAGTATTGAGACAATATGTAGAATTTAGATCAACATGTAGAGTTTGCCAAGAAATGGTGGGATGGTGTTTTTGCAACCATGAGAGACCCAAGACTACTGGATAAAGAGGAGAAGGAATGACATCAAAGGTGATGTGTTCAATATGACCTTCTCCAGTAGTAACCTTAAGAGGGATAGTGTGGTGAGTTACAGGACCAGAGGTAATATAGGTGCCATCAATAACACGAATGGAGACGGGTTTTGCTTTCAGAATTAGTGGAATTTTATTTTTTTTTACAAGTGTTAGGTCAAGGAAATTAGAGTAAGCTCCTGAATCAACGATTGCTTCAGCTTGTAGCACTTGTTGATCCCACTGTAAAGAGAGAGACATGGTACAGTAAGCAGCGTTCAAGATTTTGTTAGTCAAGCAATGATATACATTTTTTGGATTACTTCTTTTCTGACGCTGTAGTAGTGGGCATTCTTTTACAAGATGGGTTGGAGCTGCACAGTACATACAGAGATTCTTCTGTTGTCTTCTGTGTCTCTCTTCGACCGTGAGTGGTCCTTTGGTAAACCCAATCTCCATAGGAGTGGTAGTATCCTTGGGTTGGGGTGCTGGGTAGTACTTTTGGGTTCCCTCTGCCTGTTGGCGTTCGGATCTTCTTTCGCGAAGTCTCCTGTCTATCTGGACACTGAGTGCCATGAGATTTTCTAGGGATCTTGGAAGTTCGATTCGGGCTAACTCGTCCTTAAGACTGTCAGATAGTCCTATCCGGTATTGGTTGCGGAGAGCGATCTCACTCCACTCTGAATCTTTTGTATAGAGCTTAAACTCCGAAAGATACTCCTCGACAGGACGTCTACCTTGTCTGAGGGAGCGCATCTTTGCCTCTGCTGTCAGTTGTTTTTGGGTGTCTTCATATAAGGAGCTCATTTCAGAGAAAAATTCAGTGAGTGATCCCAAGATAGGGTCTTCATTCTCTAGAAAGGTATCCGCCCATACCCTGGGCTCTCCCGTGAGGAAAGAGATAACTGTCATAACCTTAATTCTTTCAGTGTTATATGTCCTAGGCTTCATCTGGAACAATAAATAACAGGCGTTCTTGAACTGTCTGAAAAGCTTCCTGTCTCCTGTAAAGCGTTCAGGTAGACATACCTGAGGTTCAGGGGTGTTATCCCTAACTGTAGGCTATCGTTTTGCAACTGAAGTTCCCTTAAGCCTTGGGAAAGTTGTTCAACCCTCTGTGAGAGGTTATACACAACCGTAGGTAGGTCTGCTGGATCCATGGTTAGGGCCGATTAATATGTCAGGGTGCGGTAATCCCTAGTATAACTTTGAAGGATCTCAACTGCAGACTAGCTCTATAAGAAGTGGATATCAAACTTTAGAAGAGATTTGTATTTCTTTGTTACAGGAGTAATCTGGAAACTTCCTGTATTACTGAATGAATGTCTGTTTAATTTCCTTATATCAGTGTTTGCCAAATAATCCTTAATAAGTGGTACAGTCTTTAGGAATTCTTATCAGTGCTTAACCTTGTTATTAATACATATAACTTATATCGACCAGTAGTGACAAGCAAACAGTTCAACTTTGTAGTGTGAGCGTACCTTGTATGCCTTGTGAATGGGAGAGGTGTCCGTGCAGCAGCAGCTGCGCGAGTCTTGTACCTGTGTGATCTTCCTCCAATCACAGTGCAGGATTAGCTGACAGGCAGTCAGCGTGGATGTGCCTCGACCGGGTCTATGTGGTAGTAAGCGTGTACAGACCGGGAGGTGTGTTGCTGTAGTCCAATCACAGTGCAGGATTTGCTGGCAGGCAGAACGGTGCTAAAACAAGCACGGTGTTTATCGAGAGCGGGTATCACCCGTGAATAACAATTGTAATCCAAATGAAGTGGAACCATGGTAGCGGTGAGTCTTTTGTATGGAATCTAACCCACAACTGGAATTGGTTTAAGTTTGCAGTTAGAGTGCGGATAACTTTGGATTTGGAGCCGAGTCGGCTTTGCTTTAAACTGTGAACAGATCTTGAAAGGATAAAACCTTAGGTCCTTAATAGTATGAGAATAAGTCAGTTCTTTAGATATGTTTTGTAGAAATAGCCAGGACGTTCAGAGCATGCTTCCTCTCACATGAGATTCAGGTAGACTAAACATTAATCGGCAGGTGGAAGGGGGAGGAGTAGGAATAAATAAGTTTGGTTTAAAGGTACAGGAGCCAACCCTGACACTGTTCCATCCCTTGAATCTAGCAAAAGTCCTAAAACAAGGCTCCCATAGGAGAACAAGCCCCCCCCCTAAGAAAAAGGGGGGCCATTAGAGACAGAGTACCTGCCCACGAGACACAAGGCCTCACTCTGAATCAGAGAGCACTCTCCAATGCAGATGAAACTGAAAGGAATCCCCTGAAACTTAACGCACAGACAGGGTGCATTAGCTGCAGCGGTTACCCTATAACCCTTCGCCTGCAGAACCACAAAGCCATCAGGTTACTTCAGCAAACTGTACATTGAGCGTAGGCAAAGCCAATCAGTAGCGATCCTCAGGGAATCTGGCCAACCGTGACCAGATCTACTAGCCAGACTAAAGGTCATAGCCCAAATTCCCGGAACAGGAGAACCCCGAACCCGCCCTTGATCCTGAAAAGACCGGTATCAATCCACAACAGGATCCACAAGGGAAAACGCTGAGCAAAAGCCTCAGCACCCGGAAGAACCAAGGCGATGACAGGTTCGAGCCCCCAATTGTTTAAAACAAACAATATCCCAGAAATTTAAACACCCCGTCTGAAATAGAAAACAGACCCACCGGGAGATATTAAGGTAATAACCAGGAGAACGAGAACACCTCGCAAGTCCTGACCCAAGGAAGAGACCATACCCTGCCAAAGTCCAACACTACAAAGGAGCTAAGGCATCTTGAACCAAGACACTAGAGCTCATAGGCGTTCAAATGCCACAAGACGTCCAAAGCATTGGAATACCATGAGGACAAGGTCACTCGATCAAAAGCTAGTCTCCACCTCACCATATGAGACAGAGGAGTACCTAAAATAAAGGATGTGGAACATCCCCAGGTCCAGGAAAAATCCTAAGCAGGGTCCAAAAGAACTCTCTCGAAGGGAAATTCAGGTCCCCAAAAGAGACTCAACTCACATGGAGGAACGGAAAAAATCCAAAGGGTCCCAAAGAAGAGAGCAACCATCTGCCAAAGGGAAACCCAGGGCCCCATAATGAGACCTAACCCACATGGAGAAGTCCAAGGTCTCACTGACAAGAGAACCACGAAAGGAACACGTCCAGCCAGACAATTCCTAAAGCCTCCGAAAGGCCAAACTGCCTTAAACCAGCGGTAAGGAGGCGCCAAACCCCCAATCCTCCCACGTGAGGAAGAATACTCTAGGTCCCGAGAGAATAGGTGTCAGCCGCTTTGGAATCAGTCCGGGATGCAACCCAACTGCTAGCGTGAAATAGAAAGCACACGCTAGCACACTGAGAAATATCCAGGACGTGACCCACTCAGGAAACAGATGAGAAAGGTTAAAAAAATAATATTTGCTCCAGAATGCAGGGAAGCCACAAAGGAAAAAACGTCCCTTTAAGCAGGTCAAAGAATATAAAGGAAATGCTCTTATTTGCAGCTTAGAAATAAGGTCCTTATTAGCAGGCTTGTAACAAAGTTCCCTTTTGCAGCTTTGTAAAAGTAAATGTCCCTTTAAGCAGGCTTATAACAAAACAGAAAGTCAAAGTTCTCCTTTGCAACTTGTAAAAGTAAATGTCCCTTTAAGCAGGTTTATAACAAAACAGAAAGTCAAAGTTCTCCTTTGCAACTTGTAAAAGTAAATGTCCCTTTAAGCAGGTTATTAACAAAACAGAAAGTCAAAGTTCTCCTTTGCAGCTTTATAAAAGAAAATGTCCCTTTAAGCAGGTTATTATTAATCAACGAAAAGATTGTGGAATAAGGCAAAAAGCAAAGTCAGGCAGGCAGAAGTCGGTATCCAAATATCAGCAAAAGGGTTAAGGCAAAAGGCTTGGTCAGGCAGGCAGAAGTCGGTATCCAAATATCAGCAAAAGGGTTAAGGCAAAAGGCTTGGTCAGGCAGGCAGAAGTCGGTATCCAGAAAACAGATATTGACAAGGTACTCACAAACTCCAGGGGATCAAACAAACAGGCCCCGATTCAGATCTCCCGCCGTGGTTTAAAGGCAGGAGCGTCAACGTCATCAGAGGGGTGTGTTGAGAAAGCGTCACGTTGCTAAGCAACGTGACGTCAGTTACACAGGGAAGATCCGGGAGCCGCGGCGACACGGCAATGAACGGAGGAAATCATGACAGCACCCCCCTCCTCAAGGACCCCTCCGGGGGACAGGACCAGGCCTATCAGGATGAGTCTTGTGGAAGGTCTTGATCAAAGTAGGAGCATGTACTTGATGAGCCGGTTCCCAAGAACGTTCCGTGACTGGATAACCTTTCCAATGAATGAGATAATACAATTTCTTGCCACGCAACTTGGAATCTAGAATATGGCTGATCTCAAACTCAGGGTGTCCATGCACAAATAACGGTGGAGGTTTAGAAAAAGGCTTAGAATACCTGTTAGTCATCACAGGTTTTAAAAGAGAAACATGGAATACCGGATGGACTTTGAGAGTCTTGGGTAAAGCCACCCTATAAGCAGTGGAACACACCTGACCCAGTATTCGGAAAGGACCCACGTATCGTGGTCCCAATTTGTTAGAAGGTTGTTTCAGGCGAAGAAATCGAGAGGAAATCCAAACTTTATCACCAGGGCGATATTTGGGAGCCTTCTTCCGTCGAAGGTCTGAAAAGAACTTGTAACGTTTAGAAGTTACAGAAAGAATACGATGTATTTTCTGCCAATGTCGAGTTAATCTTCGGGCTGTAAGATCAGAAGCAGGATTCACTGTGGAGGAAGTATGCAAAGGGAATGTTCTGGGCTGATATCCGTAAGCTGCATGAAAAGGAGAAGTCTGAAGGGAGGAATTGTACCGGGCATTATGAGCCAATTCAGCCAAAGGAAGGTAAGAAGTCCAGTTAGAGTGATAATGATCCACATAATGTCTAAGAAATGTTTCAAGACACTGGTTTACTCTTTCAGTCTGACCATTCGATTGTGGGTGGTGAGAAGTAGAGAGAGATATAGTAGTTCCAAAATGTTTACAAAGTGACCTCCAAAATCGAGAGACAAACTGTACCCCTCTATCTGAAACAATATCTAGAGGAAATCCATGGATTCTTACAATATGTGAAATAAAAAGTTCAGAGAGTCTTTTGGCAGATGGTAATCCTGGTAAGGGTACAAAATGGGCAGTCTTAGTGAACCTGTCGACCACCACCCAGATAGTATTGTTTCCAGCGGACAAGGGAAGGTCAGTAATGAAGTCCATGGATACATGAGTCCAAGGCTGGTGAGGTATAGGCAATGGTTGGAGCAATCCTGAAGGAAGTTGGCGTGGAGTTTTGTTCATGGCACATTGTGTGCATACTGAGACGTAATCCTTCACATCTTGAGAGAGAGTAGGCCACCAGACATGTTGTTTGAGGTTTCGAGTGGTAATACTGATGCCAGGATGTCCAGAAAGGGGACTATCATGAGCCCAAAATAAAATCTTGGAACGAAGGCGTTCAGGAACAAAGAGTAAACCATCGGGAGGTTTACAGGACAAAGGAAGATTCTCTTGAGCAGACTGTAATTCTTGTAACCAGGAAGTTGTTAACTGGGCTATGACTTCATGAGGTTGGAGAATGGTACCAGACTCAGGAACTGGGGTATCTTGAAATTGTCTGGAAAGGGCGTCTGCTTTAATATTTTTTGAACCAGGTATGTAAGACAAATTATAGTGAAACCGGGAGAAGAATAATGACCAGCGTGCTTGCCTGGAATTCAATCGTTTGGCTGTTTGGAGATACAGAAGGTTCTTATGATCAGTGAGTATAGTAAATGTCAAAGAAGTACCTTCCAGCCAATGTCTCCATTCATCCAATGCCATTTTGATGGCAAGCAACTCTTTATTCCCTACGTCATAGTTAAATTCAGAAGGAGTGAATTTTTTAGAGAAGAAAGCAACAGGATGAATCTTTCCAGTCTCTGGTATTCGTTGAGACAGAACAGCTCCAGCAGCAACAGAGGAAGCATCAACTTCCAAGATAAATTGAAACTCAGGATTTGGATGACGGAGAATAGGTGCTGAGGAAAAAGCTTCTTTGAGAGACTCAAAAGCTTCTATAGCCTCAGGAGGCCATCTTTTACAGTTTTGTCCTTTTCTAGTGAGAGAAGTAAGAGGAGAAGTAATAGTAGCAAAATTCTTGATGAACTTCCTGTAGTAGTTGGCAAATCCTAGAAAACGTTGTAAAGCCTTCAAAGAATCAGGTCTAGGCCAATCCAAAATGGCAGAAAGTTTAGTAGGGTCCATTTCAAATCCAGATGCCGATATTACATAACCCAGAAAGGGTATGGATTTTTGATGGAAAGAACATTTCTCCAGTTTAGCAAACAGATGGAATTCTCTTAGACGTTGAAGTACTTTCTTGACGTGGTGCACATGATCTTGGTGGTTCTGAGAAAAAATTAAGATGTCGTCAAGGTATATGATGACAAAGATATTCAAAAAATCACGAAAGATCTCGTTTACAAAATGTTGGAAAACCGCCGGAGCATTGCATAGCCCGAAGGGCATGACCAAATATTCATAATGCCCAAATCGAGTGTTAAAGGCAGTCTTCCACTCATCTCCTTTGCGTATACGGATCAAATTGTATGCACCACGTAGGTCGAGTTTGGTGAAAATGGTGGCTCCCTGAAGATAAGTAAAAAGTTCAGGAATAAGGGGCAGAGGATAACTGTTCTTGATGGTAATCTGATTTAATCCTCGGTAATCAATACAGGGTCGTAATCCACCATCCTTTTTTCCTACAAAAAAGAAACCAGCCCCTACAGGGGAAGAGGAGGGTCGAAAAAATCCTCTAGCCAGATTGTCTTTAATATATTCTTCCAAAGCCATGTTTTCTGGTTTAGAAAGTGGATATGTCTTGCCTCGAGGATAGGCAGCCCCGGGAAGGAGATCAATGGGACAATCAAAAGGGCGGTGAGGAGGAAGTCGTTCAGCTTCTTTTTTGGAGAAAACATCCACAAAGTCATGATAAGGCATAGGTAAGGAGTCCGGAGTTTCGACTGTGAGAGCAATAGTGAGTGGTAACTTGGTAATCTTTTGAAGACATTTAGTCTGGCATGTAGATCCCCAGGAAGTGAGTTCACCGAAAGTCCAAGAAAAAATGGGATTGTGAATCTGGAGCCAGGGTAATCCCAAGATAATGGGAAATTGCGGAGTGGGGATGACATCAAAACAAATTGTCTCGGAATGAAGTATTCCTACGGTGAGGAGTAAGGGTTGAGTAGAAAATTGAATATATCCAGAACCCAAAGGATCTCCACTGACCGTAGAGACTGAAATGGAATACTCTTTTTTTAATAAAGGTATAGAGTGAGTAGAGACGAATGTAGAGTCAATGAACACTCCTCCAGCACCAGAATCGATTAGAGCTTGAGTATAAATCTTCTTATGTCCAATTAGAAGGGTTACTGGAACAAAGAGTTTCTTGTATAGGGAATGACCACTGTTTTGGCTTAACTCAGTTCCCTGGACTAGAGTTAAGCCCTGGCTTTTACTGGTCTAGTAGGACAATCCCTTAATAAATGCCCTTTAAGGCCACAGTACAGACATAAGCCAAGAGTCCGTCTTCTCAAGCGTTCAGTCTCAGTTAATTTTATACTTCCCACTTCCATGGGTTCAGCCTGATCAGTAGTAGGAGAGACTGGAGTGACTGGATTAGAAAAACGAGGAGCCAAACGAAAAGGAGTTCGAGTTGAAGACCTCTGTGTTCTATCCTTTTCTTGTTGGCGTTCACGAAACCTGGCGTCGAGACTGATACAGAGATTTATTAAGGCTTCTAAGGACTCTGGAAGTTCACGATACACCAATTCATCCTTGAGACGCTCAGAAAGTCCTTTACGGAAAGCGGCTCTGAGTGCTCCCTGATTCCAAGTGGTTTCAGAGGCAAGGGTGCGGAACTCAATAGCGTATTGAGAGACTGGTTGATTACCTTGACGTAAATCCAGGAGAGTGGCTTCAGCAGCGGATGACCTTCCAGGTTTATCGAATACATTTGAGAACATAGATAAAAATGTATCAACATCCAAAAGTATAGGATCATTCTTTTCTAGCAAAGGTGATACCCAAGCCAAGGCTTTTCCTTTCATTAAGGAAATAAGAAATGTGATTCTAGAAGAGGGAGTAGCAAAAAGAGTAGGGCTATTTCGGAAATGAAGACGGCATTGATTCAGAAAGCCTCTACATTCTTCAGGATTCCCATCATATTTATCCGGAAGAGGTATCCTGGGGCTTAGTTGTACCTGAGACTGATTGTTAGGAATCGTAGGAGGTAATGCCTCAATAGGATTAGGATTGGGATTAGGATTGGGAGGTGCGGTAGCAACCAAATTTTGTAATAGAGCAGTTATTTGATCAAGTTTAGTGTCCAGAGACTGCAAGTGAGTGGCATGAGATCCCAAAAGCTGTCCCTGGTGAGCCACGGCCATGGATAATTCAGTGGGGTCCATTTTTATGGCCTGTTTGTAATGTCAGCCGCTTTGGAATCAGTCCGGGATGCAACCCAACTGCTAGCGTGAAATAGAAAGCACACGCTAGCACACTGAGAAATATCCAGGACGTGACCCACTCAGGAAACAGATGAGAAAGGTTAAAAAAATAATATTTGCTCCAGAATGCAGGGAAGCCACAAAGGAAAAAACGTCCCTTTAAGCAGGTCAAAGAATATAAAGGAAATGCTCTTATTTGCAGCTTAGAAATAAGGTCCTTATTAGCAGGCTTGTAACAAAGTTCCCTTTTGCAGCTTTGTAAAAGTAAATGTCCCTTTAAGCAGGCTTATAACAAAACAGAAAGTCAAAGTTCTCCTTTGCAACTTGTAAAAGTAAATGTCCCTTTAAGCAGGTTTATAACAAAACAGAAAGTCAAAGTTCTCCTTTGCAACTTGTAAAAGTAAATGTCCCTTTAAGCAGGTTATTAACAAAACAGAAAGTCAAAGTTCTCCTTTGCAGCTTTATAAAAGAAAATGTCCCTTTAAGCAGGTTATTATTAATCAACGAAAAGATTGTGGAATAAGGCAAAAAGCAAAGTCAGGCAGGCAGAAGTCGGTATCCAAATATCAGCAAAAGGGTTAAGGCAAAAGGCTTGGTCAGGCAGGCAGAAGTCGGTATCCAAATATCAGCAAAAGGGTTAAGGCAAAAGGCTTGGTCAGGCAGGCAGAAGTCGGTATCCAGAAAACAGATATTGACAAGGTACTCACAAACTCCAGGGGATCAAACAAACAGGCCCCGATTCAGATCTCCCGCCGTGGTTTAAAGGCAGGAGCGTCAACGTCATCAGAGGGGTGTGTTGAGAAAGCGTCACGTTGCTAAGCAACGTGACGTCAGTTACACAGGGAAGATCCGGGAGCCGCGGCGACACGGCAATGAACGGAGGAAATCATGACAATAGGAAGCAAAAGGAGTGACGCAGCGGAATGCTGCTGACTCAGTCAACTAGCTTGAAGGCTCAATAAGGACTGAAACAATCTTCCCAGTCTCACGGACCCACAAAACAATCTTCCCAGTCTCACGGACCCACAAGTCCTCGTTAGAATGCTTAGCTGAAACTTGTAAAATAAAACAAGAAACACAAATTATAAAGTGAGCACTCGGCGTCTCAACTGGACCAGCCAGGCAGAACAGGCGCCACGTGTCTGAACAAGCCAAGAGACAGAAGATCTGAACCCAAGCAGGACCAGGCTGTAGACAGGGCCATTACTAACATGTCCTTTAACAGTTAGAATCCCAGAGAAAGTTCCCAAAGGAAACGTAATCAAAAATAAAAGTCATCATAACCGGATAAAAAAAAATATAAAGCAACCCATAGGTAAACCCCAAGAAGAAACAGACATACCTGCAGGACCAGCCAAACGGAACCCTGATCTTCCAACAAAAACTGGGAAAGATCTCAATAACCAACAATCAGGAGATTACGTCATCCCCCTATGTCTAATGTGGTGAGCCATTCGAAGTTGAAAACAGCAGAGTCCCGTATCCATTAAGGATAGGATCCTCTAACAACTCAAAAACGTCTTTGATTAAAATGCGAAGGCGCGCTAATGAAAGGCACAACTCAGGGACAGCTACACCCGCAGGAAACTGTATAGGCCCACCCAAGGCTGGGAGACCCGGGACAATAGGGCATGAGCACAAACACAAATAAACGTCTGGACTTTGCAGACGCATAATTGCAAAAATATGTGAAAGCGAAAACGAGCAGCAACCTCCAGGGGGAACAAGCCGCCCTGCAAGGAGGGATGAACATCATCTGGGTTACCCGCATGTGTAGTAGTAGGGAGCGGTAGGGAACTCGCCTCTCGGAGGATAGAACCCCCAGAGGCGGATGGCTCAGCGGACCCTTGATTCCCGGAGCCCGAGGAACAAGGTGCTCTAATACAGCATATCGAACATAACTGATTGACCTGTGTCAATGGGGCAAATTCGCATTCTTTACAAGGCAAAGAATCTGAATTTGAAATTTGAACCGTCTCAGTATCAGAATCCTCTATAACTAGATAGAGAATATAATAATATGGATTAAAGAAAATTCTAAACGCCAGCTGACGCCCACAAGAGCTAGGGCACTAACCACCTCCTAGGAACCAGACACTAGCAGACCAGAATTTTTCAATCGCCACACGGTCAGGAATGCGGAAATGGAAGACCAGAACTTAAACACGTCCAGTCACAAGGTGAACTGTATAGTCCCAAAAAAAACGCGCCCAAGGTTTCGTCACTTCCAAAGGCCCTTATGTTCTAAGCCGAGAGCCCAGATAACACAACACATAAGCAGATTGAATCACATAACAAACATGATTAAAAAAAACCCCTGTTCAATAATCCCCCTCGGGAGATATTAACCCTCGATTCCAAGATACCAAAGGAGCCTCACTCATGCCCTATATTATATACTTAATAAGTCCCGCAAGATAGTACTTTACGGGAAGCAAATAAGTTACAATACATTGTAATGAAGTAAAATGAAAAAATCTTACCGGAATCTACGCCATGGAAAAGGAACACGGCCCTTCACATGTGACGAATAGTAGCAGCGCCTCCGCCATGGACTTGAGAGAATAAAGCAGGCAGTGAAGCGAAGTTCGACAACGCCAATTGCTTGTGGAGCTGTTTATATGAGCCGGGATGGTTTCGCAGAAAGACTCTCCCTGCATCTCCGGACTCTAACTTTCATCCAGGCCCTCACTGACAGACTGATAGGATTACTTAAAACTTCCATCCCATGTCGGAGTACTACCCTCCATAAGAGACAAAATAAACTTCTGACACTTCTCTGCCAACCTCCTGGGACGAAAGGCAAAGAATGACTGGGGGATGAGTATTTAAGCCTTTGGCTGGGGTGTCTTTGCCTCCTCCTGGTGGCCAGGTTCTTATTTCCCAAAAGTAATGAATGCAGCTGTGGACTCTTTCCATTTATGAAGAAAACTGCATACTGGCAGACTGGGGTGACCAGTGGGGAAAGGGGGGGGAGCTGTTTTAAGAGGGATCAGGGGGTGGGAAGTGTCAGGTGGGAGGCTAACCTCTACACTAAAGCTACAATTATCCCTACAAGCTACCTAATTAACCCCTTCACTGCTGGGAATAATAAAAGTGTGGTGCGCAGCTGCAATTAGCGGCCTTCTAATTACCAAAAAGCAATGGCAAAGCCATATATATCTGCTATTTTCTGAACAAAGGGGATCCCAAAGAAGCTTTTACATTCATTTGTGCCATGATTGCACAAGCTGTTGTTAATAATTTCAGTGAGAAACCTAAAGTGTGTGAAAAAGTTAACTGTTTTTTTAATTTGATCGCATTTGGCGGTAAAATGGTGGCATGAAATATACCAAAATGAGCCTAGATCAATACTTTGGCATGTTTACTAAAAAAAAAATATATATACAGTTTTGATAGATAAAAAAAAGGCTTTATTTCTGTTTTAATGTAATGATGGCAAAAATGCAAAAAATGCTCTGGTCTTTTGGGGAAGTCTTAGGGGCAATTCATCAAGCTCCGAATGGATGCAGCTGTTTCTGCGTGAGCCTTCAGACTCGCCGGAAACAGTAGTTAAGAAAAAGTGGTCTTAAGACCGCTGCTCCTTAATTTGGCCGCCGTCTCTGAGGCGGCGCACAACAATCCACCCGATCACATACGATCGGGTTGATTGACACTCCCTGCTAGTGGCTGATTGGCCACGAATCTGCAGGAGGCGGCATTGCAGAAGCAGTTCACCAGAACTGCTTGTGCAATGATAAATGCTGACAGCGTATGCTGTCAGCATTTATCGATGTGCGGCAGACATGATCGCTACAGCGGATCATGTCCGCCCACACATTAAAAAAAATGACCCCTATGTCTGAAATGCCCAGTCCTTAAGGGGTTAAACACATTTAATAAAGAAATTCATATACATAGTATAATAAAAACAACATTAATTATATACCATAGAAGGACTAGTTATACAGTACCTTTAAAAATTAATAAAAGGTCAATCTTAAATTGTCCATGACCTTGACCTTGTTTCAGTTTTAAAATCAGTGTTGTTGCATCAGATTTCTATATCACACATAGAGAAAGTCTAAAATTCTCATTATCTCTAAGAGTAATTTATTTCACTACTTCAGATTCATCCATTAACCACCTATCATACTTGTGCAGTATTCAGTAATAGAAAATATCTTACTTGAATCCAATCTAACCTTCTTACTGCATATTCAGCTAAATGCTGACCTTCAGACACCTTCAACATCCTCGCTCTGCAGTCCGGTTTGAGATTCTTTCCCCTGAAGACACCATCTTCAGTCTATTCTGTCTCTGCTGTATGTATACAGTCCATTCCCAGAGAGTGCCTATCAATTGTTTGTGAAATTCTTCTCTGCCCTTGTCATGTTCCTAACAACTGCACTGTCACTTTAAGGCTCAGCTCACTTTCTCATATCCGCTATTTAAGGCCCTCCTACCTCTCACTCATTGCTAGATTATTGTTGATCGTGACCTACTGGTAGCTCTTCAATATATCCTAGCCAACAAGCATATCTTTGTTAATTCTAGTTAATTTCACATTTCCTTGGCAAGTATAGGAGGATAGCTAACTAACCTCTCAGCCAAGAACCACTCTGCTGTCTGGTGATCTCCTCACGCATACTCTCTCATCCCAACTCAGCAGCTCTGATCAAGTAAGCAGGATTGTTCAGCACAGCTTAAACAACCGGGGTGACGTCATCAGCTACGGCCCGGTCTCACTGCTCCGACTTCACATGCCAAGCAGCCAGGTTGTATGCATCTAATTCTAAGCCTAGCTGATATCCTGACTAGTAATAATCATACAGACTATTGTTATATAACCTGCCATCTATCCTACCGTTTGCCTGTTATTTTGACTGCTAAGAATTAACAGTTTGCTCGGTCTCTCACCTCTGAGACTGTTACACTTCCACTTTTAGAAGTTGACGCCTCTGATTTTGCTTTGGGTGCTGTATTATCACAAAGGAAATCCTACAAGGATCCCTTACACCCAGTCGCATATTTTTCTAGGCTTATGTCTTCCGCTGAACTAAACTACCCAGTTGGCGAGAAGGAATTACTGGCTATCAAATGTTCCTTCGACCACTGACGTCATCTGCTGGAGGGCACTTTTCTACCCATTATCATTT
This sequence comes from Bombina bombina, assembly GCF_027579735.1. Lineage (NCBI taxonomy): Eukaryota > Metazoa > Chordata > Amphibia > Anura > Bombinatoridae > Bombina > Bombina bombina. Next base: position 558,588,811 of record NC_069499.1, on the reverse strand, counting down.
TAACAGATCATAAGAACCTTCAATACTTGCAGACTTACAGGACCTTGTCTACTCGCCAGCTCAGATGGAGTCTCTATTTTTCACGGTTCCAATACACTATCACATACCGTCCAGGCAGTAAAAATGGGAAGGCAGATGCACTATCCCAAAGGCATATCAAACCTTCTCATCCAACACTTCCATCCACTGTGATACCTAAGGATAATATACTTGCTTTACTCACAATGCAACCTCATGACCAAAAAATAAGTCAGGAACACGATTCATCTAAACCTCTACATCTCTTACGTAAAGGACCTGACGGACTTCTCTACCACAACCAACTTCTCTACGTACCTCCAAATTTGAGATCCACCATTCTGCAGACCGTGCATGATTCTCCTCTCACTGGTCATCTAGGTTTCCAGAAAACTATAGATCTTGTACAACGTTCCTTTTGGTGGCCTTCATTGGTATCATTCGTCAAGCAATATGTTACTGAATGTTCTGTCTGTTCTTGCTCGAAACCTTCGCGCCAGAAACCGGTTGGACTCTTACATCCGTACCCAGTACCTACCAAACCCTGATCTGATGTATCAATGGATTTCATCATCGATCTTCCGAAGTCTTCTTCTTACACTTGCATCATGGTCGTTGTCTATATGTTCTCGAAGATGGCTCATTTTGTTCCTGCCACCTCGCTTCCCAATGCACTCCAAACATCACAGATGTTTATCAGGGAGGTCGTCCGCCTTCATGGACTCCCTACCAGCATACTGACTGATAGAGGTTCTCAGTTTACCTCCAGGTTTTGGAGGCAGCTTTGTAAAGTGTTACATATCACCCAGAAACTCAGCACATCCTACCATCCTCAGATCAACAGACAGAGAGAGAGAGGACCAACCAATGGCTTCAGCAGTACCTCCATTGCTACTGTTCGCAACAACAAGACTCCTGGTCCTCCTTTCTCCCTTTTGCTGAATTTGCCTATAATAATACAATTAATGCATCTACCAGTCATAGTCCATTCTTCATCAATTATGGTCTTCATCCCCATTTTTACTACTTCCCTAGGATTCAGGCATCCTGCCTACAAGTCACTGATACCGTCAACGAAATCTCACAAGTTTTTTCTATCATAGAACATAACATTAAGCATGCACAAGCTACCTACAATAGACATTACGACCTTCGTCATAGAATTCAGCCAACATATCATCTGGGACAACACGTTTGGCTTTCCACAAAAAACCTCAAACTCCACGTGCCGTCTAAAAAATTAGGAAAATTGTTCATTGGTCCCTTTCCTATAGTGGCTTTACCTAATCCGGTTACTGTTACTTTGCAATTGCCAACCTCCTACAAAATCCATCCTACCTTTCATGTTTCCCTGGTCAAACCTTGTACTTCATCTAACCCTTCATCTAATCCCACTTCTGAACTAGTGGACCCCGCAACTGATCTCCAGTTCGAGATCCATAGCATCTTGGATTCCAGAATTCACAACGGACAGCTTGAATATCTGATACACTGGCTGGGTTATGATCATGCTGATGATTCCTGGGAACCTGCCACTATCCTTTCTGCAGCCAGATTGGTATCCCTCTTTCACAGATGAAATCCTGACAGACCGTCTCCATAAACCTCGCTGTGGTTTCCCTTGTGGGGGGACTATGTCATGTTCCTAACAACTGCACTGTCACTTTAAGGCTCAGCTTACTTTCTCATATCCGCTATTTAAGGCCCTCCTACCTCTCACTCATTGCTAGATTAATGTTGATCGTGACCTACTGGTAGCTCCTCAATATATCCTAGCCAACAAACATATCTTTGTTAATTCTAGTTACTTTCACATTTCCTTGGCAACTGGGTGACGTCATCAGCCCGGTCTCACTGCTCCGACTTCATACGCCAAGCAGCCAGGTTGTATGCATCTAATTCTAAGCCTAGCTGATATCCTGCCTAGTAATAATCATACAGACTATTGTTATATAACCTCACATCTATCCTACCGTTTGCCTGTTATTTTGACTGCTAAGAATTAACAGTTTGCTCGGTCTCTCACCTCTGAGACTGTTACACTTCCATGACACTATACTTGGAGCACAGCAAGCTTGTTACACAACTACCTGCCTATCTGTAACTTGTCTTGCATTGTGTGTATGTACAGACACCTACCCTTCGGCAATAACAAGACACAGAGTTACCATCTAGAATTAACTTGTTGCTGTTAATGTCACAAACTAAACATTTACTCTGTTTCCTGCACTCCTCATAACTCACTTATATTTTCTACAAAAACATCAGAATGTTATAGAGCTGCAACTGTCACAAGCTTTATAGAGACATATTGCAGGTCAGACCGTAACAGCCCTCCTCCCATTCAATACTGGTAGGGCTCCACAGGATGATACACAATTACTGGTTACAGCACTAATGCCAAAAATTTAACATATTCCACATGTTCCCCTTTCATCTCTTCTAAGGTTTCATACTGGAGATAGGGTATTCCCTTTTTCTGATGACAACTATAATCAAACTCAAATAGTATCAATCAGCACCTGGATCACTTGCACGCCACATAGGGGTACCACCAAACCCTACCAAATATAGAATGAAAGTCCAAAGGATGTGGCAACAATAAGTGAATTCAAATGGTCTTTATTTAAGCACAACAAACAAAGCAGCGACGTTTCGGGAGCATCCTCCCTTTGTCAAGCATAAAACATTGTGGTAACAAGCATCTTAATATACCCAACCCCACCAGAGGGCAGCAGAGAGACAATTTCCTAATTTACAGAAATTCATTTAACCCATTCATACCTTTCAGGTTAATACAAAGAATTACCACATAAATATACAACAAGGATACAGATTAAAAATATTAAAAAATAATAATTTGTATACATTCAATATATTTATTACAAATTGATACAGTGTTAACTATATATAACGCAAGGATGAATTCTTTAGGCACAGGAATAATCATTATTAAAGATGATATATTAGTTAAGGATATTATTGAGAATTATAAAAAACAGTAATAAATGTTTTATTACTAGTATAGAAAATTTCGAACCAGATATTATACATTTTATTATAGGAACACAGACAAGTCCCAGTCTTTGTTAATACCCACTGGTTGGAGGATATTCAATTAAAATATCCAGAATCTCTCCCTTTGATGGAGCATTAACTCCCTATTACCTCCTCTCCTAGGGCTGGGAACAAAATCAATTACTTGAAAACGAAGTTGGTTGATGGCATGACCTACTGAGTTAAAGTGACAGGCTATGGGAGACTTTTCGTTCTGTGTCCTAATAGAGCTGTTATGCTCAATTATTCTGTCCCTAATGGACCTAGTAGTCTCTCCTACATAGCTCCGCCCACAAGGGCACTTAATCAAGTAGATTACAAATATCACTTAATCTGATATTTTTTGCCTGAACTGGGATGGTAAAAAACAGATCCTTTAATCATGTTACCACAACATGAACATCCCAGACATGGATAACAACCCCTATTCCTGTCAGTTAAATATCTTTGGCAATCCTTAATCTTAGAGGATCCAATATCAGCCCTAATCAATTTTTGTTGCAAGTTATAGCCTCTTTTACAGGCAGGCATTGGATTTTCTACAAACTCAGAAATATTAGTATAACATTTGGACAAAAGAGGCCAATGTTTCCTAATAATGTCATTAATCCTGTAGCTATGACAATTGAATTCTGACACAAAAACCATTCTCTTAGACTCACCCCCTTTAACCTCCTTTTTTTTTTTAGTAGACAATAGTGTAGCTCTAGGGATAAGAGAGACAGATTGTGCCTCTTTTTCCAAAATCGTTTTAGGATAACCACGTTCTAAAAAACGATTCTTTATTTCCCCTAGTCTTAAGTCAAATAATTGTTGATCAGTCACAATTCTACGTACTCTTAACAATTGACTCCTAGGTAAAGCCTTTAGTAAAGACAAAGGGTGAGCACTGTCAAAATGTAAAATGCTATTACGGTCAGTGGGTTTTCGGAATAGATCTATTGTTAAAGACCGTCCTGTATTAATAACCCTAGTATCCAAAAATACAATTTCTTCTTCACTAAGGGATAACTTAAATTTTAAGTGCACCGTGGAGTTGTTCAAATCATTAACAAAAGCCCTCAGGGTTCCAACGTCGCCCAACCAAATTCCAAAGACATCATTGATATAGCGCCACCAACAGGCGCCATATCGAATGAAGTCTCTGTTGGAATATACAAATTTTTCTTCAAAAGCGTCCATTAGCAAATTAGCATAGTTGGGGGCGACGCTGGAAGCCATGGCTGTCCCCTGAATCTGTAAAAAATAATCATCCTCAAAAAGAAAATAATTATTATACAAAACAAATTCCAACAACCTTAGAAAAAATTCGATCTGAATATCAGAGAAATCACCATAGGCATATAAAATCGATTCAACAGCCCCCACACCACTCACATGTGTGATAGAGGTCTAAAGGCTTTCAACAAGCTATATATAATGAATTTGCTGGTTTCCAAATTCAAAGCCTCTAATTTAAGTAAAAAATCACTTGTGTCTCTTAAAAAGGAGCTAGTTTTTTCTACATAAGGTCTCAAGATTTTATCTAAATATATAGAAATATTAGATGAAATGGCTCCAATAGAGGACACAATTGGACGGCCAGGTGGTGCCTTAAGATTTTTATGCACCTTTGGTAACGTATAGAGTACAGTTGTGCGAGGATGTGGTACATCAAAAAATTTAAACAGATCCTTACCAATGATCCCATTTTTCTGGGCACTTGTCAAAATGTTACTTAATTCATTTTGTATTGAAAAAACAGGGTTACTAGAAAGTTTTCTATACACATAATCATCATTTAATTGACCTCTAATTTCTCCAATATAAAATTCTTTACCTAAAGTTACAGTGGCCCCAGCTTTATCTGATTTCTTCAAAATGACATTATCTTTAGATGACAAAGATTTTAAGGCTAGCTGGTCCTGTTTAGAAAAAATATTCAAAAGGTGTTTGTATTTCAATTTTGACTCAGCAGTAGGTATATATTTACCTTTATTCCTAACACCTTTGGATTTTTTTTCTTTTAAAACCTTATTTTTTAATCCATCTATATCCTGCATAACCAATTTTACAAAAGTTTCAACCACATGGTGATTTTGGGCTGGTAAAAAGGTGCTTTTATTCCTCAATCCCACCTTTTTCAAACTCAATCTATTATCCACATTTTTGTTAGATATAAAATCGTTATCAAAGGTTAGCATCTTTAATCTAACATTTCTGAAAAATCTAAATAAATCCTTAGATAGTTGAAAAAAGTTACAATAATTTTTAGGACAATATGATAAGCCTTTATTAAGTAAAGCCAATTCAGCATTGGTAATCTCTGTTTTAGAAATATTAAGTACCATATCATTACGTGTAACATCAGATTGAGGTACTAATGCAAACTCAGAGGAGGCAGTCCCAGGTAATAAGCAGACAGTTCCTTCATTTAATGTGAGTTCATCACTAGTATCAGGCAATATCATATTAACCACCTCCTCCGGTGTCTACCCCAGTCTTACTGAACTCACTTTTGCTTGCTCTTGCCTGAGCGTAGTTGGCGTTGGGGTTTCTCCTTTCCTCCTGCGGTATTTCCTTCCTCCACAATGGAATCGGCGTCAGAGTCCCCCGCCGAGATGTCTGAAGAACCGGACCCGCTGTTACTGTGTGCTGGCGCCCAGAAGTGACGTCTACCTCTACCGGAAGTCCCCCGTCTGGAAGCGCCCTCCGGATCATAGCGCCACCTATACACCCTTCCTAGGGAATAATCCTGCTCGTCCCTGGCGAACTTGGTATGCTTACGGATCTCTATGGATTTCTTTAACTCTCCCACAGAGGCCTCCACCTGGGTAAGCAATTTACACAATTCATCAGTCGGTAGGCTGTTTTTAATTGCGGACTCCATTTCTTTAAGTTTCAGTTGTTGTTCCGCAGTTTCTTTATTTAAACAGTCCACAGTAAGCACTAGCAGGTCCATTGAACATTTGTTTAATATTTGTTCAAACACATCACAATAGGTTTTGTTATCCCTCATTAGTGTAGGATGGGCTGTCATTCTCAGACCGCGGGGGATCCGTTTAACCCTATGGTACTCACTTAGGGTAGTGGCATGTAAGTCATATGCCAGTTTCTTTTTAGCCAGCTTCTCATAGTCCTTAGAAATAGAGTCAGATGGTGCCATCTTCAAAAATTCTCTAGAGCCTTTAGTTAAGGTAGTAATCCTTGCTGCCTCTGTATCAGAGTATGAGAAAGTTTTCCAATTTTGTTGTGCTTCTTCCATTTTTAGCAACAACTATAATCAAATCAATGCATTTCACCAAGCATGCACTTTATCTTGATGAAAACCAATAGCTATCTCTTTTGTTTAAATAGTCTACTATTTTTTTCTCATTGAAAAATCTAAATTAATGATATGGTGGCCTTGACTAATTAAGCTGTTGCTATTTAATACAAGGTTATATTATTGCAAACAACACTCAATTAAATCTATACAGTCATGGCCAAAAATATTGGAACCCCTGCATTCTCATGTTTATTTCTTTTATTTGTATTGGTATGACACATGGCTGATTGCTGGCCAGTTCAGTACTCTCCAGCATTTTCTCTTAAACCATTTCTGGGTGCTTTTTGACGTGTGCTTTGGGTCACTGTCCTGCTGTAAGACCTATGACCTCTGACGGAGACCCAACTTTCTGACACTGGGCCCTACATTGCACCACAGAATTATTTGGAAGTCTTCAGATTTCATAATGCCATGCACACAGTCAAGACATCCAGTGCCTGAAGCAGCAAAGCAACCCTAAACATGAGTGAACCTCCACCATGTTTGACTGTAGGGACTGTATTCTTTTCTTTAAAAGTCTCATTTATTTTTCTGAAAACAGTAGAATGATGGGCTTTACCAAAAAGCTGTAATTTTGTTTCGTCTGTCCACAGCACATTCTCCCAAAAGGATTTTGGCTCCCTCAGCTTTTTTATGTTTCTGTATCAGCAGTGGGGTTCTCCTGGGTCTCCTACCATAGCGTCCCTTTTCATTCAGATGGTGACGTATAGTGTGAGCTGACACATTTGTACCCTGTGCCTGAAGGTCAGCTTGAATTTGTCTGGAAGTTAATCAAGGTTCTTTATACACCATTCGAACAATCTTTCATTGCAATCTTTGATCAAACAATTTTTCTCTTTCATCCACGTCCAGGGAGATTAGCTACAGTGCCATGGGCTGTAAACTTCTTGTCAATGTTGCGCACAGTGGACACAGGAACAGTAAGATCTCTGGAGATGGACTTGTAACATTGAGCTTGTTCATGCTTTTCAACAATTTTCGCTCTCAAATCCTCAGACAATTCTTTGCTGCTCTTTCTCTTCTCCATGCTCAGTGTGGCACACAGAGACACACAACAGAAAGGATGAGTCAATTTTTCACCATTTTAACTGGTTGGGGTTTTGCATGGAATGTGTCAGATTTGACTTTATCATACCAATACAAACAAAAGAAAAAAACATGAGAATGCCTAAACATTTGTAATTGCAATAATGTTCTGGGCGAAGTGGTGCATTAGCTGACAGAAATGCAGGGGCGACAATATTTTTGGCCATGACTGTATATGAGATTGAATTATCTTAACAAATTAGGGAAAAAATCATCATTAACATACCTGCATATAAATATATATAGTAGCTCTGTACTAACAGCCCTTTTGACTAACCATCCAATAAGCCCAGTTCCATAGTTTTAACATCCCTATGCTAGTAATTGCCTTAACTATCACATAAATTCATCATTTACACCTTCACCTTTAACTATATAAGTTTTATACCAATGAAGGTGTAACGTTGCAATCTCACTATCCTGCAACCCTGCATGTACGATTACTCACCCAGGACTCACACCTGCATTTAAGATATCTGATTAACTAAGCATACAATCTTTTGAACATCTTAAAGCAATTATCGTTATCACCAGCATTGTGAACACACTCTCACACATAGTGAGCCAGCTTCTAACCTAGAAACCATATCCCAAGATCCCTTTTCCAGGATCTCTAGCCTTTCAAGTTTCTAGTCAAACACAATTTTTCAGGCTTACCCCAACAACACTATTTATCTCTACTTATACACTAGTATACCAATACATATAGACACATTTGCTTACCATTATGGCTGAAAGTAACACTCTCACAGGAGTAGTAGATATAGACAGAAGAAAGCTAATAATGAGTACTGCACTTAAAGGTAACTCCACCAGAACAGATGAACCTTTGGAGGGGGATTTAACTAATATCTTTTCAGATTTAGAAAATAAGAAATACAAAGAAAGCAACCTTTGGTGGGACATAGAGTTCTTAGAACTCTATATTAATGAAAGAAAAGTCCCTAGGGGACTGAGGATGAAAAAGTATCCCTCTTTTGCATTAAATAACCAGGATTTCATGGATGAATGGAATAATAATTTGACCAACTGCTCCATCATCCTGATGAAACAGCTGTTAAAACATAAAAAAGAAGAGAGGGATTCTTTACTAGCACAAATAGAGGAGATTGTAGAGTCACTAAAACCATTTGAACAGACAAAGAAATACATAGATTACAAAACACAATTAGACACTACCATGCAACAATTAGATTCTACACTATCAGAAAGAAAAGTGAGCAAGTACCAAAGGGATGTAAAAGATTACGAATTAGACATCGTTTATTCATGGCAAAAAGATAGACCAAATAGACAAAAGAGCCATTCTCAACATAACAATCATAGAAATAAGAATAAAAATAAAAACAAAAGAAAAGGTACTTTTAATCACACACCAAATGCCAAACGAGTTACATTCTCAAGTATTGACACAGACAATACAGAGGGATCACTGACTACAGAAGACACACAAGCACACACTTCTAATGAAGAAATAACTAGTCATGAAATCCCAGAAGGCAGACCAAAATTATCAACATTAGTACAAATACCCATCACTAGCAGTACACCAAAAAAGGATTTACCACTACGCTACCCAAGCAGAATAAAAAAGACAACACAAAAGAAGTAGGATCAGTAATCAATCTGTCTAGCACTACTCTCACTAGCTCCCAAATTAGTTTATTAAATAAAGGGTTATCTTTTGCACCTTCCACCAATTTTGATTTGTTTTCTACCATACTGGACATTAATGCCCTGGTTAGAAAAATCACTCTATATAAACACTTCTCACAAATAAAAAACACTACAGATACACAAGAGAACTGCACATTGTTAGAAAACATACCACATAGAGAGGCATACTCTATAGGTCTAAAATATACTGATCTATGTGATCTGAACACATTAACTACACTGCAAGCGATCACACTTAGAGAAGTCAGCACTTATGATCCCATTCCCAAACCTAAAATTTCAACACACACTAAATCGTATTTTTACCCAGTACACAGCAGGAGTGAAGCAATAGAAATGTTTCAGAATCTTGTAGAGTTAGAACTCACTAGTCTGCACTCCACCACAGAGTCTGCCTCTACCACAATCACTAACCTTATGAGTAAACAAAACTTATCTATCAGTGAACAACAAGCACTAAAGTCACTTAGTAACAACAATGACATAGTAGTCACCTCAGCAGATAAAGGCGGAGCAGTTGTGATCCTCAATACTGAAGATTATAGAAGAGAAGTATATAGACAACTTAATGACAGAGAGACATACCACAAACTTACCTACAATCCTACCAATAAGTATAAACAAGAACTTCATACACTGTTAGATTCAGCAGTAGAGGAAGGGTTTCTAAATCATGAAACAGCAGATCATTGCCTGGTAGAATATCCCATCATTCCCACCTTTCGCATAGTACCGAAGATACACAAATCTCTTATTGATACACCTGGCAGGCCTATTGTAGCCAGCAGAGGCTCACTATGCGAAAGGATAGGTAATTGGCTAGACAACATACTACAACCTATAGTTAAGTCCCTACCAGGATACATACGAGACAGCACACATCTCATACAACAAATCCAAACCATTACATGGCAGCAAGACTACACTTGGCTAAGTGTAGATGTATCAGCTCTGTATTCTAGTATCCCCCATGAGGAAGGCCTTAAAGCCCTTACATACATGTTAAAGAGACACACCAGTTATCCAGAAGAATTCATCATATTTCTAGAAGAACTTACAAGATTCCTTCTCACACACAACTACTTTGTCTTCGAGGGGCAGTACTACCTCCAAAAATGTGGCACGGCCATGGGAGCCAAATTCGCCCCCTCCTATGCAAACTTATATATGGGGTATTTTGAACATCTGTATCTCTTTGGGGGTGGACTGGCCCTCGACGACAAAGTAGTAGTATATGGCAGGTTTATAGACGACCTGATATTCATCTATAACAAAAACACTGAACTCACTGTCCAGGAAATCGTTGATTTCTTTAACAACAATACACTCAATCTGTCATTTACCCACCAAAATAATGACAAGACCATCAATTTTTTAGATCTTACATTAGAGCACAACGATGAAGGGAAGATTACAACTAGTACATTCAGAAAACCCCTGTCAAGAAATACAATACTTAGAGCAGACTCCTGCCATGCCCCACACATGCAAAAAGGCATTCCCAAGGGCCAATATCTAAGATTGCGAAGAAACTGCAGTTCTCTCCAATTATACTTTAAACAAGCAGAAGAACTTACAAATAGACTCATATCCAGAGGCTACAAAAAAAGTGTGCTTCTTAAAATCAAATCTCAAGTAGCAAGGATAGATAGGACCACATTATTTAACAACAAAAAAACCACAACAGGAACAATCAACAGTAGCAACAAAAACTCCACATTTACAGAAGATATTTGCTTTGTAACAAAATATAGCAATCAATTCTACACCATCACAAAGATCATTAAGAAATATTTACCAGTTCTCAATAGTGATATCACTTTGAGAAATAAATTACAAAAACATATAAGATTTGTAGCCAAAAAAGCACCAACTATACGTGATAAGATCACACATAAATTTCATAAAAAACCTTTACCAACCACCAATTGGCTAACCCCCACCAAAGGTAATTACAGATGTGGCCATGTACCATGTAAAAGTTGCAAATATACTGAAAAATGTTTAACGTTTAGCTCTTCAGAAACACATAAATCATATCCAATAACCGATAGAATGGACTGTACGTCCACTCACATAATATATTTAATTACATGCACACATTGCCAACAACAATACATAGGCATCACGACACGTCCACTGAAGGACCGTATAAGAGAACATCTCTTATCAATAGAAGAGGAATTCCCTAGGACACCTGTGGCGAAACACTTTCATACACATGATAATAAACTTAGCCATTTTTCATTTAAAGCCATAGAACACATAACAAATAATCCATTAGGGGGTGACAGAAATAAGATGTTATCCAAAAGAGAAGTATATTGGATATTCATGTTGCAAACTAGAGCACCACAAGGCATGAACAAAAGATATGATGTTAATCTATATATAGAGTAAGTAATGTATGTTTCACTTCTATATCATAAATAACTTTCATATACTGCTTCATTAAACAAACACAACTAACATCAATACACTTCATATACATAACATCATATCTTAGGTTCACCAATTATATAGATAAAATTACTTTGAATCCAGTAATAATCAAACCAACAATCCATAGGGTTCAGTCTATTAGTCTCTAACTCTCTCCTCTCTGCTCCCACCAAAGGTTTGCTAGAATTGTCTATGCTTTATTTATTTAAGCATAACCTATCCCTCACTAATTAAAAAAGGAATTAAAAATGAGTTAAAAAATAATCTTTCCTACAATCCTTCATAAGAAAATGTTTTTAACATAACTTATCCATTAGCCATATCCATCTAATTTTAGCATAGTTAAAACTATCAAGTTATGAACCAACTATTTAATGTAACCCAATATTTCCTCCTTAGGGTTAGATTTACAAGTACATCTGTAATCAAGACCACTATCCAGTCTTTCTTATAGTTTCATAACAAACAATGTGAAATATATTATACACAATATCACATTAACTAGGGGTTTCATATAGAAACCATAGCCAATAGAGTGCTATTTTTAGATATTTTCTCAACGTCCCAGAAATGTTATTAATCATTTTAACGAACAATCATGTCTTGCATATTGCTGCTTCTTTATAGTAAGTTACATAATAGTTGCTATATAACTATGGCTTTATAGAGAGTTACATAATGTCTTCTCTCTGCTAGTGACCTTTTTTGTCCACTCTAACACAAGCAGATAAAGTCTACCATACTTACATGTAACTGTGCCATCCCTTACACAAAAAAAAGAAACACAGTGCTGAGATTTTAAAGAGAGACATACAATCTTTTTTCTGCAAGTGACAGTTTTGGTTCACTTTGACAAAAGCAGACAAAGTTTATTGTGTTTTTATACAACTGCCCATTTCATATATAATTATAAAAAAAAGGGGGAAAATAACTATCTATAAACACACACACTTTTATCTGCAGCTCTCTTTTAAAAGCACCAAGCTATTACCTTTCCCAATTTTTAAGGCATAAGTAGAAGCATTGCAACAACTTCAAAGTCAATTATTGGAAAATTGTTTGCTAACAAGTACCTAGTATTTAAATATTTGCTTAACATACCATCTGTTCAAGAGGGTACTCTGCTGCCCAGGACCACTAAGCCAGGTGTGCACGATATCAAAAGAAAACCAATCTGTGAAAATTCTCATCTACTAAAAGGGTTAACAAAACACCACCCATGATTGGTCACTCACACCTTTTTAAGGATCCTGACCAGCAGAGACCATTATCTCTGATGAAGCGCATGTGCCCATGCGCGAAACGCGTAAGATAGGAGCTTACCCTGTGTCTGATGATAAGCCTGCTCCTGAATAAAAACTTCTTTTCATCTACCTCAAGTCTCAGCATTCCTTTTTCCTCATTCGTATAAAAAACAAACTACAATATCTCAAATCACAATATTACTCAATATACAATTAAAAATTATATTTAGGGGGAACTTCCGGGCAGCGGCCATGATCGGTCGCAAAGCTGTGTGCTGCTGCAGTTTTTTTCTCTAATAAGCGTAGAAATCCACATTTTAACAGATCGATCTACTTCATTTATGTATGGAACTGACTTATAACTTAGAGGCTGCAACTATTTCAATCAGTGTTCCAACAATCACTGCTGGCATCGGAGCCCGGAGCCGTTAAAAGAACTCGGCCTACAACACACCCCCCGGCAGGGCGCCTGTGGCCCTGTCGTTAGGCGGCACCTATAGTGCTGTAATTTATAGCAGCATACTTGAGATTCTGCACTTCTGCTATTATTTTACTCTCAGGCAAAGAGCTCACTATGGAGAATGCTACAGCTATTATTGAAGACATTTACAGCCTGCTCAAGGGCTATTTAAAGACATATGAGGCGACATTTCACAAGGAGCCCTCAGGCGGTAGCGCGATCACTTTCACACAGCCTGAACTAACAGTCCTAAACCCGCACCGCAAAGAGGGAGATGATACCCCGGAGATTTGGAGCCTGCAGCCCACCAATATTAAACTATTACCAGACCCTAAGGTCAGCCTGAAAAAATCAGATACCAGATCCAGAGGGGAGACGGCTACTAGATTAGAAAATATTGGCGGGCGTCAAATGAGCCTAGCAGATGGAAAAAAGTGCCTACCTATGAGCAGTTTCTCCCACACACTAACAGCAGTGGGGACACTCGGAGTTAAGAACAACCTGGCTGGAGCTCCTGAAAAAGTATCACTGCAGCAACCGACCGCTCTAAGACCAGAATCTATACAGCATGGCGGCTTCTTCATTACAGTTCCATCTATTGTCCGGCCGCAGGCGGTGAAAAGGCCAATGAAATGGAATCTAATTGGATCTTCTTGGGGGAGTTTGGTCCGCTTCATTCCCGCTGACTATCGCAAACGAAGGAAGAGATCCGGTATTGGATGACCTGTATATTACTTGCTAACCGATATCAGATTCTCTGTTTGCTGATATCGCCATTTGGGGCTTTCCATACTAAAGCATATTTTACTGGCAAGTGTCGTCCTTTTTTGTTATAACCTTCTTATAACTTTTGGGTTGCTCTCTCTAGGGCAACTCTGAGGTCTGTTTTCAGTAACTATATTGGAGTGAATTGGGACTGCTAGAGACACTGAAGCATGCTAGCCCATACTCTGATGTCCTGTCTGAGTTTTTCTTCCCTTTTATTAACTTTATTGTTATTATTCTCTATTTTGTTGAATCCTCATGATGAGACTTACAGTTTTTTACACAGTAGAGCTATGGAGTTGCATATGTTTCCCGCAAAGTTCTTCTATCTTATCAAAATGCTAATAAGTATTGCATGGGGCACAGATGTATTTTATTTGGGTTAAGGCGCTGTAATTCTTACTAATGTTGAGATGAGTCATCATATACAATATTATTTTTTTGTAGATTGGTATCGGTGTTCTGCCTGCGGCCGGGGCAGATATACTGGTGCCCATTATAAATGTACAGCATTATATTGTTATGTTTTTTCATTGTCCATCTCTATATCATTACGACTTTTTAATATACTGTATCTTATTATGCCTACATATCTATGCTTGAATGTGTTACCGTTGGTCAAGAGCTTACATATACTACCCCTTATAGGATCAGGACGTCAAGCTTAGTTAAGTTTTATTCTGGTATTGAGATTGATGTCTGACTCTTGCAGCAGCTATCTACTGTCCTATCTTCGGGCTATCAATATAAATATCATTAATAGCAGCCCTATAGGTTATGACCCCATTAGGAAGAGAGAGTTTTGACCACACTGTGTGATAACCAAGTTTATTTCTCATACAAATCTCCAGCTTTTATTTGAGAGCCTATATCTGTTCATGCTAGATTTTACCAGAACCCGCTCCCATAAAATACAGGAGGAAAGTGGTTGACCTAAATACTAATATAATTAACCTCCCCACTGTACGCTAGAGTAAAAGTTTCACACCGTGTTTTGAGATAAAATTGAAATCCCGTGCCATTTACACAATTACCTTCCTTAAGCAGTATATGCCAGGCTACCCAGAATGTTTAGTAGTGTAATTCTATAAAATCTAGGTTTCCTTAACGTGAGCTCATCCTAATGATGTGTAGTTTCTCAACACCCATTCTTACAACTATCTATTTTAACATCCTACTATAAAATACACTATACCCCAACAGTATAGCAAAATAATAATAAAAAAATAAAAAAATTCTGAGGTCAATGAGATCCACAAGTGGTCTCCTCTAAATCAGATAGCTCTCTCCATATATTATTATTCTATTAGATGTGGGGTCCAAGAGAGGCCTCCTGCATAGATCTGAGGGCTTAGTTCCTGGTCCTGGCTTATAATTCCTTAAACTGTTTTTTTCCTTTACAGCAAACTTTTAATTCATAGAGAAGATATCGTTCACTATTCAAACACTTATAAGATGCCCTCTGGGTTTTGTATTTTTGTGACAACAGTTATTACTTATTGTATGTGTTCCTTCTTTCTGAAAATGTATACTGCTGTAAAGCTTATTGTGTATGCCAAAATTTTACCTCAAATAAAAAAAAAAAAAAAAAAAATTATATTTAAACATACAGTACTGTGCAAAAGTTTTAGGCAGGTGTGAAAAAATGTTGTAAGTAAAAATGTTTTCAAAAAAAAATTGAAATGTTAATAGTTTATTTTTTTTTATCAATTAAGAAAATGCAAAGTGAGTGAATAGAAGAAAAATTTAAACTAATAAAAATGTGATATGCCTTCAAAACAGTATCAATTTTTCTAGGTACAATTGCACACAGCTTTTTAAGGAACTTGGTAGGTAGGTTGTTTAAAATCTTGAAAAAATAACCACAGTTCTGAGGATATAGGCAGCCTCAGTTGTTTCTGTCTCTTCATGTAATCTCAGACAGACTCAATGTTGTTGACATCAGGGCTCTCTGGGGACCATCAATTCCAGGACTCCTTTTTTTCTTTACGCTGAAGGTACAGTAGTTCTTAATGACTTTGGCTTTATGTCTGGGTTCCTTGCCATGATTCAGAATAAATTTGGGACAAAAATTTGAGGCCTCCCTGATGGAACTGCATGATGGATAAATATCTGCCTCTATTTCTTCATACCAAATCCACAACTCGATTTGTAGAAATGCAGGCCCTAACTTACAAGGAACCTTAACAATGCTTCACTGTTGCCTGCAGACATTCATTCTTGTACAACTCTCCTGCCCTTCAGTGAACAAACTGCCTTCTGCTAGGCAGTTCCTGTGTTTTTGTGCATAGTTGAGCCTTGCTTACATGTTGGACAGTAGATGGGTATACCAAGGTCCCACTGGTTTCTGCCAATTCTGAGCTAATGACACTGCTGAACATCTTGGGATTGAGAAGGGAAGTAAGCATGATATGTATTTTATCTACTGCACTGCTCCACACCCAGTTGTATTCCTCTGACTCAGCTGTTTCTGTTTCAGTTAATTATTGTGTTATAAGCCTACATATTAAATTAATGATAATTTGTATCTGTTTGGTATAGGTGTTTAATCGTGTACCTGGCTATATGCCTACAAAATCCCTGCCTTTGTGCAAGTGTACCTAGAAGAATAGATGTGAAGGGTGATCACACTAAATATTGAATTGCGTTAAAAAAAAAAAAACAACTTTCCACTCACTTTGCATTTTGTTAATGATACAAATAGACTATTAACATTTATATTTTTGAAAGTATTCTTAGTTTCACACCTGCCTAAAAGTTTGCACATAACTATATATATATATATATATATATATATATATATGAAATATCACTACAAATATATACACTCAATTAAATATATTATTCCTTTATTCTTAATCACACCCCTAATTTCAAACTCCTCTCCTGTTTGTTGTGACTTACAACTCTAAATTGTACTGTTATATTTTCAAGCCCTACATTCAAAACATGAAAAAAAAACCCACAGAGTTCATTCCATGTATGTCAACATCTGTTTGACTTTTATGTTTTCTAAATACACTGGGAGACAAAATAGATTTAAGATGTTTTGCTTTCCTATAAATAATTCTTATATGGAGTGTAACTTTATTTCTTAAAATGCTTTCTCAAAAGCTTTCTAAGTAACAGTTATAAGTGATAAGGGGAAACATCTATTGTGTACTGATTAAAAACATTTACATTTTTGTATTGTTTACAGTTACATAAGATATATTTAAAAAA
Source organism: Bombina bombina (assembly GCF_027579735.1). Lineage (NCBI taxonomy): Eukaryota > Metazoa > Chordata > Amphibia > Anura > Bombinatoridae > Bombina > Bombina bombina. The sequence continues at coordinate 558,571,533 of NC_069499.1, read as the reverse complement.
GCACTCAGCAATAATATATAGCAATGCAGCCACTCATTGCAAAAATGTTCCTGCTTTGTATCATGTACCCTAACCTGAAGCACAATATACAGTTGTCAAAAAGTTGAGAACCTTGTTAACCTCTTAAGGACATATGACGGATTTTTTCCGTCATAAAACAATTGAGCAAACTGAAAGCTGTGTCCTTAAAGGGTTAATATTTAAATGAACACTACTTCAGTCACAGTATGTGAGAATGCCTGTGCTCCAAGATGGCAGCCCCCAGTAAAAAGAGGGGTAGCTTCACCATCAGACAAAATTTAAGGGGTTAAAACAGCAACATTGCTTTAAATAAAAGCTAAAGCAATAGGAGGGAAAGCAATAACAGAGTGAGTATTGACATTCTAGGGTAGTTGTACCCAGCAGTTTATTGCCCCTTCAAATCCCTCTGTGTTAACCTTTCAAATGTTCCCAAATGACTAGCACTTTTTACATATCAGGTAGGAAAGAGGCTGATGTTTTAGGTTATTATGTATACATATATAGCTCATTGCTTCCCTTCTGCATTCTTAATGTTTCTTTCAGGAGAATGTTTTAAAAAGTATTTTTTAAAGGGACAGTCAAGTAAAAAAAAACTTCCATGATTCAGATAGGGCATGCAACTTTCCAATTTACTTTTACCACCAATTTTTTGTTCTCTTGGTATTCTTAGTTGAAAGCTAAACCTAGGAGGTTCATATGCTAATTTCTTAGACCTTGAAGGCTGCCTCTAATCTGAAAGCATTTTGACTGTTTTTCAACACTAGAGGGCGTTAGTTCATGTGTTTCATATAGATAATATTGAGCTCAGGCACGTGAAGCTCCTAGGAGTGAGCACTGATTGGCTAAAAATGCAAGTCTGTCAAAAGAACTGAAATAAGGGGGCAGTTTGCAGAGGCTTAGATACAAGGTAATTACAGAGGTAAAATGTGTATTATTATAACAGTGTTGGTTATGCAAAACTGGGGAATGGGTAATAAAGGGATTATCTACCTTTTTAAACAACAACATTCCTGGTGCTGACTGTCCCTTTAAGTTTCAGTTCCCTAACAAATTGACTAACATTCACATGGGAAACTTGTTTGGTCTTACTGTGGGGGCCAAAGGAGAGGCCAAGATCTCTTTTTTCCTTATTTAATTGTATACTATTTAGTTTAAATATTCATAGTTGATTGTTTTCATGCCTTTCTTCCTCCTCTTTTGCACTCTTTTTTTTCTTACCGACTGCCACTTTTTGGATTAGCTGGTAGACATGAGCATTAATTTCTTAAATATTGGCCCACTCGTCTATATGGCAGCATACTGAGTGGACGAATGAAAACGGGACTGAATTTGGAACATAATACATTTTTTCCAGTTAATTAGTCATATTTGTTTAGTTTTACACAGAGCACACAGTTCCTATAGACCACAATGTAAAGGCAATTTTCAGTGATGTTTCTCCCCCCCAGCAGCCACTTTTAATGCCTAGAAACTGCTGCATGTAGTATTTTTTATGGGGAAAAAATGCTACATATTTTTTTTCCAATAACAAATAGACTCTTTATTTTGGGTCCAATTGGGGTACTTTTAGCAAATTAATTAAATTAATAAATACATTTTCTGAGCACTTATTGCTACTGTGAGCTGATTATTTATTGCACGCCTGTAAACGGTCAAAATGTGCCTTATAAATTAGCGCTCTACTTGCAATCTAGCCCTAAATAAATGACAGCAAATTATAATGCTGGGACTTTAAGAGTAAGCCTGAGTAATAGTGGAAAATAAATGTGAGCCATAAAGTAAGACCCCCTGAAATACTATATTAAAATAGTAAGTCATGTTTTAATATATATATATATATATATACACTGGCAGAAATACAGTAGCCAGTTTGCAAATGTTATTTTTTTACAGATAATTGTTGATGCTATACTAAAATCTTATGGTGATTCCCTGCTCTTGTTATAAAGCACACCTACCTCCCAGCTAACGCAGACACCGGAATAAAGAAAAAAAAAAACCTTCTGAATAAAAATAATGGCTGCTGCTGATTGAGGAAGGAAGCAGAGTGAGCACTCAACTCTGCAGCATGATGGGAAAAATGATTAACGCTCAAGCTGCCAGAGTGAGACACGCTGTGCATTGTAACCAATAGCGCACTAAAAAAGGTACTAAAAACAAAGCTAAGTCCCCAAAATAAAAGTAATGCAGCACTGTCAGTTGGTCCATAAACAATAAAATGTAACTTGTCCCTTTCACCCCTCTTAAAGTGACATAAGCAAATGCATGTTGCAGGCACCTAGATCCTGACATGACATTGTCTGTACTTACCCAATATATGTCATCTTGCTATGATATACATGTTAAATGTACCTACTAATAGCCTGTGGACTATGCTAGTGAAAATACTTATCTGACAGATACTTATTCAGTAGGAAGCCCGTCCAGTACAGGTACAAATCCCCAAATCCAGTATTCCAAAATCCAAGATTTTTGTGGAATCCAAACTTTTTTTTTTTATCAATATCCTTTATTTATTTATTTATTTATTTATTTATAACAATATCAACAAAATGACAGAACTTTACAGTGACAGTTTTGCAATAGGTATTTTCAAGATCAGTTTCAAGTAGTACAGTTATACACCGTGCCTTCAAGAATACAAAATTCTCAACTTTCTCCAAGGCTGTAGAAGGGGCTGAGCCCTCGCTCCTGAGTCCAGCTCCAAAGTCTTAAGTCCATAATGAATTCGTAATCTAAGTCCAAGGGCGTATTATGTTTTAACAAGAAGAAAATTCAAACATACAAACATAGTACAGACATATCGGTTATGTGGTTTTGGGATACAAAAATTGTTTATATATACACATGATCGTAAGGTCAATCTTTCTCTAAGGTTATTTTAGTAGGTTATAAAGTCTTGTGTCTTGTTCACCCAATATTGACAAAGGATACTTTAATAGGGGCTTGTCAGTTTAATCCTGTCTCATGCTGCTCTATCGACCCTTGTTAGGTAACTTGTTTCCCAATAAAATATAATTTTGGCGTAAAAATCTAACTTATCAATTGAATAATAAAAATACCTCTCCAGTTTCAGATTAGTTTGCATTTGAGTGATCCACATATTCAAAGTGTGTGTGTGTTTGTGTGTGTGTGTGTGGATTCTGACTTCCATAGTCTTGGTATTATTTGTTTGGCGCTACAAATAGCTATTTGCAAGAGGACAACATGTTGTTTGGAGGGCAATTTAGGTATGGTGTGAAATAAAAATATTAAAGGATCCAAATTGAATTTGCACTCATTTTGTTTAAGGTAGAATGTATGTTGTGCCAGAACTCCTTTATTTTTGGACATTTCCACCACAAATGGTATGGTGTTCCCTTTTCTCTGCATTTACGCCAGCATCGGTCAGAGGCTTGTATAAATATGTATTGTAGCTGCTGTGGTGTAAGGTACCACCTAAGTAAGAACTTATAGTTTGTTTCTTGAAGTGTAGCAGAATGGGCAGCTTTACTTGTCTTAAGAAATATGGTACCCATTCATCCTCGCTAAGTGTGTATGGCAGTTCTTTATGCCAAGAAGTAATCGTGGTAGTTTGCATGATTGTGTGAGGGGTAATTAATAGTGAGTAGAGAGTGGATATGGCATGGAGAGGTGGTTATTCCCAGCTGTACAGTTTTTCAAGTGGTGTGAGATCTCCAAGTATCAAGTTCTTGCATTTGTGGTTGTCAAAGAAGTGTCTCAATTGTAAGTATCTAAACCAGTGTGAAAACTGTGTGATATTCAGAGACATAAAACGTTGTTTGAGGATCAACCTATTGGCCTCGATCAAAGTGTAAAATGGTAGTAGGTTACGAAGATTGGTTGGTTTTGTAGGCGTCAAAGGAATCGGGAACTCTAAGTTTGAGAAGATGGTTGTCAGTGGGGAAGGAACCGAGGATAAGTAGGGATATTATCGTAGCAGACTAATCCATACATCTGTTTCTCTGATGATTGGGTAATTTTCAATAGAGTTCGGGTAATTAGATAATGGTTGCCAGCACAGAGCACCCAGCTGTGGGGTTGCTGTGACAGCGTGTTCTAACTGTACCCACAACCTATTGCCTTCATCTGTATTTGTACACCAATCAAGAATTCTGCAGAACACTAATGCACGGTATTTAGACATATCCGGGACACCCAAGCCTCCATTCTGTTTCGTGAGAAATAGCGTGGTTTTAGATATTCGGGGTGTTTTTATACAAATTTATAATTTTTTGTCATCTAGGTATATATGGTTCTGGAAGTGGGATGGGGAGGGTCTGGAATACGTAAAGGAACTTGGGAAGTAACATCATCTTAACCACATTAACTCTTCCTATTCATGAGATATTTTTGCTTAACCAGTCGGAAGTCTCTTTAGTCAGCATAGTCAAGAGGGATTCATAGTTAAGTTCTACTAATTGGTGAGGTCAGGCAGATAGGTGTATCCCCAAATATTTTAGGGACCTACATTGGATTGAGTATTGGGTCTGTTGCTGTAGACTTAAGATATCTCCTTCCGTAAAGTTAAGTGGGAGGATTTCGGATTTATTTAAATGAATAGAATAATTAGATACCTTTCAATATTCCTCAAGAACAATCTGTGCCGTGGAGAGAGACGATCTGGGAGAAGTCAGTGTCAATAATAGGTCGTCCGCGTATAGGGCTATTTTATAGTGGGAATTGTCTATTGTAAATCCTTTTTAGGTCAGGGTCCGCTCGAAGAGCTGTTGCTAGTACTTCTATGGACAGAACAAAGAGTAGGGGTGAAAGGGGGCAGCCTTGACGAGTTCCTTTCGTAATTTGGAAAGGAGCTGATAGAATTCCGTTTACTCTTATTCTGGCCATGGGAGATGAGTATAGTGCAAAGATTCGATGTAAAAAGCTTTCTGGAAAGCTGAATGTTCCCAACGTCAATATAAGGAATATCCAGTCTAATCTGTCAAAGGCTTTTTCAGCATCAGTCGATAGTAAAATAAAAGGGAGGTTATGCAGTTTAGAATATTGTAGAAGGTGGAGAACTTTAACTGTGTTGTCTTTTGCCTCTCTCCGCGGCACAAAACCCACCTGATCTGGGTGTACAAGCAAAGGGAGAAAGTTATTTAATCTGTTTTTTGAGTACATTTTTATATCAACATTTAGTAGAGATATAGGTGTATAGTTAGATGGTAGGGTTGGGTCTTTATTTGACTTAGGTATCACTGTGACAATGACTTCCAGCATAGATGAGGGCAGAGTATTACCCTGATCTATGTGATTAAAGATAGCTAGGAGAAAGGGAATTAGGATGTGGTTAAATTTCTTGTAGTAGCTACCAGTAAAACCATCAGGCCCGGGGCTCTTACCCTGTCTTAATGAGTCTATGGCTGTTTCAATTTCTTTAACTGTAAATGGTTGTTTTAATTGGTCAATTTAATCTTGTAGCAAGGTAGGAAGATCAATATGTTGCAAATATGATTCGCACTTATCTGCGTGGTTAATTATATCTCTATTAGGGGAAAGGTTATACAGTTTGGCATAAAAATTACGGAAACTAGCTGCTATCCCTATAGAGTCTGCTACTATGTTGTTTGGTGGGTCTTGTATTTGTGAGACGTAATTTGCTGTTTGCTTAGCTTTCAGTGCCCTTGCCAGCAGTCTATTCGGATTATTACTTTCTATAAACTATTTTTGCTATAGTTTAAAAGTCTGAGCTCCATGCTGAAGGAACTCCCTTAACTTATATGTTGCTTGTTCTAGGTTAGTCTTAGCTACATCGTCGTTGGGATGTGATTTGTGTATTTTATCCCAATGGGATAGTTAGGTGTTCAAGTAATTATAAACTATTCTTTTCTCTTTACTTTGGGTTGATTTCATTTTGATCAACTCTCCCCTTATGAAGCATTTGTGCGCCTCCCACAATATATAGGGATTTATTCCTGGAGTGTTGTTAATCTGGAAAAATTCTTGCAAGAGATGATCTTTCTGGAGAAACAAAAAATGTGTCTTTTAAGAGAGCGTCATCCATCTGCCACTGAAAAGGTCTCAATGGAGTTAGCGACCAGTTCAGCTTACAAAACACTGCCGAATGATCAGACCAGATGATTGGGAGAATCCCAACATCCGATAGGAGGGACAGTGTGATATGATCTACAAAAATATAGTCTATTTGGATATACGTCTGGCTAGGTGCCGAGAAATAAGTGTAGTATTTCACAGTAGGGTAAAGCTGTCTCAATGTATCATGGATTCTTAATAGTAATATGTCTTTGTGTATAGATTTGAGTGCTCTTTTAGAAATGTGGGAGTTACTAGTTGAGTTCTCTAGAGTAGGGTTTAAGGGAACATTCAAATCTCCCGCTATGATTAACAGGCCTTTGGAGAAGGATAGAATGGAGCTAGTGACATTACAAAAGAAGGGCACTTGTAGTGTGTTAAGGCCATAAATATTCACTAAAGTTACTGGTCTGCCAAACAAGAGTCCACTGATTGCAAGGTATCTCCCCTCTTCATCTCTATCTATCTGCTGTATTTGAAATGGTGTAGATTTATGTATTATTGTGCTAACTCCGCATACCTTTTAAGATTTATGGCTGCTGTGGTGATGTATGGGATATGTTGAAGCAAAGAATGAGGGTTCCTTTCCAGTTACAAAGTGAGCTACTTGTATAAATAAAATATCAATAAGATTATGATTAATATCTTTAAAGGCCAAGCGCCGTTTATGAGGATTATTAAACTCCGTTACATTTAGTGTAAGGAATTGTAGAGGCTTTCCCATTACTTTGTGTATAGGCTCGCTGTAAAGGGGTGCAATACATGGTGTTGCGGGGATAGGCAATAGTATACTTATCAAGTAGACTGTACAATGAATGATATTTTATCAAAAAGCAATTTCTGTCAATAATAAACAAACAAACAATAATCAAACATGAAAAACAAAAACAACAACAACCACATATGTTGCGAGAAATATGGGGAGAGTGGTCTATCTCTCCATTAACAGTGCACTGAATAAACATTGTATAGGGGTTGCATAACTTGAACCTTTTTTACCTATGGAGAATTCAATCATTTTGAACCACCATAAGTAACCAAAGAGGTTACCTTTAAAGGGACACTAAACCCAAAAAAATCTTTCAGGATTCAGATAGAGCATGCAATTTTAATCAACTAATTTACTCCTATTATCAATGTGTCTTCGTTCTCTTGCTATCTTTATTTAAAAAGCAGGAATGTGATGCATAGGAGCTGGACAATTTTTGGTTGAGAACCTGGGTTATGCTTGCTTATTGTTGGGTAAATGTAAGCCTCCAATAAGCAAGAGCTATCCATGGTGTTGAACCTAAAATGGGCTGGCTGCTAAGATTTACATTCCTACTTTTAAAATAAAGATAGCAAGAGAACGAAGAAAAATTGATAATAGGAGTAAATTAGAAAGTTGCTTAAAATTTCATGCTCTATCTGCATCATGAAAGAAACAATTTGAGTTCAGTGTCCCTTTAATATGATGGAAACCTATATAATCAAACAAGACTATTCAGACCTCTTTAAATACTTGTACTTTACCAAGTTGTGTAGTGTCCAAATTGTCAAGTTTGATCTTCTGAACGTCCTGCAGAGTTTTTCTTCAATTTTTTAGCTGGGGCTATTTGCCACTGGGTTCTTGGAGAACAAAGCTGTATAGATTGTCCCATGAAAGACTGTTCATCCGATATAGGAAGTTCCTTTGGTGGTGATATGCCAAGTATGGTGCAGAAAGGTTGTGCGTCCGTCATTGATTTGCAGATATGTTTCTCACCTTGATGTGTCACTATGAGGAAACAAGGGAATCCCCAATGGTATAAAACTTCTTGTGCTCTAAGGATCGTAGTGAGGGGTTGAAATTGCTTCCTCCTCTGTAGAGTATGAGGTGCAAGATCAGTAAAAACTTGGATGCGGCAATTTTGATAAGTGATGTTTTTATGCTGTCTTGCAGCATTTAAGATTTCTTCTTTTGCTTTGAAGTCTTTTAATTTTAATATTACATCTCTCGGTAGAGCTTGATCTGGAGGCTTAGGCCAGAGGGCTCTGTGTGCTCTATCCATAGTGGTATCATAAGTTGTGGATGGGCCCAGGAGATGTGAGAATAAGCCTTTTAAAAACTCAGAGAGAGTGTTGGGAAGAATAGATTCTGAAATTTCTCTTATTCCCAGATTTTGCCGCCTTTCCCTGTTCTCCAGGTCTTCAATTTTATCTTGAAGTTGGAGGATCTGTAAATCATGAGTATTGGCTGTTGTTTGTAGGTTGGATAGCTCTGACTGGTTAAGGTCATTATCTTCCTCCAGCGCTTCTACTCTATGACCAATCTCTGTAACTTCTTTTCTGAGGCCGGCTATTTCTCCCTTGATACATTGGCGTACCTGGGTCACCAGGTTATCGAAATCTTGCTTAGACAGCATCAAACGTAATAAAACATTAGGTATCTAAGTGGTATCTGTTGTGTCGTTTTCTTCATCTTCTGATGACGAAGAGACCGGTTTCTGGGTTTTAGGAGCTGGAGGTTTAATGGTAGGAGTTTGATCAGACAATTTGAAAATGCGTTCACAGTCTGATGTGGTGTAGCAGGATTTTTGTCTGGCTTATCTGCCTTGTTCAGCTTTTTAGGCGACATTTTTAATCTTTAGCAGGATAAAGTTTCAATAGCCTTCAGTATAAGCCCAGGTGGGTGCACTTTATATTATATGTGAGAGGCAGAGATAAATGAATTAGCTGTGGAATGGGGTATTCCCTGTTATTAAGTATGGATGCAGTGATCCTAGATTAGACATATTGGCTGTACTCTTTACCATAATGATGATATCAGGTAGGTGATAAAGTCAGACCTTTCAAACAGACGTTTTATAAAGCTATCGATTTAGATTGTAGATGTTATCCCTAAAGTCTCTCCTTCATATAGGCAGTACGTGCAAAGTGCTTAGTAATTTAATGTGTTATGTACTTGGCCAACCTCATCATAGTATACATCTTTCAAAAGAACAGGAAGAACAGGCCTCCTTCATATAGTAGCGTTCCGTTTTAAGCTTTCCCCTTGTAATTATTCATAGTTAGTTCAGGCCGTGCTTATGAGTGGTGGCATCTTAAAGTGCCTCAAGTTGCTCCTTTTATACTCACTCGTTCATGCTGTGGAACTGTCTTTCAGCGTGTGCTGCGCAGCATGGTCTCATACAGCCTGTTAGGGCTTCAAGATGGCGGCGGTTCTGTAGGCCCCGTTCCGGAGCGATGTTTAAAAACCTGTTCCCTTGGGTTTCAAGGTCACCTCTGTCCCTCACTTCTATTCCGGTGTGGTTCTTTTTAAAAAAAAAAATCCCCAGCCTGTAAATCACATTCTTCTTTGCCTGTGTCTTTGATTTGGTGTTGCAAATAATAGGCTAGATTGCTTTAAAACAACATATACTACATTTCTGATTACATTACTCTACTATCTTTCTGAGTGTACTGTGTATACAAAAGTATTAAAAATTATATAAAACTACCTTTAGCCTACATAAATGAACTGTATTGTGACATGTAAATATAACCTAAATGACATAAGATATTGTTGTTTACACTTAGTTCCATTCCTTCTCCGATCTGTCCCATTTTAAAGATGCAAATACTCTAAAATCTAAAACTATTACAAAATTCAAACCTTTTTCAGTCCCAAGCAGTTTGGATAAATGGTTTTCTACCTGTACTGTATAAAACAACAGAGGATTTTCCATACAAGTACAATTAGGGGTAACCAGACGTGGCCTCCTTGCACACATGCCTTAGAGGGATGCAACTGCACTTCACTGACAAGGCCCATAGAGGCCGAAACGTAAGTCTGGGGTTTGTTTGTTTTCCCTTGTTCAAAGGAGATTTGCCTGGTATTTCGGTGCTGGACTGTCATTTGGCAGGGTCAGACCGATATGCTACAGGAGATTTTACCTTTGTGAAGGGCATAGTGTGCAGAAAGAGTTTGTACCCTGGGAGTAAGGAGGGACTAAGCAAGGAAATATTTCCAGCTTCAGTTCTAAGCCTAGTTGAGTGCATCTATATGTTTATTTCAGTATTTATGCAAATGCTCTTAGGTCACCCTAAGAGAAAAAGGGGTACCCAGACATGGCCTCCTTGCACACATGCCTTAGAGGGATGCAACTGCACCTCACTGACGAGGCCCATAGAGGCCAAAACGTACGTCTGGGGTTTGTTTGTTTTCCCTTGTTCAAAGGAGATTTGCCTGGTATTTCGGTGCTGGACTGTCATTTGGCAGGGTCAGACTGATATGCTACAGGAGATTTTACCTTTGTGAAGGGCATAGTGTGGAGAAAGAGTTTGTACCCTGGGAGTAAGGAGGGACTAAGCAAGGAAATATTTCCAGCTTCAGTTCTAAGCCTAGTGGAGTGCATCTCTATGTTTATTTCTGTATAAGTACAATTAGGACAAGTAGGAGGAGGCGGCAAGGAACCTGTCCCCACAACACCTCTGGCAGGCTAGTGACCAAAACTCCCACAGGAGAATTACTTCACACAGCATAGCACACTCCTATATTCTTCTCTTCTTATAATAACTGTCTGAGGGAAGTAATGGGTCTCTATTTTTTCTGTTTCCTGCATTGCTAAAGATTGACCTCACACAGTGCAGCACAGCCTGTGCATGTTTAATCTCTTGTTCCCACATTCAGCTCCAGAGATATTATTATCAGGAGCCGACCCAGCAACAGACCAATCACCCCCCCCCCCACTACTGATGTCTGGCATAGGTTTATCCACATTGGCTAGCATCATCGTTTTGCTAGCGTCCTCGTCTGGGTAATTGCACCAATTGACCAGAGTGAAGAGAAAGAGGGGGCGGAGTCGCTTTCCCATGGAGGCCAGGACACACGGAGGAGCAAGCCAAACATACTCACCATGGAAGTATACTGAGGAGGCAGCCTAAGGAAACGCTGTGGAGTTGGACTTATACAACGCATTTGAGGCCCTCGTTACCAGAAGTGGTCATGAAAGTTGAGTGAGCCCTGCCAGTTCCACTGCTCCGTACCACCAAGAAGAATCAGGTGATACAAGCCGCATATACCGTGTCAGCCTTTATACATGGGTACACAATTTGTGACTATTATTTGCATAGGTCCGTACTGCAATTGTACCTATATGGAATTGTTGTACAACAGCTGATCCCACACCTAACTATATAATATACCAAGGGATTGACTTTTTCTGGTGGTGTACTCAATTTAATTCAGGCAACCCTTTCTCACAAAGAATCTTTAGCACCTCAATTCTTTACCTACTCCTGTGAGTAAAAGATAAGGCTGGAATATCAGAGAGGTGTGAGGCATTCAAAACTTGTGGAATGTTGGGTATCTTTGTCTAGGAGTTGAATTCCTAGGAGTAATGGCTTGTGGACCACCTTCTGAAAGAAAAAAAAGCACTAAGATAAGGGGCAGTCTGCAGGGACTTAAATGCAGGTAATCAGAGAGGTGAAAAGTGGATTATGCAGACCTGTGGAATGGGTAATAAAGGGATTCTATATATTTTTAAACAAGAACACTTTTCCAGTAGACTGTCCCTTTAAAGCCTTGGGATTGTTGCTGGAACAAGGATGTAAAAATGTAATTATTGTAGCATGCATTCAAAGGTTGTAACAGACATTTGGTGCAATAGGTGTGGGATGATATATGGTTGAGAGGAGAGATTTGAATTGTTAGATATGGCAAAGGCGCTGGCAGTGAGTGCTAAATGTACCTGTGATAGGTGAAAGGAGCAACACAGTAAGTGTTGGGTGTAGCAGGTTTTAGGTGCAGTGTTGACACAGAAGGATGTTTGGTCCAATGAGGTTGGTGAAATATTAGAAATATTATCATCCTGGAGTTTTTGGGGGATAAAAGGATAGATACCTTTGTTTTAATATGAAAAATAAAAATGATGCTTACCTGATAATTTTATTTCCTTGGTCCACAAGAATATTCATAGCCTATGGGAAAGACTATTCCTGGCCATCGGGAGGAGGCAAAGATAACCCAAACAAGACTATGAATACCCCTCCCACTTCCACTACCCTCCAGTAGTTCAGCCAAGGATAAGGAAAAGTGAAGAGATACAAAGGGTACAGAGTTGCAAAAAATGACTGCCACTATTACAAAGTAACAATAGGGCGGGGTCGTGGACTCTCACTGCCAAGAAGGAAATTAAATGATAAGGTCAGGTAAGCATAATTTTATTTTCCTTCAATTGGCAGTGAGAGTCCACAAGAACAAATGGGACCAATACCTAAGCTGTGGAGTTCACAAATGTTCGGGAGGGAAAAATAAGGGAGGTAGTCCTAAGAACTAGGCACCAGCGCTTGTAGAACCCTTCTCCCAAAAGATGCCTCTGACGAAGCAAAAACATCAAACCTATAGAATTTCATGAAAGTGTGTAAAGAAGACTATGTTGCAGCCTTACAGATCTGCTCAACTGAAGCCGCATTTTTGAAGGCCCAAGTAGTAGACCCTGCACGGTTAGAATGCTCCGTGGTTCTCAAAAGGGGCCCTTGGCTTCCTTGTAGACCGTACTGATCAGACTTCTCAGGCAAAAGGAAATAGAAACAGCTGAGGCCTTTTACCCCTTGCACTTACTGGTATACAAAATGAATAAGGAAGAAGATTGATGAAACTCCAAAGTAGCGTGAAGGAAGAATTTCAACGCTCTGACCACACCCAAATTATGCAACAGTCTCTCCTTAGAGGAAGATGATTTGGGACAAAGAGAAGGAACCACGATCTTCTGATTGATGTTACGAGTATTCACCACCTTAGCTAGAAAGCCTCAACACAGCCTTATCCTGATGGATCACCAGATAAACATCAAAGTAGAAAACTATGACAAACTGCGAGCAGAGGCAACAGCCAAAAGGAAGACCACTTTCCAAGTGAGCAGAATGCAGAGGCTCAAATGAAGCTCTCTGAAGAACCTTAAGAACCAAATTCAAGCTCCACGGAGAAGCAATGGGTTTAAAAACAGGTTAATTCGGGCTAAAGCCTGAACGAACTCTTGAACATCTGGTAAACTAGCCAACTTTTTGTGAAACAAAATCGAAAGGGCAGAGATCTGACCCTTGATAGAATTGGCAGACAGGCCTTTCTCCAGAACCTCCGGGAGAAATTGAAGGATACCCCAAGAAAAACTTTGCTGATCACACCAGTGAATATACATTTTCCATACCTCGTAGTAGATGTGTCTGGTGACCGGCTTGCCAGCCTGAATAAGAGTATCAATTAAATTTTCACAGAAGTCCCTTTGAGCCAAAATCAACCGTTTAATTTCCAGGCAGTCAGCCTAAGAGTATCTAGATTGTGCTAAAGGAACGGTCCTTGAGTCAGCAGATCCTGACGAAAAGGCAACGGCCAAGGAGGAGCAGACGATAATCTCACAAGATCTGTGTACTAGTTGGAATTCTATCCTGTTATATCCGGGCAACCACCCAGGGCAGAAGAATATTTGGAGGGAACAGATAAACTAGGTTGAAGATCCACTGGAGCACTAGAGGATCGACTAGCTCCACCTGAGGATCTCTGGACCTTGATCCGTACTTCGGGAACTTGATATTGAAGCAGAAAGCCATCAGATCTATATCTGGAAAAACCCAATCTGCAAGATATCTCAAAAAAACCCTCCAGATTTAGAGACCACTCCCCCTGAGAGAAGAGTCTGCCTGCTCAGGAAATCCACTTTCCAGTTCTCCACACCACGAATGTGGATGGCTGAGACTTGACATTGATGTCTCTTCGCCCACTGAAGGATTCGGGACACCTCCTGCCACCCTGATGATTGATGTAGGCCACGGTCACGATGTCAGACTGAAATCGGATATACCGGGAGAAACCCAATTAAGGCCACTCTAGAAAATCATATGAATATAGCCCTCAACTCGAGAATGTTGATTGGGAGAGATATCTCCTCCGGATGACAGGTTCCCTGAGCTCTCAGAGAACCCCATACCGCCAGACAGACTCGCGTCTGTGGTGATTATTACCCAGATGGGGTGATGGAAACTTATTCCTCTGAGAACTGGAGCTGGCAATTGCCATCAGGCAAGACTCTCTCTTGTCTGAGCGTCTAGATGGATGACCTGAGACAGATCTGAATGATCTCCATTCCACTGTCTGAGCATACACAACTGTAGTGGGTTCAGATGAAAGCGAGCAAACGGTATAGCATCCGATGCTGCAACCATGAGAACTACCACCTCCATGCATTGTGCTACCGAAGGATAGACAATGGACTGAAGCAGATAACACACTCCCTGAAGTTTCTCCCTGTGCTGGTCTATAAGATAGATGGACATACTAACAGAGTCTATGATTATTCCAAGAAAGTTTACTCTTGTAGCTGGAACGAGAGAGCTCTTTTGTAGGTTGACTTTCCAACCATGCGTCTGAAGGCACGAGAGTAACCTCTGCGTGTGATCCTAAGCCAATGGATAGGATGGAGTATGAACCAGAATGTCGTCCAGGTACGGGGCCACTGCAATCCCTTGAAGACTAAACACAGTCAATAAAGCACCCAGGACCTTGGTGAACACTTGTGGTGCTGTAGCCAGTTTGAAAGGAAGAAACTGGTAGTGATTGTCTAAGAAGGCAAATCGAAGGAAACGGTAATGATCCTTGTGGATCAGAATGTGAAGGTACGCGTCCTTTAGGTCTATAGTGGACATGAACTGACCCTCTTCAACTATTGGAAGAATGGACCTTATCATTTCCATCTTGAAGGTGGGAACATTTAAAAATTTGTTAAGTCCCTTCAAATGAACGTGCCCTCCTTTTTTGGAACCACAAAGAGGTTGGAGTAGAACTCTTTTCCTCTTCCTGCAGGGGAAACTGGAACCCCCACTCCCATACCGAGGATGTTGTCCACGCAACAGAGTGGAACTGCTCTCTTTACGGGGCCTCCCAAGACCCTTGACAGTAAGAGACTGAAAACCTATTCTGTATCACTGGCAAACAATGTGCAGAACCCAAGGGTCCAGGACAGAGAGAGACCACTCCCTCTAAAAGGAGAGTCTGCCCAACACACAACCTGCTTCCAGGTCGGGGCGAACCCATCATGCTGACTTGTTGTCCTGAGAAGTCTTCTTGGGTTGCTTTGTCTTATTCCACCTTTGGGTGGGCTCCCATGTCGCACTAGGGGACTCCGTCTTAGGTGTCTCCGCGCTCCTCTGATTCCTGTTTGGATGAAAGTAATGAAAACACTTTGCCAAGCTATTCATAGGCTTAGATTTATTATCCTGTGGTAGGAAAGCTCTCTTTCCACCTGTAACAGTAGCGATAATGGAGTCCAGGCCCGGACAAAATAGACGCCCTTAAAAGACAAAGATAAAAGCCGAGAATTAGAGATGTTGTCCGCAGATTATGACTTAAGCCACAGTAACAGTAAATATATGCAATTTTATAAGCACTTAGTGTAACAACTGTTTGAGCGCAATATTGTTATTATTTTATATGTCATTATTTTTATAAGTCATTGTTTTATATGCAGAGTGACACTTGTGTGCCATTATTTTACTCTGATATTATCAGTTTCTTACTACCATTAATTCTACTAGATGCATAGACAAATATCGCTTGTCATTTGATATCTTGGGAGGAGTTTTCCAACGCCCAGAACACTAGAAATAGAGCCAGAGGAAACACACAAGAATAGGAAGTCTTGATAAAGGCGCATACCCAGCGCTGAAACGCGTAGATTTTTATAATCTAGTGTGATCGAATTTGGCTCCAGCAAGAAAACCCTACAAAACCGCTATTGCACCACTCCCCCAACGACCCGGCTATCCGATTGGACCTCCGAGGACCACGTGACTACTTTGTGTAAACCTCAGGGTAGGAAGGACTGACCGGGAAATTCAAAGGTGAGACGCTCACAAATCATCACAGCTACACGGCAACACGCCGAACGGAGATGCCATCCCGGGTCAATCACAACCTTCCCATAACCCACGAAATTGGAGGAGGTAAGGGATATTGGTAGTCCGGTAGGGGTGAGCATCATAAGAACTTTGCATAATTTGATTTTATTAACGGGATACTATAAGCTACATAAACAGGAAGTTAGCTCCTTGGATCCCTACAAATAGTTGTGGCCACAACTTTTAAATTTTTAATCTCTTATATTTCATGCTGAACTGAAATTGTGATATCTTTTCAAGGACATAATTTGTCAAGGACTCAATTTGTACGGACAAGAGTGTCCATAACATATCAGCCAGCCTTAGTGCGTTTTTTCTGTCTATGCTGACAAGCTATTTTACTGACATATTAATGGCACAGTGCATCATTTGATCTATATTATTGTTCATTTTATTTGTTTTTATTATTGTTCATTTTATTTATTTGTTTTAACTAACCTGGATGTATTCACACATATACACATATCTGTATAACAGATTTATTATCTATTTGTAGTAAAATATATTTTACTCATTATACGCACCTGTCTTTTTTCTGCACATCACATATCGCTTTTCTCCGCTATTTGAATATTGCTTTATTATAGCATTGCTATCTTGTATCACAGTGTATTCATACACCAATTTGTATCACAGTGTATTCATACACCTATCTTGTATCACAGTGTATTCATACACCAATTTGTATCACATCACACTGTACACCAATTTGAACCATATCCTACTGAGGAACCTCCCACAATATATATCACCAGAAACGAGCCTTTAAATATTTACATTTAAATCCACGGATTGAAACCACATTATTAGCTATTAGCTATTATAGATAGTCCCACTCACAGCTCTGATCTCTGAGCGCACCCCTCCCCCATTTGTTTTAAGCCACAGGTCCCTCCTGGCTAGAACTGCAAAACTGGTGTTCTTAGCATTGAGGTGAATTTGAAGAATAGCATCCCTAACAAAGGCATTTGTCAACTTGAGATTGAATATGATCCTTAATCTCCTCCAGAAGAGTTTCCATGGTAATCTGTTCTGCTAAAGAGTCACACCAGAACTTAGCCTCCCCAGTGACTGCAGCAATTCCCAATGCAGGGTAAAACAGAGAAATTTGCCTGTGGTGTCCCTCAATCCTATCTAGGGGAACCTTAAAAGGACATACTGACTTCAAGCGGGATTGTAGTGTGCTTCACCAATATAGAGATAGCATCATCCACCTTAGAAACAAACACTGTTCTAGACCTCCACTTGGGCAGCTGGAACAGGAAAGAATCTGTTAAAGGCCGCCAAAGAAGCAAAAGGGGTCCTTGGCTTCTCCCATTCTTTAGAGATGATTTCCGTAATAATTGTGGGTACCGGAAAAACCTCTGGAGCCCTATGCCTAGCTCTAAACACTGATTCCAGTTTTTGAACCTGGTCCTCAGGCTGCTTATTTACCGGAACCCCCAGGGTAGACAGGATCAAATTCAGCAGGAGCTGAAGCTGATCCGTTCTAAGCCTAATAGTCCCCTCCTCGGAATCCTCTACCTCAGATGGCTGCCTAAAACTATCGGTCACGGCCTCCATTATCACACCAGGGCTACGTGTCGAAGAACAATGTTTAACCTTTCTCTTCCTTGTCCCTGATACCTGTCAAGCGTTCAGGGCAGCAGACACAGCTGTCTCAATGCAGGCTGTAAAATCATCACTTAGACAACCCACCCCAGCTGGAGCTGAGCCACTTTCCTTATTCATGGGCTGTTGAACAGGGATGTCAGCATCATGCCGAGGCCTGAAAAACCGTAATAGGGCCTTCCAGGGGCCGGGCTCGATGGGGCTAATCTGCGGTCTGACCCCTCGGGCCTCCTGCATGAGGTGTCAGGAAATATAATAAGCCACTATTACAGAGATGTGCGGGAGGATTCACAATGGATAATTTGCAAAGCATACATTTGTTATTGTCAAAGGAAGTCACAGAGGAAGATTCCTCCAGACTTTCTAACAGCATAGAATCATCCATAATGAACGAAGAAGCTATTTGAGAAAACACAACGGGGTATTTAGGTCCCAAGCACCAAATAACTGTCCCCTCTGTAATCCCTGTTTAGGATATCTTACCCACTACGGATCGGCTTTCCCACAGGACTAAAGCACAGTTGAAAATGCGCTAAGGTGGGAACAAATCACCACCCACTGATGCGGCCTGTATTAAAACATAGCCTAGCATTTTATTACACCCCATGACAGGGAATATGAAATGCTTGTCAATGTCCTGCAATTAAAGCACAAAGACACAGCCCCTGATTCTGGCTGGAGTTCATGTACGAGAAACCAATGTCTGTCACAAGGAACAGAAATGTGCCCAAGACACTAAGGCAGCAACACCACGCGGACACGCCAATGCTCCATAGGTTGCGGTGCCTATACCTTAACCCGGACCGGTGTGGAAGTCACGCCGCAGCCAGTGGCCGTTTTGCCACAGCGTTTTGTCAAGATCTGCCAACCTGTGGTGGAGGTGGAAGCACGCCGCAGAACTCAATTGCTAGATCGAACGGCCCGGGATGCGAACACCCCAGGTGGGGGCGGAGCGTGGCCGGGGAAGACCTGATCGAGGCAGCTTCCAAACTAGAGGAACCGGAGCTAACGGATGGTCGTCGGACCATAACAAGTATGTAATATACCTACCACAAGTTGCCCAGCTTGGCATATTGGAAGGAGGGACCCACCCCTGATCGACTGGAAGTAAGTCCCTGACCTGGTTCAGGGTGAAGGTAAGAAGAGGGTATTGGGGGACTGTGTACCCAGACTAGGCCAGTTATTGGCTACGGCTTCTGTGAACTTGGAGTCTAGGGTGATTGCGATGCTGAACTGCCATTATTTAAGAACTTAAGTGAATTCAAGTGATCTTAGCAAACCTGGAGTCAGCAGTGATAAGCTGGTTATATGTGTCTAAATGGGACTGCTAAAATTAACCAAGGGCTAAACAAAGAGGTTAAACGCCATTTTCTAGTATATGGAGAAATACCGTTGGTTAAAATCTGTGGTAATATCTATAAACTAACGGATTGGTCTCTTTGGATGTCTGAAAGTGCAACAGAACCCTAGATATACTTTCAGAACTGTTCTATTGGTGCCACATCGGTGTAACTGGAGTATTTATATTTTGCATGGATTAAGTGGTTCACATATAAATCTACAAAGCAAAATATAAAGAAGGACATATGACTAATAATATGTTGGGACATAAATTATAAGGGATCCTATAACCACTTGAAATAAGAAATGTTACATTGGCTTTAAAGGAATTAGTTATAGGACACCTGCTATTGTATATACTACTCTGACTGGGTGCTGCCCCATGAAATCTGGGACACTTGGTTACTACTTTATGTTTAGATAATATCTAAATGATAGATTGTTACCGATATATTGCTATGTAGTGAAAAATAGTAACAGATATATTGACACAATGATATATATAAATAAGACCCGGTGAAGATTTTATAAGTCACTAATGTATACCATGTGATGGGCGATTTCTATGTTTGATGAATGATTATACTGTCAATTTGGATAGATTATTCATGTTTAAGTATTTTGTTTAGTACTTGAATATTATAGAAGTCTTAAGGAATGTTAAAGATCTAGGCCAATAGTGGCTGATACTTTTGGAATATATCAATAACTGAATTCATGGCATAGGAAGAAGGAAAGGAGGGAGTAGTAGTAGTCTGTCAAGGACGAAGCTTAGATTTTGTAATATAAAATCTGGCTAAGTGGCTAAATTTTTGCAAGGCTATAAGGTATCCTTTTTAGTTAACAGGCTGACATAATTTGTAAAGAAGTTGATAATAATCGCTGAACGTTGCATATACACTTGGGAGATTATCCCCTAACACATAATACATTTGTGCACTTCACTTGTCTTCCTTTTTTTTTTTTTTTTTTCCTCTCTCCTCTTTTTTTCCCCTATCTGGTAAAACATAACACTACTATCACTCTATCTATTATTTTGAATTATTTTGACACATGGATAAATATTTTGCACCTATAACACACGCAATGCCAGCTAAAGCTAAAGAAAGAAAGCCTAGACACAGTATTGAGACTAGTGTTGATACCAGGCCTGAAATGACTAGTGTTAATATTTCTAGAAATTACATAGAAGAAATTTCGAAACAAATAGCTAGCCTTCTCTCACCCCAATTTGATTATATTAAAACAGAACTCTTGACACTTTCACTGGAAATGAAAAATTTTATTTTGCCTCTGTAACTCTTCCACAACTTTTAGGGATTGATACCAAATTACATAGTTTTACCGTAGAAAGAGCACATCGAATAGGTTTTATTAGAAATACATCAGAAAATACTACACAGAAACAAGCTATCCTAATTAAATACTTGAAATTCCAGGATAAAGTGACAATACTTAGAGCATATAGGAAAATAAAAAATCTAGAGATTGATAACAACAAAATCTTAATTTTCCAAGATTTTTCAGTACAGACGGCTACAAAGCGGAAAGGCTTGATAAACTTGGGCCTAGCAGCCCACTTAATATATCCTGCCAAAATTAAAATTTATATGGAAAATGAGACAATTACGTTAGAAACAATACAAGAAGCTAAGGCCTGTTTTAATAAAGCTCAAACTAAATAACTGTTAAAATTTTTACCTTTTATACGTGATGTAACGACTTAGGTTCTCGTATGGTAATATGGAGAAACCTTGCTTACTCCTTTAAAAGGAGCAAAAGAAAAAAAGGGCAAGAAAGTTGAAAATCTGATACGGTGGTGTAAGATAGATATATATTCTTATAATGCAAAGTGCTATAGCTTTATTACTGATAGTGAACAGTCTAGATGGGGGGTAGGGAGGACCCTCCTCTTTTCTTTTTTCTCTCTTGCTTTTTTGTTTTACAGCATTTTTAAATAAAATGTGAATGTCAACTTTAAAAATAATTTCCTGGAATGTGGGAGGGATTACCAGCCCAATAAAAAGAAAAAGGATTTTGGCATACTTTTAAAAAAAAAAGAGTAGATATCGCACTTTTACAAGAAACCCATTTGACAGAAATAGAACATAAGAAACTTAAAACTAATTGGGTTAATGAAGTTATTTATACTCCATGTGCTTCACGCAAAAGGGGAGTTGCAGTTTTATTTAGGAAAGATTTAGAATATCAAATCATTGGACAAGACATAGACCCAGGGGAACGACTTATTAAACTGAAAATTCTTATAAAGTCACGTATGCTCATCCTGTGTAACGTTTATGGGCCAAATACCCCTGATGAAAGATTTTGGGAACATATAAAACTAAAATTGCATGAATATATAAACACGAATCTGATAGTTGTGGGGGACTTTAATATGGTGTTCAATAACACTGATAGACTACAGACAACTGGACATAATGTTAAACAGACCTTGAAAAAAATCCTCTAGGATTCTCAAATTATTTGCTAGTGCACTAAATATTAAGGATATATGGAGACTATTATATCCTAACAGTAGAGTATTTTCATGTGAATCCAAGAAATATAGGACATTCTCACGAATTGACTTTTTCTTGGGATCAGATAAAATTATTAATTTAGATGTTAAAGCTCAAATCAGTGATTTTACTATTTCCGACCATGCCCCGATACCTTTAGATTTAAGATGGGAACTCGGTAGGTATGAACCTGGTAAGAGTTATGGCTTTCCCCGTTATTTAGCCAACAATATGGAATTTAGAAATCGACTTTCCACTATTTGGCACGAATATGTTCAACAGAATGAAGCATACATGTCTAAAAAAGAGATTTTTTGGGAAACTGCTAAAGCGGTTGTTAGAGGAGAAATTAAAAAATATACTATTAGATTTAAGAAAAAAAGTAAATTTATGCTTACCTGATAAATTGATTTCTTCTATGATACGACGAGTCCACGGATTCATCCTTTACTTGTGGGATATTATCCTCCTGCTAACAGGAAGTGGCAAAGAGCACCACAGCAGAGCTGTCTATATAGCCCCTCCCTTGACTCCACCCCCCAGTCATTCGACCGAAGGTATAGGAAGAAAAAGGAGAAACTAAAAGGTGCAGAGATGACAGTTTTAAATAAAAAAATATATAATCTGTCTTAAATTGACAGGGCGGGCCGTGGACTCGTCGTATCCTAGAAGAAATCAATTTATCAGATAAGCATAAATTTAATTTCTTCTATAAAATATGACGAGTCCACGGATTCATCCTTTACTTGTGGGATACAATACCAAAGCTACAGGACACGGATGAACGGGAGGGACAAGACAGATGCCTAAACAGAAGGCACCACTGCTTGAAGAACTTTTCTCCCAAAAATAGCCTCTGAAGAAGCAAAAGTATCAAATTTGCAAAATTTGGAAAAGGTATGAAGCGAAGACCAAGTCGCAGCCTTACAAATTTGTTCAACAGAAGCATCATTTTTAAAAGCCCATGTGGAAGCCACCGCTCTAGTAGAGTGAGCTGTAATCCTTTCAGGAGGCTGCTATCCAGCAGTCTCGTATGCCAAACGGATGATGCTTTTTAGCCAAAAGGAAAGAGAGAGGCAGCCATAGCTTTCTGACCTCTACGTTTTCCAGAATAGACAACATACAGAGAAGGTGTTTGACGGAAATCTTTGGTCGCTTGCAAGTAAAACTTCAAAGCACGAACCACGTCCAAGTTGTGTAACAGACGCTCCTTCTTAGAAGAAGGATTAGGACACAGAGAAGGAACCACAATTTCCTGATTAATGCAGATAGTTCAGAAACTCTTCGAGCCGAAGAGATAGCAACTAAAAACAGAACTTTCCAAGATAGAAGCTTAATATCTATGGAATGCATAGGTTCAAACGGAAACCCTTGAAGAACTTTAAGAACTAAATTCAAACTCCATGGCGGAGCAACAGGTTTAAACACAGGCTTAATTCTAACCAAAGCCTGACAAAACGACTGAACGTCTGGAACATCTGCCAGACGCTTGTGCAGTAAAATTGACAAAGCAGATATCTGTCCCTTTAAGGAACTAGCTGATAACCCCTTCTCCAATCCTTCTTGGAGAAAGGACAAAATCCTAGGAATCCTGATCTTACTCCATGAGTAGCCTTTGGATTCGCACCAATAAAGACATTTACGCCATATCTTATGGTAAATTTTCCTAGTGACAGGCTTTCGAGCCTGAATCAAGGTATCTATGACCGACTCAGAGAATCCCCGCTTAGATAAAATCAAGCGTTCAATCTCCAGGCAGTCAGCCATAGAGAAACTAGATTTGGATGCTGGAACGGACCTTGAATGAGAAGGTCCTGTCTTAGTGGCAGTGTCCACGGTGGTAGGGATGACAATTGCACCAGGTCTGCATACCAAGTCCTGCGTGGCCACGCAGGTACTATCAAAATCACCGAAGCCCTCTCCTGTTTGATTCTGGCAATCAGACGAGGAAGGAGAGGAAATGGTGGAAACACATAAGCCAGGTTGAACGACCAAGGTACTGCTAGAGCATCTATCAGTAGTGTTTGGGGATCCCTTGATCTGGACCCGTAACAAAGAAGTTTGGCACTCTGACGAGATGTCATCAGATCCAATTCTGGTGTGCCCCATTGATGAATCAATTGTGCCAACACCTCCGGATGGAGCTCCCACTCCCCCGGATGAAAAGTCTGATGACTTAGAAAATCCACTTCCCAGTTCTCCACTCCTGGGATATAGATTGCTGATAGATAGCAAGAGTGAGTCTCTGCCCATCGAATTATTTTGGAAACCTCTATCATCGCTAGAGAACTCTTTGTTCCCCCTTGATGATTGATATATGCTACAGTCGTGATATTGTCCGACTGGAATCTTATGAATTTGGCTGAAGCCAGCTGAGGCCACGCCTGAAGCGCGTTGAATATCGCTCTCAGTTCTAGAATATTTATTGGAAGGAGAGCCTCCTCCTGAGTCCACACACCCTGTGCCTTCAGGGAATTCCAGATTGCACCCCAGCCCAATAGGCTGGCGTCCGTCGTCACTATGACCCATGCTGGCCTGCGGAAACACATTCCCTGGGACAGATGATCCTGTGACAACCACCAAAGAAGAGAGTCTCTGGTCTCTTGATCCAGATTTATCTGAGGAGATAAATTTGCATAGCCCCTATTCCAATGTCTGAGCATGCATAGCTGCAGTGGTCAGAGATGCAAGCGAGCAAACGGAACTATGTCCATTGCCGCTACCAATAGTCCAATTACCTCCATACACTGAGCCACTGACGGCCGAGGAATGGAATGAAGTACTCGGCAGGTGGTTAAGATCTTTTGATTTTCTGACCTCCCAGGAACGGAACTCTTGTGAGAGGGATACGTGAAAGCTTCTTTATGTTCGCCTTCCACCCGTGAGATCTTAGAAAAGCCAACACAATGTCCGTGTGAGATTTGGCTAGTTGGTAAGTTGACGCCTGAATTAAGATATCGTCCAGATAAGGCACCACTGCTATGCCGCGCGGCCTTAGAACCGCCAAAAGGGACCCAAGCACCTTTGTGAAAATTCTGGGAGCTTTGGCCAACCCGAAAGGAAGAGCCACAAACTGGTAATGCTTGTCCAGGAAGGCGAACCTGAGGAACTGGTGATGATCTTTGTGGATAGGAATGTGAAGATACGCATCCTTCAAATCCACGGTGGTCATATATTGACCCTCCTGGATCATTGGTAAAATTGTCAGAATGGTCTCCATCTTGAAGGATGGGACTCTGAGAAATATGTTTAGGATCTTGAGATCTAAAATCGGTCTGAAAGTTCCCTCTTTTTTGGGAACCACGAACAGATTGGAGTAAAACCCCTGCCCCTGTTCTGCTTTTGTAACAGGGCAGGTGACACCCATAGTATATAGGTCTTCTACACAGCGTAAGAACGCCTCTCTTTTTGTCTGGTTTACAGACAACCGTGAAAGATGAAATCTCCCCCTTGGAGGAGAATCTTTGAAGTCTAGAAGATACCCCCTGGGTCACGATTTCTAAAGCCCAGGAATCCTGAACATCTCTTGCCCAAGCCTGAGCAAACGAGAAAGTCTGCCCCTACCAGATTCGGTCCCCGATCGGGGGCTGTCCCTTCATGCTGTCTTGGTAGCAGCAGCGGGCTTCTTGGCCTGTTTACCTTTATTCCAGGTCTGGTTAGGTCTCCAGACTGACTTGGATTGAGCAAAATTCCCCTCCTGCTTTGTGGCAGGGGAGGAGGTAGAGGGACCACCTTTGAAGTTTTGAAAGGAACGAAAATTATTTTGTTTGGTCCTCATCTTATTTGTCTTATCCTGAGGAAGAGCATGGCCTTTTCCTCCAGTGATGTCGGAAATGATCTCCTTTAGTTCAGGCTCGAATAGGGTCTTACCCTTGAAAGGAATAGCTAAAAGCTTAGATTTTGATGACACATCAGAAGACCAGGATTTAAGCCATAACGCTCTACACGCCAGAATGGCAAAACCTGAATTCTTTGCCGCTAATTTAGCCAGTTGAAAAGCGGCATCTGTAATAAAAGAATTAGCTAGCTTGAGAGCCCTAATTCTATACAGAATATCATCTAATGGGGTCTCAACCTTAAGAGCCTCCTCTAGAGCCTCGAACCAAAAAGCAGCTGCAGTAGTTACAGGAACAATGCACGCTATAGGTTGCAGAAGAAAACCCTGATGAATAAATATTTTCTTTAGAAGACCCTCTAATTTTTTATCCATAGGATCTTTGAAAGCACAACTGTCCTCAATAGGTATAGTTGTATGCTTAGCCAGAGTAGAAATAGCTCCCTCCACCTTAGGGACCGTCTGTCACGAATCCCGAATGGTGTCAGATATGGGAAAATTTTCTTAAAAGTAGGAGGGGGAGAGAACGGAATGCCTGGTCTATCCCACTCCTTAGTAACAATGTCCGAAATCCTCTTAGGGACCGGAAAAACATTAGTGTAAGCAGGAACCTCTAGATATTTATCCATTTTACACAATTTCTCTGGTGGCATTACAATAGGGTCACAATCATCCAGAGTCGCTAAAACCTCCCTGAGCAACAAGCGGAGGTGTTCTAGCTTAAACTTAAAAGCCGTCATATCTGAGTCTGTTTGAGGGAACATCTTTCCTGAATCAGAAAGCTCTCCCTCAGACAACAATTCCCTCACCCCCAACTCAGAACATTGTGAGGGTACATCGGAGATGGCTAATAAAGCGTCAGAGGGCGCAGCATTTACTCTCATACCGGACCTACTGCGCTTCCCCTGCAACCCAGGCAGTTTAGATAATACCTCTGCGAGGGTAGTAGACTTGGCATCGCTTGTGCGGGCATTAAAGGTTGTGACACTTGGGGAGAATTAGATGGTATAACCTGATTTTCTTCTGACTGAGATTCATCCTGCGACATACTTTT
Source organism: Bombina bombina (assembly GCF_027579735.1). Classification (NCBI taxonomy): domain Eukaryota; kingdom Metazoa; phylum Chordata; class Amphibia; order Anura; family Bombinatoridae; genus Bombina; species Bombina bombina. The sequence continues at coordinate 558,545,222 of NC_069499.1, read as the reverse complement.
ATCAGCTAAAATATGTTCTTTGCAATTTAAGGCCCTTTCAGTGCATGAGGGACACATTTTAAGTGGGGGTTCCACAATAGCTTCTAAACACATGGAACATTGGCTTTCCTCAATGTCAGACATGTTAAACAGGCTAGTAATGACCACAAACGGGCTTGAAAACACTTTATTTAGTGAAAAAATATAACAATCTGAAAAAAACGGTACTGCGCCTTTAAGAGAAAAAAGCATACAATTTTTCCAAAACTGCTTTAAAACAATAAAATTATTCCAATTTTATGATAAAAGCATCCTAACGTTGCAGCTAAGTTTGCCCCACAAGGAAAGGAACACTTAACCTTTACCAGAAAAAACGGAAAACTATAAATGTTTATTTCAATAAAAAGCACCCCTGCACCTCGCCACAGCCCTGCTGTGGCACCTACCTGCCCTCAGGGGTCTGTAAAACCGGGTTAAACCTTCGATTTGGCCCAATACAGCTCACAAAGGCCCACCGGAGTTGGAGCTTGCTGCTTGCCTGAGAAAAACAACTGCGCAACTGAGGCACGAAAATAGGCCCTGTCCATCTCACTCGATGTCTACAGCCCAAATTAACCGCACCAGAGCGGTCTAAAAACTAGCCATGTGGGTTCATATACCCCAAAAATGAAGCCATGTGTACCCTCAATCATGTAAAATGTCTCTCATAAAAAACTTTATTTGCACTCCCAGTCATGTAAACGTTTGCCCACAAACATTCAAACCTCAGTGTCAACCATTTTTTGTATAGCCCATATATGCAAACTCAGTAATACCCCTCTTATATACTTTAGGATTACTACTTACCCTCTCCCTCCTGGGGATACTGTCAGCCAATTCTGAAATAACACAGTCTCTCCAGAAAAAAATGACTGAACATACCTCACTGCTTATAGCATGAAAAACGTTCCTCACACTGAAGTTTCTTAAGTACTCCTCAGCCATTCTGTGGAAACTGCTCTGGACCTTAGTAACAACTGCTAAGATCATCAGCCTCCAGGCAGAAGTCTTCATCCATCTGCTGCCTGAGTGAAAATAGTACACACCGGTACCATTTAAAATAGAATACTCTTGCTTGAAGAAAATAAAAACTAACATTTTATCACCTCTTTCACTTTACCCTTCCTATTACTTAGAGTAGGCAAAGAGAATGACTGAGGGGTGGAGTCAAGGGAGGAGCTATATAGACAGCTCTGCTGTGGTGCTCTTTGCCACTTCCTGTTAGCAGGAGAATAATATCCCACAAGTAAAGGATGAATCTGTGGACTCGTCGTATCTTATATTCAAGAGAGATTGAACTCTCAAATTGCTTAAAAAATAAATACAATGCATATATTGCCTCACCGATTCAAAGTAATTGGAAAAATTATGTGAAAGCTAAACAAGAGTGGGAAGTCTTCAGCTTACAGAAAATTGCTATACAAGAGCTAAAGAATAAAACTAGATTTTATAGATTTGGAAATAAAATTGGGAAGTTATTAGCTAGATATGTGAATACAAGGAAACTGATCAATCACATAAAATCTCTTACTATTGATGGGAAAAAATTATGAATCTTGATTTAATTAAGTCAGAATTTTATAAATATTTCAAGGATTTATATTCAGCATCAGATATTAATCTGCAAAACAAACAGGAGTTCTGGGAAAAAATTACACTCCCTAAGCTTTCGGTAGAGGACTTAGAAAAATTGAATGCACCGATTACGAGTCAGAAGTATCTAAGGCAATAGACAATCTTAAAAGTAGATAAAGCTGCTGGGCCAGACCTTTTACCGGCACAATTTTATAAAATCTTGAAAAACGAAGTTACACGTACACTTATGAATTTATTTAACGATTACTTACTCAATGGTAAGATTCCCTCACCTAACTTTGCTGTATCAAAAATAATTTTGCTTCTTAAAGGTAAAGATCCTGAAGTATTAGATTCTTATCGTCCGATTTCTTTGTTGAATTTGGACTATAAAATATTTACTTTCATTTTATCAGGTAGACTGAAGATAATTATGAGTCTGTTAATTCATGCGGATCAGGTTGGCTTCATGGCTCAAAGAAATATGTCAGCAAATACGTGTAAAATATTTGTTTTAATAGACTCTCTCTTAGACTCCACAAATAAGAATGGTCAAGACTCTGCTATCTTAGCGGTTGACGCTCATAAAGCATTTGATTCAATCATCTGGGATCACTTGTTCCAGGCTATGACGAAGTTTGGGTTTAAAGATCAGTTCTTGGAATGTATCCGTGTTTTTTACTGTAAGGCAACTTCTATACTAATGGTCAATGGTTCAATTACTAGACCCTTTCCGATTTCCACAGGAACACGGCAGGGGTGTCCAATTTCACAATTTTTCACAATTGAGCCTTTTGCAGTTATTCTTAGAGATAATTTAAAGGGGATCTTGATAGGTAATAAGTCTGTTAAACTTTTATTGTATGCAGAAGACCTGTTATTGTTTCTTAATGATGCCCAAAGGGAAATTCCTAAGATCTTAGATATTATATCGGAATTCGGTTCTTTTTCAGGATACACAATTAATGTAACCAAATCAGAACTTCTCTGGTTGAGTAAACATCATCAGAACCATTATACACCCCCATTTAAAGTAGCAGCATAATTTATTACATATTTAGGAATTAAGATTAGTATTAATCCGGGGGATTGGTATAGCCTGAATTATCCACCCTTACTCGCAAAAATTAAATTTGACTTGATGAAATGGGATAACCTCCCGCTCTCAATTACTGTGAGAATTAATTTAATTAAGATGATAATCCTACCGAAGTTGCTATGTTTTATGCAAAATATTCCTATTAATATATCAAAAAGGAATCTTAATCACTTGGACCAATTAATGAGACGATTTATTTGGGGGAAGGGTTCTAAACGAATCTCTTTGTACAAACTATCACAACTAAGACAATATGGTGGATTGGCACTACCTAATTTCGCTCTATATAATAGTATATGTCTTGCAAAAATTGCAATGGACTGGCTTACGGGAGGGAACTATACGGCATTTATTGAAGCAGAACAAAACCTAGTTTATACTTTTTCTTTGAGTGCTTTATTGCATTGTCCTAAAAGAGATATTCCAAGGAAAATAAAAAATAAACACTATGGCATATCATAGTAGCATGGCAGGATATACGACGTAGACTAGACTGTGATCCCTATACTTCTGATCTGCTTCCTATTAGAGGTGATCCACGATTTTCCCCTGGTTTGTGTAATCAAGTATTTAGGAAATGGGCCAATGCTGGGCTCGTTTATTTAATTCAACTTAAGGAACCTGAATCGTGTAATATAAATTCATTCGAAAAACTTAGAGTGTTTTCAGTTACAGAATCTTGATTTTTACGCATATCTTCAAGTTAGACACTAGTTTTTTGAAATTGTTAAAGGTAGTAAAACCTCCTAGACACATCCAGGAGTAAAAATGGGTTTGGCACTTTTTAAGGCAGGCAAACGTTCTATTAAGTTTTGGTATAAAATGGTTCTCAGTAAAACAGGGGAATCTAATACTGTAGAGATTTGCTCAAAATGGCAATAAGATATTCCAAACTTGGATGAAGATAAAGTGAAACATAGTATAAGTGTTTTAGACGAGGCTACACTTTCTGCAAACTGGCGAGAAATCCATGTAAAACTTTTATATAGAGTGTATATTACGCCAGCTAGAATAAATAAATGTTCATCGCAAGTTCTAAATGTATGTCCCCGTTGTTGTTCATCTGAAGCTGACCTGATCCATATGTTTTGGAGTTGTCCAAAAATTATACAATTTTGGAAATGTATACAATTTTGGCTAGATAAAGTGATAGCCATAAACTTCTCAATAGAACTGCAACATATAATTTTTTAATAGATACATGTGATAAATCGATTAATAGAGATTTTTTTTAATGTAACAATTTTGGGTGGGAGATATCTTATTCTTAAAAACTGGAAGCAGAAAAGGGCACCCACTATAAATAATTTAACCTTTCTTTTGCAAACACAATATATAATAGAACAACGCAAATAACTCAGAGACGCAGCAAAATAAATGTATTATAAAATGGATAGATTTTATTAGACAATATAAAAATGCCAATATACAGAGTCAGTTGTTAATACCATTAGAAAATATGACATAAGATTAATAAGACTAAGTAAGTGGGCTGGTTTCCCCCCCTCTTCCTTTTTTTTTCTTCTCGTATGATTTTTAAGGGTCCTCCCTCCCCCAATTCTCTCTAGTCAGGAATTTGATAAATGAATCTATGGTGGTTCTAATCTTTCAAATAAAATAAAGATCGAATTATTGAAATAATAAGGGTAGTTGTAAACAAGGAAAGGTATTTGCAATTGTAAACTTCCCTTATTACATTGTTTAGTACATAAATCGCTTAACTAACATAATTAATCTTGATACAGGTTAAGATCTTGTTAATTATTGTTTTGTGAAAGAGAGAAAAGAAAAGCCTGTAAAACAGGATATATTGTATTTAAATTCTGAATGTCATCTTTCTGATTTTTTTTGTTCATGTCTTAAATGATAGTTGTTTTCCTTTTTCTTTGTACTAGTATGTTATGACCTTTAATAAAAATAAATATTTAAAAAAAAATAAAAAAAAAATATGACACATATCCTAGCGCAGGGACAAGACAAGATCTATCCCACCTCTTTATTAGCCAAAATTCCATGAAAGAGGGGAAAACTTACCTATCATAAGTCTTTAATTTAGTGTGAAACACACCGCGTTATCAGACAGGGGTTTTAGGTTAAACTGGAAAGAGGCATGGGAAACCCAGCATCGACCAGCACAATATGTACCAAGACTACATCAATATTTATATGTATGGATATATTATCCCGACTCAATGAGCCAATCCAAGTTAAGTTAATTTTCTTTATAGAGCACCTCTCTCTGTCTACCTCCATTATACGAGGCAAATAACTACCGAGGAGGTAGGGGAAGTGGGAGGGATATTTAAAGTTTTGTTTGGGATGTCTTTGTGGCGTCCTTCTGGTGGCCAGAATAGTATTGCCCATAAGTTATGAATGTTCTCGTGGACTCTCAGTGCCAATTTAAGAAAATCATTAATGCATTCTATTGAAATATTTGATGAGAAAAGGGTAGGGTAGCAAAAAAAAGTTTGAACTTTTCAGTCAAGCAAAACATTTTTATGATGTGAACACTTCACCATAGTGATGATAACAAAGAATAGGAGAGTTTCCTTGAAACGCGTAGTAGATCTTTTTTTGGATTATCCTGTTCTCCTGGTTGCAGTAAATGTGTTACCAACTGTGGATCGTGATTCCAGCGATTACATTGTGACACTTTCAGTGCAAGTATCATTTCTATATAAGTACTTGTCACTTATTTTATGTCATGTTTTTGCATATCTGAATACACTTATATATGTGTTGTTTTTTTTATTAAACATATACATGTTTACATTTTACTGAGTTTTTGATTTATTTATTAGCGCTGTCTTATATTTTCTCTTTTTTTGTTGAAAAGTTTTTATTCAGGATTTTACAAAGACAATAAGCAATAATCATACATTCCAACATCTGTAGGTCACTTATTACATAATAAATACATTCCAATATCTTATAATGTAACATAAATTTGTTAGCTATTCTTTATACCATTGCAAAAGGTGTTACAGTTATACCATGTATTCTTCACCTGGCCTGGTCCAACCCCCCCCCACCCCTCCCCCTAGAAGCTTCATGGTAATGAATGTAGGGCTCCCATTGTAACAGGAAGGACTCTCTGTCATCTAGATATTCGGCCGTGGCACTTGCTTTATCAAAGTGATATGATATCTTTTGTTTAATTTTGTCAAAACTAGGAGGAGATCCCTTCCAGAATTGGGCTATACCCAGTCTCACTATCGTACAGATCCATCTGACTAACTTGTTATTGTGTTTAGAGAGTCCTGGGATCGGAAAGTGGAGCAGAGCCTGCTCCATCGTTAATACAATTATCTTTTGGAATATCTCGCTCACTAGGGCCGAGGTATGATCCCAAATCTCCTTAACATATCTGCACTCCCACCACATGTGTGGGTACGTTCCTAGTGATTCGCACCCTCTGTAGCAAAGTTTAGACAGTGGATCTCCTCTACCTCCTGATCTAGCTGGGAATAAATACCATCTGAAAGCAACTTTGATAAAGTTTTCTTTGAGTGCCGCGTTCTGTGAAAAGGATAACCCTCCTGCAAGATTTTCTGTCCAGGTTTTAATGGACCAAGTTTTTCCTGTATCCTGTTCCCATTTTAGCATGATGGGGGGTTTACTCTTCTGAGGAGAACTATTAAATACAGAGTATAAAGTGGATATACCCCCTCTAATGTGGTGTTCAGCTAAGAATAACTTTTCTAGCTTGGTGCTTATAGGCACCTTTTCGCTCCCCATGATCTGTTGTGCTCTGGATTTTAATTGTAGGTAGTGATACCATATGTTTCTATTCTCACTATCTAAGGCTTGATATTGTTCAAACGTTAGCAGTCTATCCTCTTTGTATATGTCTGCTATTCTATAAAGTCCTTTATTGGCCCATTTCTGCTGTGTGCCTTTGTCAATGTTGGAGGACTGGGTTATCAGAGGTGTAATCTTCGACCGTTTATTGAGTAAGGGGAATTTGGAGTTCAATGTTTTCCATATGTGTATAGTGTGATGGATTGCAATAAATTCACATTTTTTATGGGTGGTGACCACATCAGGCGTCCATAATAAGGTAGATAGAGGTATGGTTCCCATAATGCTTGATTCAATTTGTACCCATTGTGAGATATTGTGAGGTTGAAACCATTGTAAGGTTTGGGCCATACGAGCCGAGTAATAATAAGGGATTAGGTTTGGTACGCTCACCCCTCCTTCCTTTCTAGCAGAGCACATACGTTTTTTATTGATCCTAGCTTATTTTCCCTTTTTTTAAAGACATATACACATAAAATATATTGTGACATATACTGAAACAGTCTGTTTCATTGCTGTAATACAAAAACACTAAGCAGTAATTTATACTTAATAGAAATCATTGCAATACTGTATGTATTATTCATCACTTTAAAAAGATTTTACTTTTTATTTATTTTTTAACTTAATTTGGGCAGGGTCGATTACTTCCTGTCACAGTCCTAAAAGGAGACTGGGGCCTCTGCAAGGAGGCAAATTGGCAGTTTTCCCTTTGAAGTATTGCTACGAGACACCTATATGTTAGCTCTAATTAGTTTATTGCTCATGCTCAGAATAGGACTTTTTTTGCCAAAATCATGCTACCATGTAACCTAATGATAGCGCTCTTATTTTTAGTGCTCATTTAGCAAGAAAACAACCAAGTTGTTTGCTGTTTTTATTAACACAATCTGTTTAGTTTTAGGTTTACTTTTTAATATTTATTTTTACGAAAGGAGAACTGTTTAATATCCCTTAATCTGGGTAAGGGGCAGAATGATAAATCTCATCTTTCCCTCAAAAATCTGCATACACAAACTAAAAACAACTAAAGATAACATGTTTCTATTGACATCAGAATGTAAATACACTGATGTACTGCACAATTCAAAAGAAAACATTTCCAAAGAAAAACTCTACACTGTGATGCTTTATGAAAAATCAAGTGCCTTTAATTAGAAAATAAGCAGGTCAGCATCAGAATGACAATCAGATTTTTTCATGTACCTAAAACTCTGTTTCTGTACAAAAAGTGCAATCAGTCGAGCAGCAAGCATTTTAGAACAATAAGTGCAGATTTTCTTTCTCCTTGTATTCATCATTTGGAGAAATGTTGACGTTGGCAAGATCACAGGCGCAGTAAGAAAGGTACAAGTTGAAAAAGGAAGCATGAAGAAAATTCACATTTTATTAATTCCTCTTCTGCAGAAATCTCTCTGTGAAAGGGCCAGCCTTACAAAAGAGGATAAATACTGTAAGTTTTTTTTAGGTTGTGGAAAACCTATTCCTTTTTGTAATGCAAGGATATATGACAATGAACTTGAGAACTGAGAATGTAGAATGGAAGAACACTGTGAAAAACATGCTCTAAAGTTGAGGCTTGCAAATATGGGGTTTACATTACATTTAAAATTTGTTTCCTTAAAGGGACTGGATCAAGAAGAACTTCAGATTTTTATAACTATAATTTGTAAAGCACTAAATACGATTTATTTAAATGCTTGGTCCTAAGTGTCAAAGCTCCACACATTCAACAAAACTGACAAAGTGGACCCAAATGGCTGTTCTAAAAATGCTGGTACTAGGTTAAATGATGTATTTTATAACAGATGCTTAATCTTTTTGCTTTTTTTTCTGCTGAAAGGACCACAAAAGTGCATCTTGACTAATATAAGAATCATACCTGAATTAATTTGCAGTTTAGTAATCTGACTGGCAGTTAAATTAGCATCTGTTACAATAGATTGGTCTCTGTTTTGAAAATAATAAATTACTAAGGATTGATTTTATAGTTGTAACACATACAGATGTGTCATTGATTTATAGAGCAAAGTTGCTCCGTGCCATTTTATTATTATGTGTTTAAAACAGATTTGTCTCCTTACTGCATAATCACAGCTTGTTAGAGAGATTACCAAGTTGTGTTCTCCATTCTTTGATTGGAGGTCCTCCCACTGCAGCCAACTTTTTCAGCAAGAAGGTGGGCTTCATACTAGGAATGTCGGTGTTGGCATTATAATAGTTTTCCAGATGTTCAAGCACTCTAGCTAGCCCAACCATGGCAGCATAATACATAGGTCCACCTCTTTGCTTAGGAAAGCCATATCCATTGTTGTATATGACATCAATGTCCTCAGGGCCTGAGGCTATGCCATCTTCTAAAATCCTGAATCCTTCATTGGCAAGAGCATACAAACATCTGTCTACAATTTCATTTGGCGTTATAGAATGTCTTATGATTTGGTGAGTGCTTCTGTATTCATCCAGGAAATTCTTGATCCAAGGATCAGGCATTGATTTTCTACCACCAGGTTTTTCATACAGGTACCAGCCTTTACCTGACTTTTGGCCAAATCTCCCCAATTCACACATCATGTCAGCAAGAGGACTGTACCTATTGCCATTGCGTTGGCGGGCTGGTGCTCCAGCAGGAACCTTAGGGCCGGTGAGACCTGACTCCATTCGTGACCTCCAACCAACATCCAGACCTGCTAGGTCCATCATCCGAAAAGGGCCCATGGCAAAACCAAAGTCTTCAATAGCTTGGTCCACTTCTTCTGGAAGGCATCCTTCTTCTAAAAGATAACTTGCTTGCTCAAGGTATGGGCCCAGCATTCTATTCCCAACAAAACGAGGGCAGTTGCCAACCAGCACAGCTACTTTGCCCAATGTTTTTCCAAGGTTCATGGCTGTAGCTATGGTAGTAAGGGAAGTGTGTCGTCCTCTGACTACTTCTAGAAGTCGCATAATGTTAGCTGGCGAGAAAAAGTGCATACCAATAACTTGATCAGGATAATTGGTTACAGAAGCAATTTCATCAATGTTAAGGCCAGATGTGTTTGTACATAAGAAGGCATCAGGCTTGCAGAAAGATGACAACTTCTTGAAGATTTCCTTTTTTAGTTCCATGTTTTCATACACTGCCTCAATCACTAGGTCAACATCTTTAAGCTCTTTAAAGTCCAAAGTAAAACGTACAGAGCCCAGATTGTTTTCAGGACTAACTATTCGGCCTTGCTGCTTCATCTTTTCGGCTTCACGGTCAAGAAGAACATTCACAGCTTTGCGTCCCTGCTCCAGCTGCTGTGCATTTTGCTCCAAAGCAATAGAAGGAATATTTGCCTTTGACAGGGAAGTGACTATCCCTCTTCCCATCGTCCCCAGTCCTGGGAGTAAAAAAAAAAACAACAGAATTTTATAGAGCGTTTAATTCCAAGGGATTAATTAATAACATTTTATCTTAGAAGGATAAACATTTGATAGACATCTGAAAATGATCCAAATGGACAACAGTGAAGATTGACAGCAGCTAACATATGGAAAATATGTTTTCCAGATAAGAATAATAATCCCAATATCATCCCAAGAGCAGGTTTTTCAAACAATAATTAAAATTTTATATATGGTATTTGTCACCGCTAATGACACCAAATTAATAATTGATTGTGGTTTTAAAAGAACTACATTAAAGTTTAACAAAAAAAAATGTATGCTTACCTGATAAATTTGTTTCTTTCTTGGCACAGTGAGTCCACAGATCATCATATACTATTGAGAATATCACTCCTGACCAGCAGGAGGTGGCAAAGAGCACCACAGCAAAGCTGTTAAATACCACTTCCTTACCCACAACCCCCAATCATTCGTGCAAAGGTGCCTGAGGTTTATGAAAAAATAAACTGTCTGAAAATACAGGGCGGGCTGTGGACTCACCGTGTCAAGAAAGAAACAAATTTATCAGGTATGCATAAATTACTTTTTCTTTCTAATGACACAGTGAGTCCACGGATCATCATAATTACTATTGGGAATCAATACCCAAGCTAGAGGACATGGATGAAAAGGGAGGGACAAGATACTGCTTGAAGAACCTTTCTCCCAAAAGAAGCCTTAACTGAAGCAAAAGTATCAAATTTGTAAAATTTAGAAAAAGTATGTAAAGATGACCAAGTAGCAGCCTTGCAAATCTGATCTACAGAAGCGCCATTTTTTTAAAGCCCAATTAGAAGAAACAGCCCTCGTGGAATGAGCTGTGATTTTCTCAGGAGGCTGTTGACCAGCAGTCTCATATGCCAAGCGAATAACACTCCTCAACCAACAAGAAAGAAACGTAGCAGTCACCTTTAAATAATATTCTTTTCCGAAACAACCTTGGGAAGGAAACCTAGGGCAGTACGCAGAACTACCTTATCAGAATGAAAAATAAGGAAAGGAGATTCACACTGCAATGCTGAAAGCTCCGAAACTCTTTGAGCCGAAGAGATAGCAAACAAAAACAAAACCTTCCAGGAAAACAACTTAATATCCAAAGAATGCATAGGCTCAAACAGAGCCTGTTGAAGAACTCTAAGAACTAAATTAAGACTTCAAAGAGGAGTCGCAAACTTAAACATAGGGCGGATTCTAACCAGGGCCTGACAAAAAGACTGAACGTCTGGAACATCTGCCAAACGCTTGTGCAACAAAATAGATAAAGCAGAAACTTGACCCTTCAGGGTACTTGCAGATAAAACCTTCTCCAGACCCTCCTGGAGAAAAGACAAAATTCTAGGAATCCTAACTCTACTCCAAGAGTTGGATTCACACCAATACAGATATTTACGCCATATCTTATAATAAATTCTTCTAGTCACAGGCTTACGCGCCTGAATCATAGTCTCAATAACCGACTCAGAAAAACCACGTTTGGATAAAATCAAGCGTTCAATCTCCAGTCAGCTTCAGAGAAACAAGATTTGGATGAAGGAAGGGCCCCTGAAGTAGAAGGTCCTTCCTTAACGGAAGATAAAAGGTGGGGAGGATGACATCAACAGATCTGCATACCATATTCTGCGAGGCAACGCCGGTGCATTGAGAAACACCGACGCCCTCTCTTGTCTGATCTGAGCATTGACCCGAGGAAGAAGGGCAAACAGAGGAAACACGTATGCCAGACTGAACTTCCAAGGAACTGCTAACGCATCTATCAGTACAGCCTGAGGATCCCTTGATCTCGATCCGTAACTTTGGAAGCGTGGCATTGTGACGACATGCCATAAGATCCAATTTCGGTTGACCCCATTTGAGAATCAAACTGGAAAACACCTCCAGATGAAGTCCCCACTCCCCGGATGAAAAGACCGTCTGCTCAGAAAATCCGCTTCCCAATTGTCCACCCCTGGAATGTGGATCGCAGATAGACAGCAGTTGTGAGCCTCCGGCCACTGCATAATCTTGGCGACCTCGGTCATGGCCAGGGAACTCCAAGTTCCTCCCTGATGATTGATGTAAGCCACTGACGTAATGTTGTCTGACTGAAACCTGATAAACTGGGTTGAAGCTAACTGAGTCCAGGTCAGAAGAGCACTGAAGATCGCCCTCAGCGCTAGAATATTTATGGGAAAAAACGATTGCTCCCGGTTCCACAGACCCTGAGCCTTCAGCGAACCCCAGACAGTTCTCCAACCCAGCAGACTGGCATCCGTGGTCATGATCACCCAGGTAGGCCTGCGAAAACATGTTCCTTGGGAGAGAAGATCCTAAGACAACCACCATGGAAGAGAATATCTTGCAGCCTGATCTAGAACAATATTTGGGGACAGATCCGTATAATCCCCATTTCACTGTCTAAGCATGCATAACAGAGGCCTGAGATGGAAACGAGCAAATGGAATGATGTCCATGACTGAAACCATCAGACCAATAACCTCCATACACTGGGCCACCGACGGCCGAGGAGGGGACTGAAGAGCAAGGCACATTTTTGTTTTCCTTGCCTCTGTCAAAAAAATTTCCTCTCTAGAGAATCTATAATGGTCCCCAAGAATACCACTCTTGTAACCGGAATCAAGGAGCTTTTTCCTAAATTCACCTTCCAACCGTGGGAGCGCAGAAAAGACAACTCAGTGTGGGAGCTTGCTAGTTGAAAAGATGGCGCCTGAACTAGAATGTCGTCCAGATAAGTTGCTACCTCAACCCCCTGCAATCTGAGCACTACCAGCAATGCTCCCAGGACCGTTGAGAACACTCTGGGAGCTGTTGCAATACCAAAAGGGAGAGCCACAAACTGAAAATGCTTGTCTAGGAAAGCAAATCTCAGAAACTTGTGATGTTCCTTGTGGATGGGAATATGCAGATACGCATCCTTCAGATCAACTGTACTCATGAATTAACCCTCTTGAACCAGAGGAAGAATTGACCGAATAGTTTCCATCTTGAAAGACGGAACTCTGAGAAACTTGTTTACACATTTGAGATCTAAGATGGGTTCTGAAAGTTCCCCCCTTTTTGGGAACGATTAACAGATTGGAATAGAAACCGAGCCCCTGCTCCTGAACTGGAACAGGAATGATCACTCCATTGTCGGAAAGATCCTGAACACAACTTAAGAATGCCTCTCTTTTTATCTGGTCTACAGATAACCTGGAGAGAAGAAACCTGCCCCTGGGAGGAAAAGTCCTGAACTCTAGTTTGTATCCCTGGGACACAATATCTACCACCCAGGGATCTGGAACATCTCGAACCCAGGCTTGAGTGAAAAAAGAAAGCCTGCCCCCCACGTGATCCATTCCCGGATCGGGGGCAGCCCCTTCATGCTGACTTTGAGTCAGCAACAGGCTTCTTAGATTGCTTTCCCTTGCTCCAGGATTGATTGGACTTCCAAGAGGGCTTGGGCTGATCCTGCTTGGAGGAGGAAGACTTACCAGAAAAGTTACGAAAGGAACAAAAATTACTCTGACGAACCTTCTGTTTATTTCTCTTATCCTGAAAATATCAGAAATAATCTCAGCCAAACCCGGCCCAAACAAGGTCTTACCCTTGTAAGGAATAGACAAAAGCTTAGATTTAGATGATACATCCGCAGACCAGAACTTTAACCATAAGGCACTGCATGCCAAAACAGCAAAGCCATGAATCTTTGCTCCTAACTTGATGACCTGTAAAGAAGCATCTGCAATAAAGGAATTGGAAAATTTTAAAGCCTTAATTCTATCCTGAATCTCCTCAAGATGGGTATCCTGCTGAATAGATTCAGACAAACCAAAATGCAACCACACTGGTAACCATAGCAATACACACAGCGGGCTGCCATTGGAACCCCTGGTGAAAATACTTTTCAAGCAAAGTTTCCAACTTCTTATCCATGGGATCCTTAAAAGAACAACTATCCTCAATAGAAATAGTGGTCCTCTTGGCCAAGGTGGAAATTGCTCCCTCCACCTTGGGAACCGTCTGCTAAGTCTCCTTAATAGAATCAGCAAAAATTGGAGAAAAATTGGAGAAGGCGAAAAAAAAATCCCAGGCTTCACCCATTCCTGTGCAATAATCTCTGAAACACAATCTGGAACAGGAAAAACTTCCACCGCGGAAGGAACATCAAAACACTTATTAAGCTTACTAGACTTCTTAGGAGAAACTATGACCGTCGCGTCAGCCTCATCCAAGGTGGCCAAAACCTCCTTAAGTAACAAAACTGAGGTGTTCAAGCTTAAACCTGAAGGAAACAACCTCAGAATCAGAGGAAGGAATTACACTGTCCGAATCTGAAATTTCACCTTCAGACGCCACAGAAGTATCTTCCTCCTCAGACCTATGGGAAGAAACATGTGACATAACTGCAACAGAATCAGAAACCTTAAATCTCCTTTTGCGCTTCCCCTGCAACACAGGAAAAGCAGACAAAGCCTCAGATACTGACGAGGATATATGAGTAGCCATATCCTGCAAAGAAAAAACAACCTGAGACGGACCACAGGGCACTGCATGAGAAGAGGATACAGATTGGGTTTATTGAGTTCAGTAAAAAATGGAGTGTTCCCAGACAGAGGACATACACAAAAGGATCGTCTTACGCGTTTCACGCCCCCTAGTGGCGCTTAATCATAGACATCTACATTAGCATCTAAACATAAAGTGCAAGTAACAGCTTGCAGGTCCTCTTGTTCCATCTTTAGCACACACAAAAAAATATGATACTAATAAAAAATAAAAAAAATTAAGCAGCTACAAAATAACGTTACTGTTACTTTAAGAAAAAAACGTTAACCAAAAAAATGTCATTCAAAAAAGAAAAATCTAAACCCCTGCTGCACCTCTACAAGCCTAGTTGAGGTGCTTACCTGACCTCCCACAGACCAGAGAATGAAAGTGTAGCCCAAAGAACAATCCCGACTCCCCACTGCCAGCACCCCCTCTCCGTTCTGACAAACTCACACATCGGAACAGGAGCCGACAGCGTATCACTTCCTGCAACTCAGACGTTATTAGTAAAGAGCGCGCAAAACTTGTGCCGAATAAACTCGGCCCATCGTGGGCGTATACAACAAGTAAAAGAAACTGCAAGCCCATCAAGCAGTTCTGAAACTATACACAGCACACGCCGGAAAAAGAAAAACAGCATCACTGTAACTAAAAGCAGCACACACCGTCCTAGAGCCATAACAAGGAGTGAAAATCAGCACTCCTAATAAAAACAAAACAGAGCCATAATTCCCCTAACAGTGCCCCACAAAAACTGCCACAAGGTAAAAACCTGCACGCAAGCAGGAATAAAAAAACAAAAATTAATCCAATAAGTGCCACTTTCTACTCCAAACAGAAAATAAAAACAGCACTTACCTCCATAACCATCTGCCCGGCAACTCAGCAGCTCATAAAGTTTGAAAGGCAAAACTCCTCACATGGACCTGTGGAAACAGAAAAGAGTGAGTTAACCTACTCAGGCTTTTAAAGAAGGGCAGCACAAACTACTTAGGAGGCACAGTGGGGATGATACTTCACAAGTTCCCAAATTCTTAAAAGCCACCACTGCTCTACTGAAGAGACTGACATGGACTATGGCTAAACCCAAAAGACCAGAGCAAACTTGCTCTGCTAAAAAAAATAATAATTATTGATTGAAGAATCAGACACCTAACTTTACCCCTCCTTGCAACTGATACAAGCAAAGAGAATGACTGGGGGTTGTGGATAAGGGAGTGGTATTTAACAGCTTTGCTGTGGTGCTCTTTGCCTCCTCCTGCTGGTCAGGAATGATATTCCTAATAGTAATTATGATGACCCGTGGACTCACTGTGTCATTAGAAAGAAATTGCTGTCAAGTTATTTGCTGTTTAAGCATACAATGAAATATATGTATTCTGAGTGAGGAATGTTTTGTAGCTAGAAAAGAGTAATTCTAAACCTTAAAAAATAACTTGACTATATACACAGTAATTGCAGTTTAAATCCCTTGCCGTAAGCGTTTGTATTTCAGAAGCTCTTTACCTGCATCCAGTTGATTAATAATTGAATAAAATCTCTTGGAATAGCAAAAACCTCTTAGCTGGATTCCAACACGGCTAATCCTGCTATAAAACAGGCCAGCTAATCTGTGCCGTAAGAGAAATAAACAATATTTTTTCTCTGAATGCCCAATCAAGACTCCCTGGGTCTGTCATGGCTATTCAAATATTGTATTGGCTGAAAAAGAAGAAAATCTCTTCACTAACTAAATTTAATCAAATAAACTATTAAATGTATAACACTCTATAATGGTTTATCTTAACAAATACAGACTACAGTTTACTGCACATCCATAACAAAGTATGGGCATGGGTGTATAGAGTTGCACTGAAAAACAATAGTTTCACATTGATTATGCTAAACAGAGTGCCCAGATAATAGCAAACTGCATTAACCCTTAGGCTGTCAGAATGCTATAACACATTATTTTGCAAACCATAGCAGTCCTATCAGTCAGCCAAGGGATTAATGTACATTATTATCAAATGCTGGGAAAATACAATTCTGTCGGATCTCGTTTTAAACAATACAAATTTCAGGATTTCTTACATTTTTGAAGAAAGAAAATATCTGTGCTAATGCTGCAAACAGAACAGTTTTAGCAAAACAAAATAACAAAACACATAATAAAAAAACAATGCTTAATATATAGACAAGCATATTGCAGAAAGAACTAATTCCTTGCACAGAATAAAATATTAATAACTATTATATATGGGAGATTGCATGCAGCAATAAAAACTCAAAAAGCTCTCTCTTGCGGTGTTTATTTGAAGTAAATGTAACTTACGAGATGAAAAGAAAAACAGTAAGCAAGTCTATGTCACCAGCAATGGTCAAAGTAACTAATTTACATGCTGCCATTTTCCCTAAAAGTAATCAATGTCCTTTACTATTTTTTAAACTCCTCAAATTTAAAGATAATATACATATTTTAATGTAAACAATGTGACATATAAACAGACCTGGGCTATCTCAAAATCATTAATTATATTGAAAACTTAACTGAAACCCAAACAAACAATAAGTTGTTAAATTTTGTTTTGTCTCCTTTAATGAAGCTGTAGAAGTAGCTTCTGATCCCTTGCGGTGCAAACTGGTCTGTGAGCCTGCAACCGCTAGTTAACCCATTTGCCCAAAGCAACCTATATACGTTGTGTGGTACTTTGGCTATCATACCGCACAACGCATATACACCTCTGAGCTTCAGGAGATTCCAGCTGTCTCGGCTGTTAAGTTAAAGCAGAGAGCTGGAGTTCTTGAGCTCCAGGCTTCTGCCCGCATATGGAACCAGCGAGCGATCGGTGCTCCCCTTCCATATGAAGGCAGATGCCAGATGGTTACAGATGGTGACACTGCGTTTGTGGATCCCTAACTAACGATCATGGGAGATCTACAGAACTACACTACAGAAAATGTGTGAGGGGAAAATAAAACAATAAAAAAAGTGTTTTTTAGGTACTGGCAGAAAACGGCCAGTACCTAAGATGGAGGACACTAGTAAGAGGGGGTAGGGTTAGAGAGCTGTTTGGAAGTAATCAGGGAGGTTTGAGGGTAAGGGGGATCCTACACTGCAGAAAATATTAAAACATATAAAAAATGTTTAATTAAAAAAAATGGCCTTAAATCTTCATACCGGGAGACTGTCTGCCAGTAAATAAGATGGTGGTGAGGAGGGAAGAGAGCTGTTTGTGAGGGACCAGGGGGTGGGAAGTGTCAGGTGGGAGGATAATCTCTACACTAAAGATTAAATTAACCTTACAAGCTACAACCCCTTCACTGCCAGGAATAAAAAAGTGTGGTGTGCAGCTGCAATTAGGGTCCTTCTAATGACTAAAAAGCAATGGAAAAAACATATATGTCTGCTATTTCTGAACAAAGGTGATCCAATAGAAGCTTTTGAAATCATTTGTGCCATGATTGCACAAGCGGTATGTAATTCATTTAATTTGTGAAAAAGTTAACTATTTTTTCAATATGATCGCATTTGGAAATGGTGGCATGAAATATACCAAAATGGGCCTAGACCAATACCATGGGTTTTTTTACTTATAAAATATATATAGTTTTGACAAGTTAATAACAAAAAAAAGGCTCTATTTCTGTTTAAATGGAGTGATGCTAAAAATTCTACTGTATTTTGGGCAAGTTCTCTGGAAGTAAAGGGGTTAAAGGGACATGAAACACAACATTTCACTTTCATGATTCAGATGGAGCATACATTAAAAAAAAACTAAGAACTTTCTTATTCTTCTATTATCAATTTTGCTTTGTTCTCTGGGTATCCTTTATTGAAGCAAAGCACTACTGGGAGCTAGCTGAACACATTGGGTAAGCCAGTGATAAGAATATATGTAGTCACTAATCAGCAGCTAGCTCCCAGCTCCTGAGACTATCTTCAACAAAGGATATCAAGAGAACAAAGCAACTTAGATAATAGAGGTAAATTGAAAGTTTCTTTTAAATAGTGTGTTCTATCTGAATCATAAAAGAAAATGTGGGGGGTTTTATGTCATTTTAAGAAGCAGCAATAATTAGACTGCTGTTTCCTAACCTCTTCACCATCTCATAGGTGGCAAATTCAAATCACTGTTGGCCTATCTAACCCGAGTGATAGACAACAAATCACACAAGTGCGGAATTGCACAAAAGATCTCCAGAATATTTAGCTCTCTCCAGTCTGATCATATGACCTCTGCCTCTGGACAGCTGATCTTTTACAGAATGAATCCTTACTCTTTCAGTTTCTCTGTGCTGTGTAAAGAGTCACTTGGAAAAGAGTATCAAACCTGAGATACCCTGTAAGGAGCTTCAAAAAGAATTTGCTCCAATTGTATAAAAGATTGCAATTGCTTTTTAAATAATTGTTTTTATACAATAAAATAATTTGTAATTTTATACAATTGGAACACTTTTTTTTAAAAAAAAGTTATATATACGGGCTTAAAGATATGAAGTCTCAAATGTTAGAAAAAAAGACCTGTAAAGGGCCTTAACATAGAGATACATACACACGTCTAAATATTTTTATGTATATATATATATATATATATATATATATATATATATATATATATATATATATATATACACACACACATACATACATACAGACATACACACACAGTATATATATATATATATATATATACACACACACACACACAGTATATATATATATATATATATATATACATATATATATATATATATATATACACACACACACAGTATATATATATATATATATATATATATACACACACACATATATATATATATATATATATATATATATATATATATATATACATACATACATACATATATATATATACACACACATACATAAATATACACACACATATACATACAGTATATATATATATATATATATATATATATATATACACATACACACATACATACACACATATACATACATATGTGTGAGTGTTTACATAACTGTACATATGTATTTGTAAATACATATATACACATATAAACACATACTGTACATACATATGTATACATGTATAAACATATATGTAGAAGTGCATTCGAGCGCTTTGCAGTCAAGTAGCTAAAACATGAAAAATCATTTATGCAATATTCATATTTAATAAAGTGTTTAATTGTATGTACTGTAAATATTTCACATTCCAATTTTCTTTAGATATGGGAATATGTTCGAAGTATATATATATATCAATCTATCTATTTATCTAGAATGGATGGCACTCTCAGATCAGACCGGGTACACATTCTAAGTCACTGTGAACACCACAGCCCTGAACACTGACAGACAGCTGTACAGTTCCCAGCAACCCAGGTCGTTAACCCCTGAGATGGCCAGGTGACAGGCCCATAGGGAAAATTACAAAAAATTACCAACACAACACATAGAAAACCAGGCACTCACCAGCAGGTGTGTTCTATCTGAATCATAAAAGAAAATGTGGGGGGGTTTATGTCCTTTTAAGACGCAGCAATAATTAGACTGCTGTTTCCTAACCTCTTCACCATCTCACAGGTGGCAAATTAAAATCACTGTGGGCCTATCTAATCCGAGTGATAGACAACAAATCACACAAGTGCGGAATTGCACAAAAAATCTCCAGTATAATAATCATTTTTTTTTCTTTTTTTTCTATATTTCATTTTTACAGTTTATAAAAAAAACACACAAAAAACACAACAGAATAAAACTCCATTATACAAAGAAAAAAAATACATTTGACAACATAACATGTACAATTTTCAGTCACCTTTCCATTTCTGCAAAAAATTTCAATACCATAAAAACATATATAATATCCTGTTCTCTATGTCAGGCATACACTTAACCCCTTAATGACAACAGTACTTTTCCATTTTCTGTCCGTTTGTGACAAAGGCTATTTTTACATTTTTGCGGTGTTTGTGTTTAGCTGTAATTTTCCTCTTACTCATTTACTGTACCCACACATATTATATACAGTTTTTCTCGCCCATTAAATGGACTTTCTAAAGATAGCATTATTTTCATCATATCTTATAATTTACTATAAAAAAAATTATAAAATGAGGAAAAAATGAAAAAAAAACACTTTCTTTCATGTAATTAGCAAGAGTCCATGAGCTAGTGACGTATGGGATATACATTCCTACCAGGAGGGGCAAAGTTTCCCAAACCTCAAAATGCCTATAAATACACCCCTCACCACACCCACAATTCAGTTTTACAAACTTTGCCTCCGATGGAGGTGGTGAAGTAAGTTTGTGCTAGATTCTACGTTGATATGCGCTCCGCAGCAAGTTGGAGCCCGGTTTTCCTCTCAGCGTGCAGTGAATGTCAGAGGGATGTGAGGAGAGTATTGCCTATTTGAATGCAGTGATCTCCTTCTACGGGGTCTATTTCATAGGTTCTCTGTTATCGGTCGTAGAGATTCATCTCTTACCTCCCTTTTCAGATCGACGATATACTCTTATATATACCATTACCTCTGCTGATTCTCGTTTCAGTACTGGTTTGGCTTTCTACAAACATGTAGATGAGTGTCCTGGGGTAAGTAAATCTTATTTTCTGTGACACTCTAAGCTATGGTTGGGCACTTTGTTTATAAAGTTCTAAATATATGTATTCAAACATTTATTTGCCTTGACTCAGAATGTTCAACATTCCTTATTTTTCAGACAGTCAGTTTCATATTTGGGATAATGCACTTGAATTAATCATTTTTTTTTTCTTACCTTCAAAAATTTGACTCTTTTTTTCCCTATGGGCTGTTAGACTCGCGGGGGCTGAAAATGCTTCATTTTATTGCGTCATTCTTGGCGCGGACTTTTTTGGCGCAAAAAATTCTTTTCCGTTTCCGGCGTCATACGTGTCGCCGGAAGTTGCGTCATTTTTTGACGTTATTTTGCGCCAAAAATGTCGGCGTTCCGGATGTGGCGTCATTTTTGGCGCCAAAAGCATTTAGGCGCCAAATAATGTGGGCGTCTTATTTGGCGCTAAAAAATATGGGCGTCGCTTTTGTCTCCACATTATTTAAGTCTCATTTTTTATTGCTTCTGGTTGCTAGAAGCTTGTTCTTTGGCATTCTTTCCCATTCCTGAAACTGTCATTTAAGGAATTTGATCAATTTTGCTTTATATGTTGTTTTTTCTCTTTCATATTGCAAGATGTCTCACGTTGCATCTGAGTCAGAAGATACTACAGGAAAATCGCTGTCTAGTGCTGGATCTACCAAAGCTAAGTGTATCTGCTGTAAACTTTTGGTAGCTATTCCTCCGGCTGTTGTTTGTATTAATTGTCATGACAAACTTGTTAAAGCAGATAATATTTCCTTTAGTAATGTACCATTGCCTGTTGCAGTTCCCTCAACATCTAAGGTGCAGAATGTTCCTGATAACATAAGAGATTTTGTTTCTGAATCCATAAAGAAGGCTATGTCTGTTATTTCTCCTTCTAGTAAACATAAAAAATCTTTTAAAACTTCTCTCTCTACAGATGAATTTTTAAATGAACATCATCATTCTGATTCTGATGACTCTTCTGGTTCAGAGGATTCTGTCTCAGAGATTGATGCTGATAAATCTTCATATTTATTTAAAATGGAATTTATTCGTTCTTTACTTAAAGAAGTACTAATTGCTTTCGAAATAGAGGATTCTGGTCCTCTTGATACTAATTCTAAACGTTTAGATAAGGTATTTAAATCTCCTGTGGTTATTCCAGAAGTTTTTCCTGTTCCTAATGCTATTTCTGCAGTAATTTCCAAAGAATGGGATAAATTGGGTAATTCATTTACTCCTTCTAAACGTTTTAAGCAATTATATCCTGTGCCGTCTGACAGATTAGAATTTTGGGACAAAATCCCTAAAGTTGATGGGGCTATTTCTACCCTTGCTAAACGTACTACTATTCCTACGTCAGATGGTACTTCGTTTAAGGATCCTTTATATAGGAAAATTGAATCCTTTCTAAGAAAAGCTTATCTGTGTTCAGGTAATCTTCTTAGACCTGCTATATCATTGGCTGATGTTGCTGCAGCTTCAACTTTTTGGTTGGAAACTTTAGCGCAACAAGTAACAGATCATGATTCTCATGATATTATTATTCTTCTTCAGCATGCTAATAATTTTATCTGTGATGCCATTTTTGATATTATCAGAGTTGATGTCAGGTTTATGTCTCTAGCTATTTTAGCTAGAAGAGCTTTATGGCTTAAGACTTGGAATGCTGATATGGCTTCTAAATCAACTCTACTTTCCATTTCTTTCCAGGGTAACAAATTATTTGGTTCTCAGTTGGATTCTATTATCTCAACTGTTACTGGTGGGAAAGGAACTTTTTTACCACAGGATAAAAAATCTAAGGGTAAAAACAGGGCTAATAATCGTTTTCGTTCCTTTCGTTTCAACAAAGAACAAAAGCCTAATCCTTCATCCTCAGGAGCAGTTTCAGTTTGGAAACCATCTCCGGTCTGGAATAAATCCAAGCCTGCTAGAAAGGCAAAGCCTGTTTCTAAGTCCACATGAAGGTGCGGCCCTCATTCCAGCTCAGCTGGTAGGGGGCAGGTTACGTTTTTTCAAAGAAATTTGGATTAATTCTGTTCACAATCTTTGGATTCAGAACATTGTTTCAGAAGGGTACAGAATTAGTTTCAAGATGAGACCTCCTGCAAAGAGATTTTTTCTTTCCCGTGTCCCAGTAAATCCAGTGAAAGCTCAAGCATTTCTGAATTGTGTTTCAGATCTAGAGTTGGCTGGAGTAATTATGCCAGTTCCAGTTCCGGAACAGGGGATGGGGTTTTATTCAAATCTCTTCATTGTACCAAAGAAGGAGAATTCCTTCAGACCAGTTCTGGATCTAAAAATATTGAATCGTTATGTAAGGATACCAACGTTCAAGATGGTAACTGTAAGGACTATCTTGCCTTTTGTTCAGCAAGGGCATTATATGTCCACAATAGATTTACAGGATGCATATCTGCACATTCCGATTCATCCAGATCATTATCAGTTCCTGAGATTCTCTTTTCTGGACAAGCATTACCAGTTTGTGGCTCTGCCGTTTGGCCTAGCTACAGCTCCAAGAATTTTTACAAAGGTTCTCGGTGCCCTTCTGTCTGTAATCAGAGAACAGGGTATTGTGGTATTTCCTTATTTGGACGATATCTTGGTACTTGCTCAGTCTTTACATTTAGCAGAATCTCATACGAATCGACTTGTGTTGTTTCTTCAAGATCATGGTTGGAGGATCAATTTACCAAAAAGTTCATTGATTCCTCAGACAAGGGTAACTTTTCTGGGTTTCC
The DNA here is from genome assembly GCF_027579735.1 of Bombina bombina. Taxonomy (NCBI): domain Eukaryota; kingdom Metazoa; phylum Chordata; class Amphibia; order Anura; family Bombinatoridae; genus Bombina; species Bombina bombina. The sequence goes on along the minus strand of NC_069499.1, from coordinate 558,521,465 downwards.
AGATAGATTCAGTGTCCATGACTCTGTCTTTAACAGACAAGAGACGTCTAAAATTGATTTCAGCTTGTCGAAACCTTCAGTCACAATCATTCCCTTCGGTAGCCTTATGCATGGAAATTCTAGGTCTTATGACTGCTGCATCGGACGCGATCCCCTTTGCTCGTTTTCACATGCGACCTCTTCAGCTCTGTATGCTGAATCAATGGTGCAAGGATTACACAAAGATATCTCAATTAATATCTTTAAAACCGATTGTTCGACACTCTCTAACGTGGTGGACAGATCACCATCGTTTAATTCAGGGGGCTTCTTTTGTGCTTCCGACCTGGACTGTAATTTCAACAGATGCAAGTCTCACAGGTTGGGGAGCTGTGTGGGGATCTCTGACGGCACAAGGAGTTTGGGAATCTCAGGAGGTGAGATTACCGATCAATATTTTGGAACTCCGTGCAATTTTCAGAGCTCTTCAGTTTTGGCCTCTTCTGAAGAGAGAATCGTTCATTTGTTTTCAGACAGACAATGTCACAACCGTGGCATATATCAATCATCAAGGAGGGACTCACAGTCCTCTGGCTATGAAAGAAGTATCTCAAATTTTGGTTTGGGCGGAATCCAGCTCCTGTCTAATCTCTGCGGTTCATATCCCAGGTATAGACAATTGGGAAGCGGATTATCTCAGTCGCCAAACGTTGCATCCGGGCGAATGGTCTCTTCACCCAGAGGTATTTCTTCAGATTGTTCAAATGTGGGAACTTCCAGAAATAGATCTGATGGCGTCTCATCTAAACAAGAAACTTCCCAGGTATCTGTCCAGATCCCGGGATCCTCAGGCGGAGGCAGTGGATGCATTATCACTTCCTTGGAAGTATCATCCTGCTTATATCTTTCCGCCTCTAGTTCTTCTTCCAAGAGTAATCTCCAAGATTCTGAAGGAATGCTCGTTTGTTCTGCTGGTAGCTCCGGCATGGCCTCACAGGTTTTGGTATGCGGATCTTGTCCGGATGGCCTCTTGCCAACCGTGGACTCTTCCGTTAAGACCAGACCTTCTGTCTCAAGGTCCTTTTTTCCATCAGGATCTGAAATCCTTAAATTTAAAGGTATGGAGATTGAACGCTTGATTCTTGGTCAAAGAGGTTTCTCTGACTCTGTGATTAATACTATGTTACAGGCTCGTAAATCTGTATCTAGAGAGATATATTATAGAGTCTGGAAGACTTATATTTCTTGGTGTCTTTCTCATCATTTTTCTTGGCATTCTTTTAGAATACCGAGAATTTTACAGTTTCTTCAGGATGGTTTAGATAAGGGTTTGTCCGCAAGTTCCTTGAAAGGTCAAATCTCTGCTCTTTCTGTTCTTTTTCACAGAAAGATTGCTATTCTTCCTGATATTCATTGTTTTGTACAAGCTTTGGTTCGTATAAAACCTGTCATTAAGTCAATTTCTCCTCCTTGGAGTTTGAATTTGGTTCTGGGAGCTCTTCAAGCTCCTCCGTTTGAACCTATGCATTCATTGGACATTAAATTACTTTCTTGGAAAGTTTTGTTCCTTTTGGCCATCTCTTCTGCCAGAAGAGTTTCTGAATTATCTGCTCTTTCTTGTGAGTCTCCTTTTCTGATTTTTCATCAGGATAAGGCGGTGTTGCGAACTTCTTTTGAATTTTTACCTAAAGTTGTGAATTCCAACAACATTAGTAGAGAAATTGTGGTTCCTTCATTATGTCCTAATCCTAAGAATTCTAAGGAGAAATCGTTGCATTCTTTGGATGTTGTTAGAGCTTTGAAATATTATGTTGAAGCTACTAAGTCTTTCCGAAAGACTTCTAGTCTATTTGTTATTTTTTCCGGTGCTAGAAAAGGCCAGAAAGCTTCTGCCATTTCTTTGGCATCTTGGTTGAAATCTTTAATTCATCTTGCCTATGTTGAGTCGGGTAAAACTCCGCCTCAGAGGATTACAGCTCATTCTACTAGGTCAGTTTCTACTTCCTGGGCGTTTAGGAATGAAGCTTCGGTTGATCAGATTTGCAAAGCAGCAACTTGGTCCTCTTTGCATACTTTTACTAAATTCTACCATTTTGATGTATTTTCTTCTTCTGAAGCAGTTTTTGGTAGAAAAGTACTTCAGGCAGCGGTTTCAGTTCTTCTGCTTATGTTTTTTCATTAAACTTTATTTTGGGTGTGGATTATTTTCAGCAGGAATTGGCTGTCTTTATTTTATCCCTCCCTCTCTAGTGACTCTTGTGTGGAAAGATCCACATCTTGGGTAATCATTATCCCATACGTCACTAGCTCATGGACTCTTGCTAATTACATGAAAGAAAACATAATTTATGTAAGAACTTACCTGATAAATTCATTTCTTTCATATTAGCAAGAGTCCATGAGGCCCGCCCTTTTTTTGTGGTGGTTATGATTTTGTATAAAGCACAATTATTCCAATTCCTTATTTTATATGCTTTCGCACTTTTTTATCACCCCACTTCTTGGCTATTCGTTAAACTGAATTGTGGGTGTGGTGAGGGGTGTATTTATAGGCATTTTGAGGTTTGGGAAACTTTGCCCCTCCTGGTAGGAATGTATATCCCATACGTCACTAGCTCATGGACTCTTGCTAATATGAAAGAAATGAATTTATCAGGTAAGTTCTTACATAAATTATGTTTTTTCGAAATTTTAGCTCCAAAATCTGTTGCACATCTACAACCACCAAAAAACAACCATGCTAAATAGTTTCTAAATTTTGTCCTGAGTTTAGAAATACCCAATGTCTACATGTTCTTTGTTTTTTTTGCAAGTTATAGGGCCATAAATACAAGTAACACTTTGCTATTTCCAAACCACTTTTTTTTTAAATTAGCGCTAGTTACATTGGAACACTAATATCTTTCAGGAATCCCTGAATATCTATTGACATGTATATATTTTCTTTTAGAAGACATCCCAAAGTATTGATCTAGGCCCAATTTGGTATATTTAATGCCACTATTTCACTGCCAAATGCGATCAAATACAAAAAATCGTTCACTTTTTCACAAATTTTTTCACAAACTTTCGGTTTCTCACTGTAATTGTTTACAAACAACTTGTGCAATTATGGCATAAATGGTTGGAAATGCTTCTCTGGCATCCCCTTTGTTCAGAAATAGCAGACATATATGGCTTTGGCGTTGCTTTTTGGTAATTAGAAGGCCGCTAAATTCCATTGCGCATCACACGTGTATTATGGCTAGCAGTAAAGGGGTTAATTAGGTAGCTTGTAGGGAGCTTGCAGGGTTAATTTTAGCTTTAGTGTAGAGATCAGCCTCCCACCTGAAACATCAGACCCCCTGATCCCTCCCAAACAGCTCTTTTCGCCCCCCCCACCCCACAATTGTTCCCGCCATCTTAAGTACTGGCAGAAAGTCTGCCAGTACTAAAATAAAAGGTATATTTTTTATAGTTTATTTACATATGCTGCTTTATAGAATCCCCACTTAGCCCCAACCTCACGGATCCCCCATCAAACAGTTCTCTAACCCTCCCCCTCTAGCTTAATGGGCGCCATCTTGGGTACTGGCAGCTGTCTGTCAGTACCCAGTTTAGTAAAAAATAAACATGCTTTTATTATTTTTTTGCTGTAGTTTAGTTTTTCTGTAGTGTAGCTCCCCCCCCTCCCTCCCAGAACCCTTCGATTGTTTTTTAAATTTAAATCCCCTCCTTTTCTCCCAATTTTGTATTAAAATCTTTCTGTAGTGTACCAGTTCCTACCCGCTCCCGCCCTGTGCACGCCTGCCGCCCCCGTGCACGCGTCCATGCGCGCCTCCGATCCCGCCCCCTCCACATCACAGGCCCTTGGCAGGCCGCCCACCCGCCTCCCTGCCTTGCTCCCACCCACCAACGACGCTCCGGGTGCAGAGAGGGACACAGAGTGTCTCTCTCTGCATCGGAGGCTTGTAAAGGGGTATTGCAGGATGCCTCCATATCGAGGCATCACTGCAATACCCTCAGAGCTGCTGGAAGCGATCGCAATTGCTTCCAGAACTCTGTTAGACAACTGACGTACCAGGTACGTCTATTGTCATTAACTGCTTGTTAATGCATGACGTACCTGGTACGTCAGTTGTCATTAAGCGGTTAAAGGGACAAGAAACCCAAATATTTTCTTTCATGATTTAGATAGAGCATACAATTTTAAACAACTTTCCAGTTTACTTCTATTATCTAATTTGCTTCATTATTGAGGTATCCTTTTTTGAAAAGCATAGCTAGGTAGGCCACCAATCAGCAAATCTTAAAGCCTCGAGCTGGCTGTCACCAACAGCAGATCACTTCAATTCCCTCTAGGTTATTGGTTCAGCTTGGGTTTATTTAGCTCTCTCCAGTCTGATCATATGACCTCTGCGGCTCTTCCTCTGGACAGCTGATCTTTTACAGAATGAATCCTTACTCTTTCAGTTTCTCTGTGCTGTGTAAAGAGTCACTTGGAAAAGAGTATCAAACCTGAGATACCCTGTAAGGAGCTTCAAAAAGAATTTGCTCCAATTGTATAAAAGATCGCAATTGCTTTTTAAATAATTGTTTTTATACAATAAAATAATTTTTAATTTTATACAATTGGAACACTTTTTAAAAAAAAAAAAGTTATATATACGGACTTAAAGATATGAAGTCTCAAGTGTTAGAAAAAAAGGCCTGTAAAGGGCCTTAACATAATGATACATACACACGTCTAAATATGTATATATATATATATATATATATATATATATATATATTCAAATTAAGGAGAGAGTTGTGGGGAGCTAATCCTCACTATGATTCCCTTTATTCGGCACCAGAGTATAGTGTTAAAATGTCCCACCACTAGTAGTTAAAATAGGGGTGTAGTATCCCTTTAAATCTTAGACTCCTATGTAGCCTTATATATAATATAACATACAAATTATGATATTTATGCTCATATGATTTATTGCTGGTTACAGAAATTAAATATATACAATATAAACGAACGTGGGCCCACTTAATAAAGCGCTATGTTCTTGTAGCAGTTAAATAAAAGTCCAATTGTTTGCATCTGAAAAGTTGTATCCATAGACTTTGTAATTCCAAATTGTTAATGTGCCAATCTTCTGCTATACAATCAATCCTTTATGTTATGGGGCTGTAAGTGTTCGTTAAATGTCCGTGCTAACGGTGAGACTCAACACTCTAGGGGTTAATAACTTGTATGATGCAGTATCTTGTTTGTGCATGCAATTATTTTACAGAGTGTCTCTCCTTAGTCGTTGCTTCTTTGTATATGCCTCAAGGAATTAGGGCTTATGTGTTGAAAACTTCCGCACACCTTGCTAGGCATGTAAATGCAACATTTGTTACGGTTTGTATAGTTTACCTTGATTGTAGACTCCGTTGTTCTTTGCTTTAATCAATACTTACATGCACTATCCCCACGATAATATTAGTAACCCACAACGAGTGTGTCAAACCTTAGCACTGTCGTTTAAACTTCATTCGATAGCCAGCATTGTAGTGGAAGGCTCAGCTGTAGCCTCCAGTTTGACAATAAAAAAATAAAATAAAAAAAAATAATAAAAGCAGTAATGTTTAATGTGTAACAGTAATGTTTAAAAGCAAAAGTGGGAGAGTCAGTTACATTTGGCACCAAAGGCTCAAGCCCAGGACCACGTCAAGGTCTCTCCCTTCCTGAGACCATAACCAGTACCAACACTATGCCTTCTTTCAAACAAACTGGGAACACCCAGAGCGACACAGGCCTTTGTAATTTTCCCTAAGTACATACAAAACATAGGAATAGACCGCACCCTCAGACCAGACTGGACACACATCCTAAGTGACTGAAAACTCAACAGCCCTGAACACTGGCATACAGTTGTGACACCTTGATGTGCCTGGGTTGCTTAGTTCTCTCCCAAAGCTGAGTTGCTTTGGGAGAGAACTAAGCATTAAATTGCCAAGCAGTCAAACGGAGAGACTGAAGATTTTGATGCAAGAAAGGACCTTGATATAACAGATCTGAATTTTGAGAAGAAGCACCAGAGAAACACTGGACATCTGAACCAGATCGGCTCAATTGGTGGAAACAAACCAGAAAAAAGGACAAAGGAACAGCTAGTGTATCCATCAATTCTGCTTGAGGATCTCTCTACCTCGACCCATATTTGGGGAGCTTGTGGTTCAGGTGAGACACCATCAAGTTGATTTCTGGGAAACCCCAGTGATGTTCCAACTGATTGAAAATCTGTTGATCATTTCCCCGAGTGAAAAGTCTGACGACTCAGATAATTCACTTTCTAGTTGTTGACCCTGGGAATGTGAATTGCTTGGATGGTACATTGATGAGGTCTGCTCAATTTAGAATAGAGAAACTTCTTTAATTGCTAGAGCACTGTGAGTACCACCCTTTAGGCCAAGCCCTAAGTGCTCTGAAGATCGCACAAAGTTCCAAGATATTTATTGGTACCCTCGCCTCCTGAGGAGACCAAACTACCTGAGACCTTCAAGAGCGCCAGACCGCACCTCAACCTAAAAGGCTGGCTCTGTGGTTATTATTTCCCATGACGGATGAAGGAAAACCATCCCTTGAGAAACTGGAATGGGAGATATCCACCAAGAAAGCAATTGTCTGACAAGCTGATCTAGATGGATTAAATGGAACAGATTGGCGTGGTCTCCATTCCACTGCCTTAGCATGCATAGTTGTAGTGGACGCAAATAAAACCTTGCAAACAGAATGGTGCCTGATGCTGCCACCATCAGGTCCACTACTTCAATGCAGTGTAGATTCAAAATAACAGCATGGAGGCAGAGTCTATGATCACTCCCACAAATGAAAGTTTTGCAAGAGGAGTCTGAGAACTCTTGGCAGTGTTTACCTTTCACCAATGACTGCAAAGAAACCAGAGTAGTTTCTCTGTATGAGCAGTTGCTAAAGGGAAAGAGGAAGTTTGAACCAAAATATTATCCAAGTAGGAGCAACAGCTATACTCTGAGCTCTTACGACTGACAATAGTGACCCCAAAAATGTGGTTAAGAACACTGGGAGCTGTAGCAAGACAAAATTGAAAGGAAAGCAAAATTAAGAAACTGATGATATTCTTTGTGAATAAGGATGTGCAAGAAAGCATCCTTCAAATCTATAGTTGTAGAACTAAAGGAAGATTGGATCTGATAGTTTCCATCTTAAAAGAAGGAATCTTCAAAAATGTGTTTAATGTTTTCAGATCCTAGATGGATCTGAATGTTCCCTCTCTCTTTGGAACGATAAAAAGATTGGAATATAATATCTTCCTTTGTTCTGACATGAACACAATCACTCTCATGTCCTCCAAATCTTGAACACACTGAAGGGATGCTGATCTTTTTTCTGGTATCTTTAAGACATGAGACAGAAAAAACATCTCTAGAGGTGCCACAACTAAAAACCTATTATGTATCCTTGAGAAATAATTTTTAATTTACATTATTCTAAATTAAAGGTAATCCAGCACTCAGGATAAATGCACGTCAAAAGGCCACTGCCAAGCGGCCCCAGCCAAATAGACAAATTAAATTATGCTTACCTGATAATTTTCTTTTCTTCTGATAGGAAGAGTCCACAGCTGCATTCATTACATTTGAGAATTCAGAACCTGGCCACCAGGAGGGAAAGACACCCCAGCCAAAGGCTTAAATACCTCCCCCACTTCCCTCATCCCCCATTCATTCTGCCAAGGGAATAAGGAACAGTAGGAGAAATATCAGGGTGAAAAAGGTGCCAGAAGAATAAAAACTAAAAAACGTCCGCCCCATAAAAAACACGGGCGGGAGCTGTGGACGCTTCCCATCAGAAGAAAATAAAATTATCAGGTAACCATAATTTATTTTTTTCTTCTTAAACGGGAAGAGCCACAGCTGCATTCATTACTTTTGGGAAACAATACCCAAGCTATAGAGGACACAGAATGCAAAGAAAGGGTGGGTACAGAAGGCGGCCCCCCTTCGAAAGGCACCACAGCCTGAAATTACCCAACACCAGATAAAATAAAAAACGCTAACACTTAGACACAAGGGGTTAAAAACCTGAAAGGACCCAGTAACTGCCCATCAGTTAAACACCTGCAAGGCCGTCCTAGAGACTACTCAGAATCTCTAGAATCCATTGAGCACAAAAACCCTCAGATGAACCAAGTCCCGCAAGCTTTCTGATCGCACACAGAGGTAAGCCCGACTCAAAGGAACAGAACCTACCTACCCTCGAAAGGGAAAACAAACAGAGGACCCATAAGGATCCAAAGGACCACCAACTATGGTAAAAAATCCCCAAATCAACTAAAGCAAACTCAAAATGTAAAAGATAACCACCCAGGGAATGACACCCTAGAAGGACAAGGACCAGGGATCAACTCCACACCTAAGAAGAGCGATCACGAGAAGAACCAAGGTCTACCCTCAGTTCCCTAACACAACACTATAAAAAACTTATAAGATATCCTGCAGATAACAGAAAAGAAGAGAGGCGCCACCATAGGACAATATTGTCTGGAACTAATATAGAAAACAGAAGAGAGTACCCCCCCCTTCCAGATGTAAATCTACTCACAAAAGCAGCTGCACAACCAGGGTGCCAGATACAGCTGATCGGGACTATAGTGAGTCGCCCGACAGACACGCTGGAACGTCAGATACGTCACTGATGTCGTCACAGGGGATCATCCAATCCAAAGGCCAAACAGCAACGCGTTTCCCAGCTCTTAAAAAGCCATTCATCAGAGCTGATAAATGCGTTGCTGTTTGTTTTTAGACTTAGTAATCACACTATCCTTTGGAGCTTGTGTACCCACAACGTCATTCCCAGATGAACACCGCTTGTACCTGAACCGGAGGATTTGGCCTTTGGATTAGATGATCCCCTGTGACGACATCAGTGATGTATCTGATGTTCCAGCGCGTCTGTCGGGAGACTCACTATAGTCCCGATCAGCTGTAACTGGCACCCTGGTTGTGCTGCTGCTTTTGTGAGTAGATTTACCTCTGGAAGGGGGGGGGGGGTACTCTCTCCTGTGTTCTATATTAGTTCCAGATGATATTGTCCTATGGTGGCGCCTCTTCTTTTCTGCAGGATATCTTATCACGTCACTTTTTAGGAGTGCTGCCTGAGTTCTCAGGATCCGCTTGAGGTCTCTTCATCTCTACACACAAGCGCACCTCGTTAGGGACTTATGTTCTACTGACTGACCATACAACTTATGGTGCTTCAAGGAAGCCACAGGCTCCTCCCTGTACCATAGTTTAGCAGACACAACCGCTAAAAGTAGTCAATATAGGAAGAAACCCATTTGGAGCTGAAGAAAATCGGAGCCTATGGACAAAGATAGAAACAAACTAATTATCCTATCAGAAAAAGGCTATCTTGTGAAAACACCCAGCCACCTCTGAGCTCCAGCCTCAAGGCAGCAAGGCTGACCCTAAGCCATCATGGGAGATCAATCCACAGAGAATGTCGAAAAATATCGAGGCAACTCTCGCCATAGAAGAACATCCAACACCAGCAGCATATGAAATCAGTGGAGGGATGAAACACCGTGAACCCCCCACCGAAAGCAGGAGACCAGATTAGAAAGCTGCCACAGCAGGTCTCAAACTCCAAGCATACAGCTACTAGGCAGGGTAGAGAACCCATAGGCTACCTAGACCTGCATCAACTGGAAGTATATGGTCAAGACTCAGCAGAGCAGTCAGATCCCCGACCCCCACTCCAAGGAAACAGACCCAGTCCAAAGGGATTGGCAACGTCCGAAAACAAACAATATAAAATTCCTCGAACCATACCTCAGAAAAAAAGGAGGGCCTAAAATGGAATGACCCCATGGTTGAACAACTCTGACCATTATTTAAATTTCGCTTGCAACCACAAGCCATGACAGAAATACTATGTGCGCGGGTTCCAGAACCCCTACACTGCTCCCTCCTAAGAGGGACCACTCCCAAACCAGGGAGATAGACACTAAACTACAGCGTCCCAGTACCAGAATCCAACCCCACGAAAGAAGGACAGAACCCCTCAGAAACGAGAAGAGAAGGACCTTGGGGCCTCAATGGAAACTGTATTCAGAAACCTCCCCGAAGGAGGACAAATGCAAAGGAACCGCTTCCACAGCCATAGGCATGGAGAAAAGAGGAGAGAGCGGTGAAACCAAGTGATAAGAGACCATTTTTAACATTAAAAAATTAACCACTAGAACTATATATCTTTTAAAGAATAATCTATTTGCAAATTGACAATAATGAAAGAGTTAATGCATTTTTGGTGCCATCTAGTGGTATGATCATATATGTCATAAAATGAGATTGTTTGATATGGCATGACTAAGGGATTTTCTCCTGAAACGTTGCTATTTTTCTGTCTATGTAAAACATAGTAAATTGTTTTTTGCCGCCACCTATTACTCACTTATTTAAAAAAAAAAAATCCTTTACCCAGGGGTCCTGAACAGACCGAGACCACGCCTTCTGAAAAAGGCTTAACCGGCCCCCTACCAAAAAACTTAGTCTGTATCGGGGGCTGTACCTTAATGCAGATTTTGCATTGGAAAGGAGACTTTCTTTTTCTGCTTGGATTTGTTCCAAACTGGATTGGGTTTCCAGGTTGACTTTGTGGGATTGGACTTCTGAGAAAATTATCTCTGGTTTCTAGAATCACAAAAAGGAGCAAAAATAATTATTGGATTTATTCTTAAATCTAAGTTATTTTTTTTATCCTGGGTAAAAATGCTTTCCTATCACCTGTAACGGTGAAAATAATGGAATCCAAACCAGGACCTTTAAAGGATAGGGTTTGAAGTCTTGACTTCAAAACCATGTCAGCAGACCAAGATTTCAACCAAAGCACCCTTTTAGAAAGAACAGCCAAAGCCACGTTTTTTGCATTAATTTGAATCATTTAAACTATAGGATCACAAATTAATTTTTAACTTTTGGGGAAGGAATCAACAGAAACCCAGGTTTGTCCCATTTCTTATAAAAAAATTCTGAGACCAAGATTGGGACTGGAAAATCTTCTGCTGACTAATAAGTTCCAGTTGTTTTACAGCCTTACCTTCAACAGGCTTAGGATCCTGAACTCCTAAAGTCTGTAAAACTTCCTTAAAGGGACAGTCTACAATAGAATTGTTATTGTTTTAAAAGATAATCATTTTATTATCCATTCCCCAGTTTTGCATAAACCAGCACAGTTATATTAATACTGTATACTTTTTACCTCTGTGATTACCTTGTATCTAAGCATCTTCTGACAGCCCCCTGATCACATGACTTTGTATTTAATATCTATTGACTTGCATTTAGTACTGTGTTGTGCTAAATCTTAAATAACTACTTGGGCGTGAACACATTGTTATCTATATGGCCCACATGAACTAGCAGTCTCTTGTTGTGAAAAGCAAATAGAAAAACATGTTTAAGAGGCTGTCTATAGAGCTTTTGAAACAGGCAGAGTTTAGAGTTTTACATGTTATGAAGTATATTAATCTAGCAATGTTGGTTGTGCAAAGCTGGGGAATGGGTAGTAGAGGCATTATCTATCTTTTTAAACAATAGCAATTTTAGTATAGACTGTCCCTTTAAGCAATAAACATAGGTGTTTAAGCTTAAAATTTGTGTCCTCAGGTTCCTGATCTGAGTCTAAAGACAAGTCTTCTGAAGAAAACTCACCCTCAGAAAAGAAGGAAGCAACATTGGAATCAGATACCTGAGCTAGTTTGACCACAGCATAAACTGTAGCTACATTACCTCTAGTAGAGGAACTGGAGGAAATACCTCTACGCTTACTTGAAGGCGGCATAGTAGCCAGAATTTAAAAAACTGGATTTTAAGTGATACTTAAAACCTGTTGAAAACTCAGTAATGCCACCCTGTGTAGTATACACTGGAAGGGGACAAACTGAAAATACAGTAGTAAAAGTAGATATTTGAGACTCTAATACAGAGTTTAAGCAAGTACTGCAGAGTTCCGCTGGAGGACAATCTGTGACCAATTAGCAAAGCATGCAGGTTTTTTGACGAGAAAATAAAATCTGTTGAGTTACCCTCTAAAGCAGTGGTTCTCAACCAAAGTGACCTCAAGGCCCGGTAAATTTTTAGCTAGATATGTCCAGGGCCCGGTTGTTATATATATATATATATATATATATATATATATATATAGATAGAGCAGCAGGGGCAAGCTGATCAGCCAGGCAAATAGGACCTGGGCCGAGGGACAGGCAAGTAGGGGGGCCTACAAATGGCATCTCCACGGATCCTGGTGCATTCCTTAAGCTGGAGTTTTCAGTTGCCCTATCAGTAACTAAGCAAAATAAGTGTGTGTTTAGTGGGGGCCCTGGCGGGGGTCTGTCGCTGTGAGGGCCATGGAGTGTGGGGTCTGGCCCGGGGGGTTGGGTGCCCTTTCTCTGGTCCTTAATGTTGGAGGTCCTGGCTCTGGAGGTTGAGGGGCCTGTTGGGGGCAGGGCAGGGAGGCTACCATGTTCATTTGCATAAAAACAGAATTTATGCTTACCTGATAAATTACTTTCTCCAACGGTGTGTCCGGTCCACGGCGTCATCCTTACTTGTGGGATATTCTCTTCCCCAACAGGAAATGGCAAAGAGCCCAGCAAAGCTGGTCATATGATCCCTCCTAGGCTCCGCCTACCCCAGTCATTCGACCGACGTACAGGAGGAAATATGCATAGGAGAAACCATATGATACCGTGGTGACTGTAGTTAGAGAAAAGAATTCATCAGACCTGATTAAAAAAACCAGGGCGGGCCGTGGACCGGACACACCGTTGGAGAAAGTAATTTATCAGGTAAGCATAAATTCTGTTTTCTCCAACATAGGTGTGTCCGGTCCACGGCGTCATCCTTACTTGTGGGAACCAATACCAAAGCTTTAGGACACGGATGAAGGGAGGGAGCAAATCAGGTCACCTAAATGGAAGGCACCACGGCTTGCAAAACCTTTCTCACAAAAATAGCCTCTGAAGAAGCAAAAGTATCAAATTTGTAAAATTTGGCAAAAGTGTGCAGTGAAGACCAAGTCGCTGCCTTACATATCTGGTCAACAGAAGCCTCGTTCTTGAAGGCCCATGTGGAAGCCACAGCCCTAGTGGAGTGAGCTGTGATTCTTTCAGGAGGCTGCCGTCCGGCAGTCTCATAAGCCAAACGGATAATGCTTTTAAGCCAAAAAGAAAGAGAGGTAGAAGTTGCTTTTTGACCTCTCCTTTTACCAGAATAAACAACAAACAAAGAAGAAGTTTGTCTGAAATCTTTAGTGGCCTCTAAATAGAATTTTAGAGCACGGACTACGTCCAAATTGTGTAACAAACGTTCCTTCTTTGAAACTGGATTCGGACACAAAGAAGGTACAACTATCTCCTGGTTAATATTCTTGTTGGAAACAACTTTCGGAAGAAAACCAGGCTTAGTACGCAAAACCACCTTATCTGCATGGAACACCAGATAGGGCGGAGAACACTGCAGAGCCGATAACTCAGAAACTCTTCTAGCAGAAGAAATTGCAACCAAAAACAAAACTTTCCAAGATAATAACTTAATATCTACGGAATGTAAGGGTTCAAACGGAACCCCTTGAAGAACTGAAAGAACTAGATTAAGACTCCAGGGAGGAGTCAAAGGTCTGTAAACAGTCTTGATTCTAACCAGAGCCTGAACAAACGCTTGAACGTCTGGCACAGCTGCCAGCCTTTTGTGAAGTAAAACAGATAACGCAGAAATCTGTCCCTTCAGAGAACTTGCAGATAATCCCTTCTCCAAACCTTCTTGTAGAAAGGATAAAATCCTAGGAATTTTTATCTTGTTCCATGGGAATCCTTTAGATTCACACCAACAGATATATTTTTTCCATATCTTATGGTAAATTTTTCTAGTTACAGGCTTTCTAGCCTGAATCAGAGTATCTATTACAGAATCTGAAAACCCACGCTTTGATAAAATCAAGCGTTCAATCTCCAAGCAGTCAGTTGGAGAGAAACCAGATTTGGATGTTCGAATGGACCTTGAACAAGAAGGTCCTGTCTCAAAGGTAGCTTCCATGGTGGAGCCGATGACATATTCACCAGGTCTGCATACCAAGTCCTGCGTGGCCACGCAGGAGCTATCAAGATCACCGAAGCCCTCTCCTGGTTGATCCTGGCTACCAGCCTGGGAATGAGAGGAAACGGTGGGAATACATAAGCTAGGTTGAAGGTCCAAGGTGCTACTAGTGCATCTACTAGAGTCGCCTTGGGATCCCTGGATCTGGACCCGTAACAAGGAACCTTGAAGTTCTGACGAGACGCCATCAGATCCATGTCTGGAATGCCCCATAATTGAGTTATTTGGGCAAAGATTTCCGGGTGGAGTTCCCACTCCCCCGGATGGAATGTCTGACGACTCAGAAAATCCGCTTCCCAATTTTCCACTCCTGGGATGTGGATTGCAGACAAGTGGCAGGAGTGATCCTCCGCCCATTGAATTATCTTGGTCACTTCCTCCATCGCCAGGGAACTCCTTGTTCCCCCCTGATGGTTGATATATGCAACTGTCATGTTGTCTGATTGAAACCTTATGAATTTGGCCCTTGCTAGATGAGGCCAAGCTTTGAGAGCATTGAATATCGCTCTCAGTTCCAGAATGTTTATCGGGAGAAGAGATTCTTCCCGAGACCATAGACCCTGAGCTTTCAGGGGTTCCCAGACCGCGCCCCAGCCCACCAGACTGGCGTCGGTCGTGACAATGACCCACTCTGGTCTGCGGAAGCTCATTCCCTGTGACAGGTTGTCCAGGATTAGCCACCAACGGAGTGAATCTCTGGTCCTTTGATCTACTTGAATCGTCGGAGACAAGTCTGTATAATCCCCATTCCACTGTCTGAGCATGCACAGTTGTAATGGTCTTAGATGAACCATCAATCCTATTACTTCCATGCACTGCGCTATGGAAGGACGAAGAACAGAATGAAGAACTTGACAAGAGCTTAGAAGTTTTGATTTTCTGACCTCTGTCAGAAAAATCCTCATTTCTAAGGAGTCTATTATTGTTCCCAAGAAGGGAACTCTTGTTGACGGGGAAAGAGAACTTTTTTCTATGTTCACTTTCCATCCGTGAGATCTGAGAAAGGCTAGGACGATGTCCGTATGAGCCTTTGCTTTTGACAGAGACGACGCTTGAATCAGGATGTCGTCCAAGTACGGTACTACTGCAATGCCCCTTGGTCTTAGAACCGCTAGAAGGGACCCTAGTACCTTTGTGAAAATTCTCGGAGCAGTGGCTAATCCGAATGGAAGTGCCACAAACTGGTAATGCTTGTCCAGAAAAGCGAACCTTAGGAACTGATGATGTTCCTTGTGGATAGGAATATGTAGGTACGCATCCTTTAAATCCACCGTGGTCATAAATTGACCTTCCTGGATGGTAGGAAGGATCGTTCGAATGGTTTCCATTTTGAACGATGGAACCCTGAGAAATTTGTTTAGGATCTTGAGATCTAGAATTGGTCTGAATGTTCCCTCTTTTTTGGGAACTATGAACAGGTTGGAGTAAAACCCCATCCCTTGTTCTCTTATTGGAACTGGATGAATTACTCCCATCTTTAACAGGTCTTCTACACAATGTAAGAATGCCTGTCTTTTTATTTGGTTTGAAGATAATTGAGACCTGTGGAACCTTCCCCTTGGGGGTAGTTCCTTGAATTCCAGGAGATAACCTTGAGAAACTATTTCTAGTGCCCAAGGATCCTGAACATCTCTTGCCCAGGCCTGAGCAAAGAGAGAAAGTCTGCCCCCCACCAGATCCGGTCCCGGATCGGGGGCCATCCCTTCATGCTGTTTTGGTAGCAGTGGCAGGCTTCTTGGCCTGCTTACCCTTGTTCCAGCCTTGCATCGGTCTCCAGGCTGGTTTGGGTTGAGAAGTATTACCCTCTTGCTTAGAGGATGTAGAAGTAGAGGCTGGTCCGTTTCTGCGAAAGGGACGAAAATTAGGCTTATTTCTAGCCTTAAAAGACCTATCCTGAGGAAGGGCGTGGCCCTTTCCTCCGGTGATGTCTGAAATAATCTCTTTCAAATCAGGACCAAACAGTGTTTTGCCCTTGAAAGGGATGTTAAGCAATTTTGTCTTGGAAGACACATCCGCTGACCAAGACTTTAGCCAGAGCGCTCTGCGCGCCACGATAGCAAACCCTAAATTTTTCGCCGCTAATCTCGCTAATTGCAAAGCGGCATCTAGAATAAAAGAGTTAGCCAATTTAAGTGCATGAACTCTGTCCATAACCTCCTCATACGAAGATTCTTTATTGAGCGACTTTTCTAGTTCTTCGAACCAGAAACACGCTGCCGTAGTGACAGGAACAATGCATGAAATTGGTTGTAGAAGGTAACCTTGCTGAACAAACATCTTTTTAAGCAAACCCTCTAATTTTTTTATCCATAGGATCTTTGAAAGCACCACTATCTTCTATGGGAATAGTAGTGCGTTTGTTTAGAGTAGAGACCGCCCCCTCGACCTTAGGGACTGTCTGCCATAAGTCCTTTCTGGGGTCGACTATAGGAAATAATTTCTTAAATATAGGGGGAGGAACAAAAGGTATGCCGGGCCTTTCCCATTCCTTGTTTACTATGTCCGCCACCCGCTTGGGTATAGGAAAAACATCGGGGGGCACCGGAACCTCTAGGAACTTGTCCATCTTACATAATTTCTCTGGAATGACCAAATTGTCACAATCATCCAGAGTAGATAATACCTCCTTAAGCAGTGCGCGGAGATGTTCTAATTTAAATTTAAATGTTACAACATCAGGTTCAGCTTGTTGAGAAATTTTTCCTGAATCTGAAATTTCTCCCTCAGACAAAACCTCCCTCCTGGCCCCTTCAGATTGGTGTGAGGGTATGTCAGAAATGTTATCATCAGCGTCCTCTTGCTCTTCAGTGTTTAAAACAGAGCAATCGCGCTTTCTTTGATAAGTAGGCATTTTAGATAAAATATTTGCAATAGAATTATCCATAACAGCCGTTAATTGTTGCATAGTAATAAGTATTGGCGCACTAGATGTACTAGGGGCCTCTTGTGTGGGCAAAACTGGTGTAGACACAGAAGGGGGTGATGCAGTACCATGCTTACTCCCCTCATCTGAAGAATCATCTTGGGCACTATTATTATCTGTGGCATCATTGTCCCTACTTTGTTTGGACACTATGTCACAATTATCACATATATTTAAATGGGGAGACACATTGGCTTTCATACATATAGAACATCGTTTATCTGATGGTTCAGACATGTTAAACAGGCTTAAACTTGTCAACAAAGCACAAAAAACGTTTTAAAATAAAACCGTTACTGTCACTTTAAATTTTAAACAGAACACACTATATTACTGAATATGCGAAAAAGCATGAAGCAATTGTTCAAAGTTCACCAAAATTTCACCACAGTGTCTTAAAGCCTTAAAAGTATTGCACACCAAATTTGAAAGCTTTAACCCTTAAAATAACGGAACCGGAGCCGTTTTTACATTTAACCCCTATACAGTCCCAGGAATCTGCTTTGCTGAGACCCAACCAAGCCCAGAGGGGAATACGATACCAAATGACGCCTTCTATAAGCTTTTTCAGTGGATCTTAGCTCCTCACACATGCATCTGCATGCCTTGCCTTCCAAAAACAACTGCGCATTAGTGGCGCGAAAATGAGGCTCTGCCTATGACTAGAGAAGGCCCCCATCTGAAAAAGGTGTCCATACAGTGCCTGCCGTTTTTTAACAACAATCCCCAAGATTATAATAACTATAAAGAGCTATAATCTGTCAAATATGCTTAGCAAAGTAATCGTTTTAGCCCAGAAAAATGTCTACCAGTTTTTTAAGCCCTTATAAAGCCTTTATTCTTCCTCTTACAAACAGAAATCTTCTTCTCTTTTCTGTTTCAGAGTAAATAGTACATACCAGCACTATTTTAAAATAACAAACACTTGATTGAAGAATAAAAACTACATTTAAACACCAAAAAACTCTTAGCCATCTCCGTGGAGATGTTGCCTGTGCAACGGCAAAGAGAATGACTGGGGTAGGCGGAGCCTAGGAGGGATCATATGACCAGCTTTGCTGGGCTCTTTGCCATTTCCTGTTGGGGAAGAGAATATCCCACAAGTAAGGATGACGCCGTGGACCGGACACACCTATGTTGGAGAAATGGAATACATTTTGGTCAGTGTGAGACAGTGTTCCTGTGGCCTTGATTGGGATCAGTCTGCCCCTGGTGTGCAGTGGGGTAAGAGTGTGCAGTGGGGGCATGACAGGTCGGGGCCCACCATCAGGGCTATCACGGCCCGGTACTGGGCCACGGCCCGGCTGTTGAGAAACCAGGCTCTAAAGGGTCTAAGTCAGAAGAGGCAGCTCCATAATAATATGAATACATTAAAGCACAATGCAAATATGCAGACAGTAAGGATATTAACAGTTCAACAGCTTGTTAATTGTTCCCAAAAAATATTGTTCCCACAGTAAATGGTTAAATCTCCTTAAGCAAGACCTCACTTGCTCCTGGCATAGGGTTAATCGTACCCCTTCCAGCAAAACAGCTCCACAGAGATTAGCGTGCTGAAGAAAAAGATGGATGCCGCCGAAGCAGGAACCAAAGGAAAGCATGCAAAAATGTTTTGGTAGGAAAATGCTCTAACATTCTACTTCCCAAAGACAAGTAACTGCTGCGCTCTGCAATATTGTGCACCGAGTGCAATTCAGCATATTCGCAGGTATCAGAAATGGCCACCTCAATGTAGCATACATACATGCGACAGACAGGGGGAAAGTAAAGACTAGGACACCTTAAGTGGTCAATGCTCTTAAAAGGGCAAAAATAGTCAACAAGCAAATCACATAAATCATTCTCCAATTACTGTATGTTAAAGCATCACATTCAACATAAAATATCAGTACATACTTATCCTGATACTTGTGGCTGTAAACCTTAACATGTCACAGTCTTGTAGTGTGCTGGCTATAATGTATACTACTAAATGTACTTAGTGAATGCCTGTGGGCTTTGTGAACAAAAGCAGGTACTTATCCAGCAATTGCTTACTCCACTGATCTTACCCTAAACTGATATGAGGATTCACTAGAGAGCCCATCCAGTACTGTACTGGGCACTGTACTAGGCAGTAGAAGATATATTGAGGGAGTACATATGCATGGCCTGACAGGAGAAGGCTGAAGGATCTGTTGTAGCGACACATGAGGCAGGCTTGTGACCACAACACCGCAGGAGATTTACACTGCACTGCCAGTAGGGAGCACATCTGCATGGCCTGACAGGAGAAGGCTGAAGGATCTGTCATAGCGACACATGAGGCAGGCTTATGACCACAACACCGCAGGGGATTTACACTGCACTGCCAGTACTCTCCTACACCCCTCTCTTCCAAGTTTCACTTTATGAGGGGGGGAAAAAAAAAATCGCTAAAATGCTAAAATAAAACCTATGCACCTAAGCTCTATCTTCACCTGCTCTTAGCAATGCAAAGAAAGACTGGGAGATAAAGGGAAGTAGGAAAGATATAAAAGCTCTTGGTGTAGGGTGTATTTGCCTCCTCCTGGTAGCCAGATGATGAATACCCAACAGTAAGGAATAGTGGACTCTCAACACCTAAGAAAGAAAAAAGTTTTCTCGTAAAGGCGTTGATTTAATACCTATTCAGTATTCCTGGGAAACTATGTTGATTTAGTGCCTATTCAGTATTCCTGGGGAACTATGTTTAGAGCCAGAGTGACTTGTGTCTGCCTGAACAAACTGTGACCAAGCCTTCCTAAAAAATAGATAATCTGCTCCTACCAGAAAAATATCTGGATTGGGCCACACCTTCATGGTGACATGGAAGAGGAAGAAGCCTTTTTTTTATTGAGTGGCATTGTTCCAATTAGGATTCTACTTCCAGTTAGACAAAAAGCCATGCACAAACACTAAGTAAATCTCTCAAGTCCCAAAGACAGTCTCCTATAAAGCAGCTAGACATTAAATAGATGTAAAGTCTAGTGTATACTATGGTATGTCTGTAAAATAAAGTGTCCCATGGTTATGATGTACACAAACTGCAAAATGTACCTGTGAATAGCCTGTGGGCCATGTGAGTGCAATATGAGTCCATACCTCACATGTACCTAGTCTACTGTGCTTACCAACTGCAGAAGAAAATTCTTACAGTAGAAAGCCCACCCAGTGCTGTGTACATCCCAGCAAAGGTTTTATGTAAGGAGTATATCGACGACTCAGGAGGATAAGGGACCCTAGACTTTACATCTATTTTAACCGTTCCCTCTGACACCTGTGGCAGGCTTGCAAATAACTCCTTCACTGTCTCAGTAGCAGCGCTCTGAGGGGTAAAATGGGTCTCAAATTGGTCAGCGGATCCCTCTCAACGAAGTATCTGAAGCACCTCAATTATTCACCTTGCTCCTGGGAAGCAAAGAAAAGACTAGCATACCAGAGAGGTAGGAGAGATTAAGTACTCTTAATGTTTTGGAAATCTTTACCTCCTCCTAGTGGCCAGGAGTTGAATCCCAGAAGTAATGGATTGTGGAATCTTACCATCTTTTATATAATAAAAACACTAACAAAAGTATTTTTTAGAATAGAAATTACACACTTAAAAATAAGTATCTAAACATAAAACATTTTCAATTAAACTTTTACAACCCCCTCCACCCCAAAATTGTAGAGAATTTTCCTCAGTGAGCACCTACCACTGATATGAAGTCTGTTTGCATCAAACTGAAATGTCTTTACTACAATTTAAATAAGTGTATTATAAGTTTTGAGCAAACTTCACCTGCACACAGCTGGCGAGATACATTAGAGAGACATGAAGGTAAAAAAAGCTTAAAGCATATCATGAGAATTGTGAGAGAAAAAACATAATTTATGTAAGAACTTACCTGATAAATTCATTTCTTTCATATTAGCAAGAGTCCATGAGCTAGTGACGTATGGGATATACATTCCTACCAGGAGGGGCAAAGTTTCCCAAACCTTAAAATGCCTATAAATACACCCCTCACCACACCCACAATTCAGTTTAACGAATAGCCAAGAAGTGGGGTGATAAGAAAAAAGTGCGAAAGCATATAAAATAAGGAATTGGAATAATTGTGCTTTATACAAAAAAATCATAACCACCACAAAAAGGGCGGGCCTCATGGACTCTTGCTAATATGAAAGAAATGAATTTATCAGGTAAGTTCTTACATAAATTATGTTTTCTTTCATGTAATTAGCAAGAGTCCATGAGCTAGTGACGTATGGGATAATGACTACCCAAGATGTGGATCTTTCCACACAAGAGTCACTAGAGAGGGAGGGATAAAATAAAGACAGCCAATTCCTGCTGAAAATAATCCACACCCAAAATAAAGTTTAATGAAAAACATAAGCAGAAGATTCAAACTGAGACCACTGCCAGAAGTACTTTTCTACCAAAAACTGCTTCAAAAGAAGAAAACACATCAAAATGGTAGAATTTAGAAAAAGTATGCAAAGAGAACCAAGTTGCTGCTTTGCAAATCTGATCAACCGAAGCTTCATTCCTAAACGCCCAGGAAGTAGAAACTGAACTAGTAGAATGAACTGTAATTCTTAGAGGCGGAGTTTTATCCGACTCGACATAAGCATGATGAAATAAAGATTTCAACCAAGATGCCAAAGAAATGGCAGAAGCTTTCTGGCCTTTTCTAGAACCGGAAAAGATAACAAATAAACTAGAAGTCTTACGGAAAGACTTAGTAGCTTCAACATAATATTTCAAAGCTCTAACAACATCCAAAGAATGCAACGATTTCTCCCTAGAATTCTTAGGATTAGGACATAATGAAGGAACCACAAATTCTCCACTAATGTTGTTGGAATTCACAACTTTAGGTAAAAAATCAAAAGAAGTTCGCAACACAGCCTTATCCTGATGAAAAATCAGAAAAGGAGACTCACAAGAAAGAGCAGATAATTCAGAAACTCTTCTGGCAGAAGAGATTGCCAAAAGGAACAAAACTTTCCAAGAAAGTAATTTAATGTCCAATGAATGCATAGGTTCAAACGGAAGAGCTTGAAGAGCCCCCAGAACCAAATTCAAACTCCAAAGAGGAGAAATTGACTTAATGACAGGTTTTATACGAACCAAAGCTTGTACAAAACAATGAATATCAGGAAGAATAGCAATCTTTCTATGAAAAAGAACAGAAAGAGCAGAGATTTGAGCTTTCAAGGAACTTGCGGACAAACCCTTATCTAAACCATCCTGAAGAAACTGTAAAATTCTCGGTATTCTAAAAGAAAGCCAAAAAATGATGAGAAAGACACCAAGAAATATAAGTGTTCCAGACTCTATAATATATCTCTCTAGATACAGATTTACGCGCCTGTAACATAGTATTAATCACAGAGTCAGAGAAACCTCTTTGACCAAGAATCAAGCGTTCAATCTCCATACCTTTAAATTTAAGGATTTCAGATCCTGATGGAAAAAAGGACCTTGCGACAGAAGGTCTGGTCTTAACGGAAGAGTCCACGGTTGGCAAGAGGCCATCCGGACCAGATCCGCATACCAAAACCTGTGAGGCCATGCCGGAGCTACCAGCAGAACAAACGAGCATGCCTTCAGAATCTTGGAGATTACTCTTGGAAGAAAAACTAGAGGCGGAAAGATATAGGCAGGATGATACTTCCAAGGAAGTGAAAATGCATCCACTGCCTCCGCCCGAGGATCCCGGGATCCGGACAGATACCAGGGAAGTTTCTTGTTTAGATGAGAAGCCATCAGATCTATTTCTGGGAGTTCCCACATTTGAACAATCTGAGGAAATACCTCTGGGTGAAGAGACCATTCACCCAAGTGCAACGTTTGGCGACTGAGATAATCCGCTTTCCAATTGTCCATACCTGGGATATGAACCGCAGAGATTAGACAGGAGCTGGATTCCGCCCAAACCAAAATTCGAGATACTTCTTTCATAGCCAGAGGACTGTGAGTCCCTCCTTGATGATTGATGTATGCCACAGTTGTGACATTGTCTATCTGAAAACAAATGAACAACTCTCTCTTCAGAAGAGGCCAAGACTGAAGAGCTCTGAAAATTGCACGGAGTTCCAAAATATTGATCGGAAATCTCACCTCCTGAGATTCCCAAACCCCTTGTGCCGTCAGATACCCCCATACAGCTCCCCAACCTGTAAGACTTGCATCTGTTGAGATTATAGTCCAGGTCGGAAGAACAAAGAAGCCCCCTGAACCAAACGATGGTGATCTGTCCACCATGTCAGAGAGTGTCGTAAAATCGGTTTAAAGATATTAATTGAGATATCTTTGAGTAATCCCTGCACCATTGGTTCAGCATACAGAGCTGAAGAGGTCGCATGTGAAAACGAGCAAAGGAGATCGCATCTGATGCGGCAGTCCTAAGACCTAACATTTCCATGCATAAGGCTACCAAAGGGAATGATTGTGACTGAAGGTTTTGACAAGCTGATATCAATGTTAAACTTCTCTTGTCTGACAAGGACAGAGTCATAGACACTGAATCTATCTAGAAACCTAAAAAGGTTACCCTTGTCTGAGGAATCAATGAACTGATTGGTAAATTGAACCTCCAACCATAAACTTGAAGAAACAACAAGTCGATTCGTATGAGATTCTTCGAAAATGAGAAGACTGAGCAAGTACCAAGATATCGTCCAAATAAGGAAATACCAAAACCCTGTTCTCTGATTACAGAAAGAAGGGCACCGAGAACCTTTGAAAAAAAAATTCTTGGAACTGAGGCTAGGCCAAACGGTAGAGCCACAAAACTGGTAATGCTTGTCTAAAAAGAGAATCTCAGACACTAAAAGTGATCTGGATGAATCGGAATATGCAGATACACATCCTGTAAATCTATTGTAGACATATAATGCCCTTGCTAAACAAAAGGCAGGATAGTCCTACAGTAACCATCTTGAATGTTGGTATCCTAATATAACGATTCAATAATGATAGATGCGGAACTGGTCTGAAGGAATTGACCTTCTTTGGTACAATGAAGAGATAAAATAAAACCCCAGCCCCTGTTCCAGAACTGGAACTGGCATAATTACTCCAGCCAACTCTAGATCTGAAACACATTTCAGAAATGCTGAGCCTTTGCTGTGTTAACTGGGACATGGGAAAGAAAAAAATCTCTAAGCAGGAGGCCTTAACTTGAAGCCAATTCTGTACCTTTCTGAAACAATGTTCTGAAACCAGAGATTGAGAACGGAATTGATCCAAATTTCTTTGAAGAAAACGTAATCTGCCCCATACCAGCTGAGCTGGAATAAGGGCCGCACCTTCATAGGTACTTAGGAGCTGGCTATAGGTTTCTATAAGGCTTGGATATATTCCAAACTGGAAATAGTTTCCAAACTGATACCGCTCCTGAGGATGAAGGATCAGGCTTTTGTTCCTTGTTGTGAGGAAAGGAACAAAAATGATTATTTACCCTGGAAAGAAAGGGAAAGCAAAGTTGACTTAGAAGACATATCAGCATTCCAAGTTTAATCCATAAAGCTTTTCTAGCTAAAATAGCTAGAGACATATACCTGACATCAACTCTAATGATATCAAAAGATGGTATCACCAATAAAATTATTAGCATGTTATAGAATAATAATAATGCTATAAAATTATGATCTGTTACTTGTTGCGCTAAAGCTTCTAACCAAAAAGTTGAAGCTGCAGCAACATCCGCTAAAAATATAGCAGGTCTAAGAAGATTACCTGAACATAAGTAAGCTTTTCTTAGAAAGGATTCAATTTTCCTATCTAAAGGATCCTTAAATGAAGTACTATCTGCCGTAGGAATAGTAGTACATTAGCAGGAGTAGAGACAGCCCCATAACCTTAGGGATTTTTGTCACAAAAAACTCTAATCTGTCAGATGGCACAGGATATAATTGCTTAAACGTCTAGAAGGAGTAAATAAATTACCCAAATTATTCCATTCCCTGGAAATTACTTCAGAAATAGCATCAGGGAGATTAAACACTTCTGGAATAACTACAGGAGATTTAAAAACCTTATTTAAACGTTTACATTTAGTATCAAGAGGACCAGAATCCTCTATTTCTAATGCAAATAATACTTCTTTAAGTAAAGAACGAATAAATTCCATCTTGAACAAATACAAAGATTTATCAGCATCAACCTCTGAGACAGAAACCTCTGAACCAGAAGAACCATTATCAGTATCAGAATGATGATGTTCATTTAAAAATTCATCTGAAAAAAGAGAAGTTTTAAAAGACTTTTATGTATACTAGAAGGAGAAATAACAGACATAGCCTTCTTAATGGATTTAAAAAAATAAAATCTCTTATGTTATCAGGAACACTCTGAAAATTAGATGTTGACGGAACAGCAACAGGTAATGTAACAGTACTAAAGGAAATTTTATCTGCATTAATAAGTTTGACATGACATGCAATACAAACAACAGCTGGAGAAACAGATACCAAAAGTTTATAGCAGATACACTTAGCTTGGTAGCTCCAGCACTGGGCAGTGATTTTCCTGAAGTATCTTCTGACTCAGTTGCAACGTGGAACATCTTGCAATATGTAAAAGAAAAAAACAACATATAAAGCAAAATTGATCAAATTCCTTAAATGACAGTTTCAGGAATGGGAAAAAAATGCCAGTGAACAAGCTTCTAGCAACCCGAAGCAATAAATAATGAGACTTAAATAATGTGGAGACAAAAATGACGGCCATATTTTTTAGCGCCAAAAAAGACGCCCACATTATTTGGCGCCTAAATGCTTTTGGCGCCAAAAATGACGCCACATCCGGAACGCCGACATTTTTGACGCAAAAAACCGTCAAAAAATTTTTGCGCCAAAAAAGTCCGCGCCAAGAATGACGCAATAAAATGAAGCATTTTCTGCCCCCGCGAGCCTAACAGCCCACAGGGAAAAAGTCAAATTTTTTAAGGTAAGAAAAAATTATTGAAACAAATGCATTTATCCCAAATATGAAACTGACTGTCTGAAAAATAAGGAATGTTGAACATTCTGAGTCAAGGCAAATAAATGTTTGAATACATATATTTAGAACTTTATAAACAAAGTGCCCAACCATAGCTTAGAGTGTCACAGAAAATAAGATTTACTTACCCCAGGACACTCATCTACATGTTTGTAGAAAGCCAAACCAGTACTGAAACGAGAATCAGCAGAGGTAATGGTATATATAAGAGTATATCGTCGATCTGAAAAGGGAGGTAAGAGATGAATCTCTACGACCGATAACAGAGAACCTATGAAATAGACCCCGTAGAAGGAGATCACTGCATTCAAATAGGCAATACTCTCCTCACATCCCTCTGACATTCACTGCACGCTGAGAGGAAAACCGGGCTCCAACTTGCTGCGGAGCGCATATCAACGCAGAATCTAGCACAAACTTACTTCACCACCTCCATCGGAGGCAAAGTTTGTAAAACTGAATTGTGGGTGTGGTGAGGGGTGTATTTATAGGCATTTTAAGGTTTGGGAAACTTTGCCCCTCCTGGTAGGAATGTATATCCCATACGTCACTAGCTTATGGACTCTTGCTAATTACATGAAAGAAACATAAATTATACTTACCTGATAATTTTCTTTTCCTCTGACGGGGAGAGTCCACAGTTGCCTTCATTACTTTTGGGAATTCAGAACCTGGCCAAAAGGAGGAGGCAAAGACACCCCAGCCAAAGGCTTAAATACCTCCCCCACTTCCCTCATTCCCCAGTCATTCTACAGAGGGAACAATGAAAAGTAGGAGAAGTATCAGGTGCCAGAAGAATAAAAAAAACTAAAACACGGCCGCCCCACATAAAAACGTGGGCGGGTAGACGAGGCGGCTCATTCAAAGGGCACCACAGCCTGAAATGAACCCAAACCACACAAAAAAACTGCTGTACATAATAGAGGACAAAAACTGAAAGGACTAAGTAACTGCCCATCAGTTAAATCCAGCAAGGCCCAGATAGAGACCGCTCAAAATCTCTAGATTCCACCGAGCACAAAGGTCCCCAAAGAGGCAAGTCCGTACAATTCTACATATTCCAAGAAGGGAATAAGAAAGGGAAAGACTCAACAAGAGATCTAAAAGCTCAGCAACTATGGTAAACAAGAACCCCAGCCAAAGACAAGCGCAACCCAATGTTGCAACAAGACAAAAAAAAAAGAATAGAGAATGAACAACGACCGAACAGAAGGAAGGGAGGGAAAAAAAATCCTACCCCTATCTGAAAGTCCAAAGCACCATGAAACGTCCCTATGAAAACCCAGAGGGAAAAGGCAGCTCCCATACAAACAACTTTCTAATTAGTTCTGTTATCAAGTGTGCTTCATTCTCTTGGTATCCTTTGTTGAAGTAGCAGCAATGCACAACTGGGACCTAGCTGAACACATCATGTAACAAGAAACATAGCAGCCTCCTATTAGCAGCTCGCTCTCAGTAGTGCATTACTGCTCCTGAGCCCACCTAAGTATTCTCTTCAACAAAGGATACCAATAGAACCAAGCAAATTTAAAAACAGCATTTTATTGTAACCAAATTAAAAGTCACATTTACTAGTAAATTACAATTATATATTGTAACTTTTAATTTGGCGAAAATAAAATGACAGGAGTAGCAAGCCCCCTATATTAAAACAGTGTGTATATGAATTTAAATACCCACTTAGCAAGAGTTTCTTTCGCATAACCATGCCATCACTTATTCTGTATGTGAATACTGAGAATTATATGTGTAAGAATAATCTCACATCCACACTACTTTCTTTTTTTTTATAATTAATTTTTATTGAGGTTCTAAGCACGGCATACATGTATATAATGGCAGTTAAGTCAATACAGAAGTTCGTTTCAATGCAGAAAAACCACATTACATTATATAAAATACATATAGCACATGAGAGTATTGAAAAATTGTGAAAAGAAAATATAAAGCTTGCCAACAAAACTACCTGTCTTCTAACTAAACCGAAAGACCACTTTTGGACCTTGCAGAACTATGGGGGAGAAGATAAATTGCAGAAGACATTTATGATTAAAATGAGACCACTCTTGGGTCTCGACTTAAACCTCAGTTTTCTTGTTTTGTGACCTATGAATCTTTTATTATATATATCTCCTATGACAATAGTAGGTCTCAATAATAGGTCTTTGGACTAAGTTATAACAGCAAGATTCTATGGGGGTAGATCAACTAGAAAAATATATATTCTTGGGCTTAGAAGAGTATCACATACCATGTTGTATGAAAGTATAACCCATATATTTCAAGCATCATCGGACCTAACGCAGAAAACCACTGACTCTTATTCCAGAGTAAACTAAATATATTGTGAACGTGAGGCGTTTAAAGGTAACTGGCATAATAGTAATACAGGTATAGGGACCAAGGTAAATCTGAATAGAGACAAAGGGTGAATGTTCTGAGCCCATTTGTATCATCAAGAATCTCCTCTTATATGACAGGCCTTAAAATGTTTCCAGACTGCAGAATAAAATATTGCCCTCAATATGTCCTATAGCAGTGTACCGTGATGGGATGGGACGGTTCTATATAGTGAATTAGAGGAAAAAATTTGTAGTTCCAAGCAAATATAATTGCACATAGGTTTTCCCATAACCATAGATAGTGTATAAAAACTAACAGGTAAAGCTATAACCGTTATAGGGCACATTTTAAACCAATCATATCACATATAGAAACACAGTCAATTATACAACCTGTTTCACAAACATAGATACAGTATGTAAATAAATAGAACAATTATGTGTCCGGTATAAAAGCGAAAAATGAACTGGGTATGTACAAAGTTTGTAGTCATAGCCCGAACTTGTTTGTCCTGTATGAATACCTGCTTTCACACTACACTTATGGTAAACGCTTATACTATAGAAGAGCAAGAGTTAAGAAACAGTAAACTCTGAAACTTTGAGAGTCTGGTAACTAGATGGAAGCACCGTAATACTTGCCGTTTGAAAAAGTTCAAGGGTTTTATGAAACTGTTATATGTTCAGCAGGTTTAAACCTATTCCCGGTTTGTAGTGCCGCTCAGTCACACAAAGAGAAAAAAAAAAAGGCAACCTTGGGTGGAAACCAATCTTTTACGGAGAGGCTTCTCCTTTTCTTCTCCCTTCAACCGGTTCCTGAAATCTGTAGCTGTTGCGCGGATCCAAGTGCTCGCTGCCCTAACAAAAAAGTGATACTGGGTAGTTGCAGAGGGAGCTAAGCACGGAGAGGCTTGCCAAAGTGTCTTTTTCAATTAGCCTATGCCAGAACGTATTGGGAGTATAGCACTTCCAATATCCTGAGAGCAGAAAGTGTTCTTGACCACTTAACATAAGCCTCTATGCGTGTATCTCCAGAGACCTATCCAGCCCCCACAATGGCCTCTTTGAAATAAAGTCTGCTGACCGAACACAGCCATCTTGTCTCCGTGTCTGTTCTGGGTCTTCAGCTTGGGGGATGTCCTCCAGTTAGAGCTTGTGTGGGCTCCATAGGTAATTAGCCAATGTCGCTGAGTACCATGTGCGACTTGGCGAGGCCCTCTAGTTTCTACTGACAGAGGCAAAGGCTTCTGAGGTGGCGGAGCGGCGCCATTTTGCGCAGATATAGTCCCCCCATGTGCTGCTTTTTTCTCTGCGGATAACTTTTTGTAAGGTTTAGGATCACCTCCCTTTGTGAGACGAGGGTGCTGGACCCAGTAGGTGTTGGTAATCAGTGGGGGTTTTTGCCGTACAAGAATTTCTCCTAATTCAGAGGTATTTGCCACCTCACTTTTCAGGGAGACGGGGCCTGCCTCCGGCCCCGCTGTGAGTAGGCAGCATGCGGCAGTTACCACTGGGCTTTCAAAGGTGGCCATCGATCCATTGCTTATAGAGGGTCCGTTATCTTGTTTTGTACTGGTTGGGTTCAGATGCAAACAGTGTTTGGGGGGCTAAGGTTCCTTTGCCCGTTCTAAATCCACGGAGTCAGGCTTAGTATCAGCACGATTTCCGTCATATGCCCAAGCTGCTGCCATCTTCTCTGTAAGCTTTAGAATGTGCTCATTTAAGAGATTACATATCTCATCGATTAGTATAGCTGCGTCAGGCTCCATACTGTTGTAGTTGTCAGTGTCCACGCACTGCATACCCGGCTTACAAGATACCGGGGGGGGGGGGTGTTGAGGGCCTCTCGCTCTAGTGGCTGCCTTAGGCCTCAACTCTCCGGATCAGTTATTAAGGGTGATAGTCCCAGTTTTGTCATATCATTCAAATCAGCTAGGTAAGCAGAGCTTAGTTATCAGGGTAAGGTAGACCATTCAAGGTGCTGCCCAGAGACACGCCCCCCTCCACACTACTATTTTACTATTTTATCTGACACCTTCACAACAATAAGCCATCAATTCATGCTCTGCAGAACTCTCTACCTTTTTATACCGTTTCCTCATACACAATCATTCCTACATTGCAGCTGGTTTACTGTAGTATTATAGAACAGACAACACTTCACCTCCATTCTCTAAACCCCATAATTTATTAGATCTATAACCCAAACAGAAAAAGACTATTCAGTTTAAATAAATCTTACCTTGCAGCTGTGTATTGTAGTATTAACCCAATACTCTCAGGCTCAACTCTGTCACTGCAGCCAGTGGCAAACCTAATGAAAAAAGGCCCCTGGCCCAAGAACATTTTTTGGGCCCCCCATCCTGCATTTGCACCAGTTTTGTAAT
Organism: Bombina bombina; assembly: GCF_027579735.1. NCBI lineage: Eukaryota > Metazoa > Chordata > Amphibia > Anura > Bombinatoridae > Bombina > Bombina bombina. Next base: position 558,490,688 of record NC_069499.1, on the reverse strand, counting down.
ATACACTAAATATGTTATTTCTTCTGTTAAGTGTGATCAGTCCACGGGTCATCATTACTTGTGGGATATTAACTGCTCCCCTACAGGAAGTGCAAGAGGATTCACCCAGCAGAGTTGCTATATAGCTCCTCCCCTCTACGTCACCCCCAGTCATTCTCTTGCACCCAACGACTAGATAGGATGTGTGAGAGGACTATGGTGATATATTTAGTTTTTATATCTTCAATCAAAAGTTTGTTATTTTATAATAGCACCGGAGTGTGTTATTCCTTCTCTGGTAGAATTTGAAGAAGAATCTACCTGAGTTTTTCTATGATTTTAGCCGGAGTAGTTAAGATCATATTGCTGTTTCTCGGCCATCTGAGGAGAGGTAAACTTCAGACCAGGGGACAGCAGGCAGATTAATCTGCAAAGAGGTATGTAGCAGTTTATTATTTTCTGACATGGAATTGATGAGAAAATCCTGCCATACCGTTATAATGTAAACTCAGCCTTGAATGCAGTAGATGTAGCTGATATCAGGCTGTCATGTATGTATATTTTACACTTCAGTTTTCTGGGAAATGGTACTTCTCTGGCTTTTAAACTGTATACATAGACTTAACCTATTTTGCAGGGACTTGCAATAGGTTTTAAATGACAATTAATTATTGAGGTAAAACGTTTTTTTGCTGGCATGTAAAAACGTTTTTTTCTCTGAGGTACTGGGTGAAAAAATATTTTGGGCACTTTTTTTCCACTTGGCAATAGTTTTGATTTAAATTAGAGCAGTTCACTGATCCCTCTCACTGTTATGTGTGTGGGGGAGGGGCCATTTTGGTGCTTTCACTATGCATCAGAAAAAACTCAGTCAGAGGTTCATTTTCTTCCTGCATGATCCGGTTCATCTCTACAGAGTTCAGGGATCTCAAAAGCCTTTTTTGAGGGAAGTAACAGAGCTGTGCTGAGGGTATTGACTGTGATATAAAAAACGTTTATTTGTGTGTTTTTTTCTGCTGCCTGGGTTAGTTATCATTTGCTGAGGGGAACAATCCTTTGCTAAAACTGTATATTCTGACAAAGATTGATGCTATAACTTAATTATTTTATCTGTTATAATATTTTTCTGTGCTTCTTAAAGGCACAGTTCGTTTTCATATTATTTGTAAATTACTTTGAAAAGTATTTCCAAGTTGCTGTTTATTTGCTAGTGTGTTAAACATGTCTGATTCAAAGGAATATCTCTGTGCTATATGTGTTAATGCCAAAGTGGAGCCCAATAGAAATTTATGTACTAAATGTATTGATGCTACTTTAAAAAATAGTCAATCTGTACAAATTGAACATATTTCACCAAACAACGAGGGGAGAGTTATGCCGACTAACTCGCCTCACGTGTCAGTACCTGCATCTCCCGCTCAGGAGGTGCGTGATATTGTAGCGCCGAGTGCATCTGGGCGGCCATTACAAATCACATTACAAGATATGGCTACTGTTATGACTGAAGTTTTGGCTAAACTACCAGAACTAAGAGGTAAACGTGATCACTCTGGGATGAGAACAGAGTGCGCTGATAATGCAAGGGCCATGTCTGATACTGCGTCACAGTTTGCAGAACGTGAAGACGGAGAGCTTCATTCTGTGGGTGACGGTTCTGATCCAAATAAACTGGACTCAGACATTTCAAATTTTAAATTTAAGCTTGAGAACCTCCGTGTGTTACTAGGGGAGGTATTAGCGGCTCTGAATGATTGTAACACAGTTGCAATCCCAGAAAAAATGTGTAGGTTGGATAAATATTTTGCGGTACCGACGAGTACTGACGTTTTTCCTATACCTAAGAGACTTACTGACATTGTTACTAAGGAGTGGGATAGACCTGGTGTGCCTTTCTCACCCCCTCCTATATTCAGAAAAATGTTTCCAATAGACGCCGCCACACGGGACTTATGGCAAATGGTCCCTAAGGTGGAGGGAGCAGTTTCTACTTTAGCTAAGCGTACCACTATCCCAGTGGAGGATAGCTGTGCTTTTTCAGATCCAATGGATAAAAAATTAGAGGGTTACCTTAAGAAAATGTTTGTTCAACAAGGGTTTATATTGCAACCTCTTGCATGTATTGCGCCTGTCACGGCTGCAGCAGCATTTTGGTTTGAGTCTCTGGAAGAGACACTTCAATCATCCACACTAGATGACATCACACACAAACTTAAATTCCTTAAGTTAGCTAATTCATTTATTTCAGATGCCGTAGTACATTTAACTAAACTTGCGGCTAAAAATTCAGGATTTGCCATTCAGGCACGCAGAGCTCTGTGGCTAAAATCCTGGTCAGCTGATGTTACGTCTAAATCTAAATTGCTTAATATTCCTTTCAAAGGGCAGACCTTATTCGGGCCCGGCTTGAAAGAGATTATTGATGACATTACAGGAGGTAAAGGTCATGCCCTGCCTCAGGACAAGGCCAAAGCCAAGGCTAGACAGTCCAATTTTCATTCCTTTCGTAATTTCAAAGCAGGAGCAGCATCAACTTCCTCTGCACCAAAACAGGAAGGAGCTGTTGCTCGCTACAGACAAGGCTGGAAACCTAACCCTGGAACAGGGGCAAACAGGCCAGAAAACCTGCTGCTGCCTCGGGACCGGATCTAGTGGGGGGCAGACTTTCCCTCTTCGCCCAGGCTTGGGCAAGAGATGTTCAGGATCCCTGGGCGTTAGAGATCATATCTCAGGGATACCTTCTGCACTTCAAATCCTCTCCCCCAAGAGGGAGATTTCATCTGTCAAGGTTGTCAACAAACCTAACAAAGAAGGAAGCGTTTCTACGCTGCGTACAAGATCTTTTATTAATGGGAGTGATCCATCCAGTTCCGCGGTTGGAACAAGGACAAGGGTTTTACTCAAATCTGTTTGTAGTTCCCAAAAAAGAGGGAACCTTCAGGCCAATCTTGGATTTAAAGATCCTAAACAAATTCCTAAGATTTCCATCGTTCAAGATGGAAACTATTCGAACAATTTTGACCATGATCCAAGAGGGTCAGTACTTGACCACAGTGGATTTAAAGGATGCTTACCTTCACATACCGATTCACAGAAGTCATTACCGGTATCTAAGGTTTGCCTTTTTAGACAGGCATTACCAGTTTGTAGCTCTTCCATTCGGACTGGCTACGGCTCCAAGAATCTTCACAAAGGTTCTGGGCACTCTTCTGGCGGTACTAAGACCGCGAGGAATTTCAGTAACTCCGTACTTAGACGACATACTGATACAAGCTTCAAGCTTTCAAACTGCCAAATCTCATACAGAGATAGTATTGGCATTTCTAAGGTCGCATGGATGGAAAGTGAACGAAGAGAAAAGTTCTCTCTTTCCACTCACAAGAGTTCCCTTCCTGGGGACTCTGATAGATTCTGTAGAAATGAAGATTTACCTGACAGAGGACAGGTTAACAAAACTTCTAAATGCATGCCGTGTCCTTCATTCCATTCAAGAGACCAGAAATTCTCTTCTATGGTGGCTTTATCGGCCACATCTGTCCAGGGGAATGCCATTCAGCAGGCCAGACTGGTCAATTGTAACAACAGACGCCAGCCTACTAGGTTGGGGCGCTGTCTGGAATTCTCTGAAGGCTCAGGGACTATGGAATCAGGAGGAGAGTCTTCTTCCAATAAACATTCTGGAATTGAGAGCAGTCCTCAATGCTCTTCTGGCTTGGCCCCAGTTAGCAACTCGGGGGTTCATCAGGTTCCAGTCGGACAACATCACGACTGTAGCTTATATCAACCATCAGGGAGGGACAAGAAGCTCCCTAGCAATGATGGAAGTATCGAAGATAATTCGCTGGGCAGAGTCTCACTCTTGCCACCTGTCTGCAATCCACATCCCGGGAGTGGAGAACTGGAAGGCGGATTTCTTAAGTCGTCAGACTTTTCATCCGGGGGAGTGGGAACTTCATCCAGAGGTCTTTGCCCAAATACTTCGACGTTGGGGCAAACCAGAGATAGATCTCATGGCGTCTCGACAGAACGCCAAGCTTCCGCGCTACGGGTCCAGATCCAGGGATCCGGGAGCGGTCCTGATAGATGCCTTGACAGCACCATGGACCTTCAGGATGGCTTATGTGTTTCCACCTTTCCCGATGCTTCCTCGATTGATTGCCAGAATCAAACAGGAGAAAACATCAGTGATTCTAATAGTGCCTGCATGGCCACGCAGGACTTGGTATACAGATCTGGTGGACATGTCATTCTGTCCACCTTGGTCGTTACCTCTGAAACAGGACCTTCTGATTCAGGGTCCTTTTCAAACATCAAAATCTAACTTCTCTGAAGCTGACTGCTTGGAAATTGAACGCTTGATCTTATCAAAGCGTGGTTTTTCTGAGTCAGTTATTGATACCTTAATACAGGCTAGGAAGCCTGTTACCAGAAAGATTTACCATAAAATATGGCGTAAATACCTATATTGGTGCGAATCCAAAGGTTACTCTTGGAGTAAGGTTAGGATTCCTAGGATATTGTCTTTTCTACAAGAAGGTTTAGAAAAGGGGTTATCCGCTAGTTCCTTAAAGGGACAGATCTCAGCTCTGTCCATTCTGTTACACAAGCGTCTGTCAGAAGTTCCAGACGTTCAGGCTTTTTGTCAGGCTTTGGCCAGGATTAAACCTGTGTTTAAAGCTGTGGCTCCACCATGGAGTTTAAACCTTGTTCTTAACGTTTTACAGGGTGTTCCGTTTGAACCCCTTCATTCCATTGATATAAAGTTGTTATCTTGGAAAGTTCTATTTTTAATGGCTATTTCCTCGGCTCGAAGAGTCTCTGAGTTATCAGCCTTACATTGTGATTCTCCTTATTTGATTTTTCACTCGGATAAGGTAGTTCTGCGTACTAAGCCTGGGTTCTTACCTAAGGTAGTCACTAACAGGAATATCAATCAGGAGATTGTTGTTCCATCCTTGTGCCCAAATCCTTCTTCGAGGAAGGAACGTCTTTTGCACAATCTGGATGTAGTTCGTGCCCTTAAATTTTATTTACAGGCAACTAAAGATTTTCGACAAACGTCTTCCCTGTTTGTCGTTTACTCTGGTCAGAGGAGAGGTCAAAAAGCTTCTGCTACCTCTCTCTCTTTTTGGCTTCGTAGCATAATTCGTTTAGCTTATGAGACTGCTGGACAGCAGCCTCCTGAAAGAATTACAGCTCATTCCACTAGAGCTGTGGCTTCCACTTGGGCCTTTAAGAATGAGGCCTCTGTTGAACAGATTTGCAAGGCTGCAACTTGGTCTTCGCTTCATACTTTTTCCAAATTTTACAAATTTGACACTTTTGCTTCCTCGGAGGCTATTTTTGGGAGAAAGGTTCTTCAGGCAGTGGTTCCTTCTGTATAAAGAGCCTGCCTATCCCTCCCGTCATCCGTGTACTTTTGCTTTGGTATTGGTATCCCACAAGTAATGATGACCCGTGGACTGATCACACTTAACAGAAGAAAACATAATTTATGCTTACCTGATAAATTCCTTTCTTCTGTAGTGTGATCAGTCCACGGCCCGCCCTGTTTTTTAAGGCAGGTAAATATTTTTTAAATTATACTTCAGTCACCACTACACCCTTGGCTTCTCCTTTCTCGTTGGTCCTTGGTCGAATGACTGGAGGTGACGTAGAGGGGAGGAGCTATATAGCAACTCTGCTGGGTGAATCCTCTTGCACTTCCTGTAGGGGAGCAGTTAATATCCCACAAGTAATGATGACCCGTGGACTGATCACACTACAGAAGAAAGGAATTTATCAGGTAAGCATAAATTATGTTTTTGACAGCCACTTTTATAAGCACCAAAGCCTAGCATAACACTTTCTACTAACTAACTCTATTGTGCGTATATATATAGTGCTATATAGTCAATTAACAGTAAAAAATAAATATATATATATATATACACACACGCACACACAAACATATGTGTATGAGCATGTTTTTTTCTTCTTCTGTCAGATACATCATACATTTTAATTTTATGTATATATAAAAAAAAAAAGCAGCAAGGGAAACGTAATCTGAGCTGCTGGTCTGCTGCTGTATGAGATCCTCACAGACAAAGCCCCTTTAGCTTCCGTATTGTCTGGAACAGTAAATCACTCCTGCCCTGTTTGCTCTCTGAACTCACTGCAGACACTGACAGTGACAGCTCCGTGCTGGAGGGGGAGGTCAAAGCAGGAGAGATCTCTCAGTCTGGCTGTGCTGTGAGAGGAAGACAGACAGTGCTGCTGGAAGTGGCATACTTTACTTAGCCATTGCTCACACAATCCCACACGGCTTTGCTCCACCCACCATCATTTTGTGCTTGTGTGCAGTTAAATATTGTATAAAATGTGAGTGCAGGTCGATTCAGCACTTGATGGGCCCCTTACTACACTCAGGCCCCGGATCTACCACTACTAGCTCTGCCCCTGACTGCAGCACTCTCTTCCACTTCTCACACAGGCAGTTAGCAGTGAGGGCACTACATTTGGTGATTGTTAGTAGTTATGATGATGCCGGGCCGGCTGCTCGCCCACCCTCTGTCTTGTTGTAGGTGACTCACTCTGCTCCACACTCCCCTAAGTAATACCGGTTCCTAGCTCTTTACCTTCCATCTAGTTGCAGGCTGAGGGCGAGGCTCTGACAGTGCGTGCTTGAATGTGATGTGTGCCACAGTGCCTATGGCCAGTAAAGTCCAGCACACGCTATTGTCCTGCCCCTACTCCCCGGCCCCTATCCAATCAAAATACCTTATTGCCGGGTAAGCAGCCCTCCTGTCATGGTCCTGGGACAGAGTTTTACTGGCAGCTGATTTCCCACCACACATCAGAAATGGCGGTAAACTAGCTGAACAGAAAAAAATCAAACTTGGAGTAACAGTCAGCCAGTCATGGACTGCAGGTGGGCGGGGCTTGTGCGAGTGAGGTCATCGGCACTACCGGGCCCGGCTTTTTAATTTTTTTTATAAATAATTTGCTATATCAGCTGTTTGCCCAGGGCCCCTCATCCCGGCCGGGCCCCTGACTGTAGTCACCCCTGTCACCCCCTGATGGCTGCCCTGCACAGAGTGCAGTCCGCACTTATGAAAGAGCGATCGAGGAAAAAACAGTCACTCCCCAAAACTGCCTAAAATTAGCACCAGAAGAACTTATCGTGCTCCAGATGAAGCCCCCGGCTCCAACGCTGCGACACAAGTCGAGTAGACACCAGCCACAAAACTTAGCCTATCAGGCTAGGAACTGCACCAGGAACTCCCACAGAGGGAACCTTCCAGGAAGTGCATGAACCCACTCCCTCCCAGGCAAAAGAGGGAAAGCAGGAAAGCATCCAAAACCCAACAGAGAACAACTCCCTGCTGAGTAAGAAACTACGCTAAACTCCACCTATGGAGAAATCACAAGATCTGGAGAAAAAACGCTGTCAAGGCTCAAGCAAGCCCACAGACCTCAGACCGTTAAAATGATAACCAGCATCAGCAGCTGTATTCGTACCAACAACCCTTGAGTTGCAAAGCCGCAAAGCCAACCCTTAGGCTACATGGGCTGCTTCATCGAGGCAATGGACCCAGCACCAAACGACTGGCATGTCATAAGGCAGGGAAATAAATTATTCCCTGGACCACCCAGATCTCCAAAAAGGAAGAAAGAAGGACTAAACGGTATCAAAAGGTAGGCAACTGGAATGCTAAACTACTAAGCCAGAACAGAGCATAGGACGATCTCAGGTTCCAGAACCCAGACCCAGTTCCCTTCCCTACGAGTAGGTACACTCCCTGACAAAAGGGAGACCACACTGAAACAGTGTTAGCACGATACCAGAATCCGCCCCCACACAACATCGTGTATGCAAGGCAGAGGGAACCCCCCTCCGCATCAGGCAGATACTGTAGTATATCCCAATCCCCTTAAGGCAAGGGGAATGCAAAAAGACAACTGCTCACCCACCCACAGGCAAGGAGCATGCATCATTAAACAGATGGCAAAAACAAAACCGACTGAAGAGGCACCATCCGGCTGCAACAGAGGCCCAGTAGACAAATAACCCTAGAGCCCACCTCTAGAGTTGAAGAAGCTGTAATAAGAGATCAAACTCCCGCTTGCTAGGTAGCTAAACTAACCATCAGGCTAAGAGAAAACACAACACCTGAAGGAGCAAGTGGATGTCTCAAGACAGTAAGGACTGAAGCACTCAGGATCCAACTAGGAGGTCCGGTCAGATATCCTAGACCAGGTCCAGAAAAACCCGGGCACCCGGAAACCAGAGCTGGCCCAAACTAGGAACCCCTGAGGAACCATATGAACACCTCATACGGAGAAACCTAGGACATGCAATCACAGCCACATCCAAAAGTCCTAGGACACTGGACGTTCATTAAGTATCCCAGAGACAGAGAATATAACTCCTCAAGATTCGAGGGAAAATACCCCCAAGACCAACAGCTAAGAAGCTGACAGGAAATAGCACGCCTCAGCAACAGAGTCTGCAATATAGTCTCCAAACGATCTATCTGGCTCAACCTCTCGGTAACCCCCCTAGACCTAGGGAGAAAACTATGAACGAGCATCGATGTCCCAGGAAACGACATATCAAACCGATATGTTGTAAAAAAGAAAATGTATGCTTACCTGATAAATTTGTTTCTTTTTAGACACTATGAGTCCACGGATCATCATCCTTACTTGTGGGATAACAATACCAAAGCTAGAGTACACGGATGATAAGGGAGGGACAAGACAGGGAACCGAAACGGGAGGCACCACTGCTTGAAGAACCTTTCTACCAAAAACAGCCTCAGCCGAGGCAAAAGTATCAAATTTGTAAAATTTTGAAAAAGGAGTGAAGAGAAGAACAAGTTGCAGCCTTGCAAATCTGTTCCACAGAAGCTTCATTTTTGAATGCCCATAAGGAAGCAACCACCCTATAGGAATGAGCCGTAATTCTTTCAGGAGGCTGCTGTCCAGCAGTCTTATATGCAAATCGGATGATACTCCTCAACCAAAAAGAAAGAGGTAGCCGTAGCTTTCTGACCCCTACGTTTCCCCGAAAAAACGACAAACAAGGAAGATGATTGACGAAAATCCTTAGTCGCCTGTAAGTAGAACTTCAAAGCACGGACCACGTCCAAATTATGTAACAGACGCTCCTTCTTAGAAGAAGGATTAGGACACAAGGAAGGAACAACAATTTCCTGATTAATATTTTAATTTGAAACAACCTTAGGAAGAAAACCAGGCTTAGTGCATAACACCACCTTATCCGAATGGAAAATAAGATAAGGAGAATCGCACTGTAATGCCGAAAGCTCAGATACTCTTCGAGCAGAAGAAATAGCAACCAAAAATAAAACTTTCCAGGATAATAACTTAATATCTATGGAATGCATAGGTTCAAACGGAACCCCTGGAAGGACTTTAAGAACTAAATTCAAACTCCAAGGAGGAGCAATAGGTCTAAATACAGGCCTGATTCTAGACAGAGCCTGACAAAAAGATTGCACATTTGGAACATCTGCCAGACGCTTGTGTAACAAAATAGATAAGGCAGAAATCTGTCCTTTTAAAGAACTCGCTGACAACCCCTTCTCCAATCCTTCTTGGAGAAAAGACAAAATCCTGGGAATCCTAACCCTACTCCATGAGTAGCCCCTGCATTCACACAAATAAAGATATTTACGCCATATCTTATGGTAAATTTTCCTAGTAACAGACTTACGTGCCTGAATGAAGGTATCTATGACCGAATCAGAACCCTCGCTTAGATAAAATTAAGCGTTCAATCTCCAAGCAGTCAGCTGCAGAGAAACTAGATTCGGATGATGGAAGGGACCCTTGACTGCTGTCAAAATTTGCTGAAAATAACGTGTAACTGTGACTTTAAATTTCAAATCAACAGTACTCACACTCTATCTGTTATTTCTAACACAGAACGTAACAGTATGGTTAAAACAAAATAAGCCCAATTTTCTCTTTTGTCTTATTAAAGCAAGAGACGTTAACCTAACATGCTTGGCAAAAATAAAGACAGAAAATAGCAAACCTCTGTCGCCTCAACAGCTCTGCTGAGGCGCCTACCTGCCCCCACATTATTCCCGACCACTGTCTGCTGAGTTTTCCACTGCCTAAGACCGCCTGCTTCAATGTCTAACCATGCGGTCTTAGAAATGCCAGCAACAGCACTGATCCGGATGTCCGACCACTGCCGAACCATGCGGTCTTTACTCCGTAGCCAGAAAAACAACTGCACAGCTTTTCCTGGAGCGTGCAAAGATAACCCCGCCCATCGTGGACGTGAAAAAACACACTAGTACTTCCTGTGATAAAAATGCTGATAAATAATGCCGCAAAAGTTATGGCATAAAATTTGAACACACACTTATGTCCCTCTTACACAGCGTACCACTATCTGGCCAATACAAAACAATTCCCCCCACACCGGAGTCTGAATTAGATAACTCCGTAACCAGGGTCCCCAGCGTCTAGCCCACAGCCGTTATGCGCAACATTAAGAAAGAGAGTGTAACCTCCATTCTATAAACAGAGCGCTCCTTGTCCTGACCTTCCCCCACCGCATCTTCGTTGGTAATAAATAGAGAAGCCCTGAGGTGCAATCAAATAAGGGGAGGCAGATGAATAAAGGGTATAGCTGTCTCCGAGTTAGTACTGTCACAGAAAATAACGCTGCACATACCTTAAGGCTGAGCGACAGCATGAACGGTCCCACAGGATCAAGAGGTCTTCTTTCCCTCCTGCAGTTCTGTGGAAACATACAGGGTCTTAGTTAATATTTGCTAAGACCATCATCAGAAGGGCAGCACACAGTATGGGAGGCGCAGTGAGAATTGAATCCCACCAGTTCCCAATGTTTTAAAGCCACCTGTTGCTCTACTCCAGAGGCTGACAAGGAATACGGCTTACACCCTGTAATAAAATAGTACTCACTGGCACCATTTTAAAAATAAAAAACTCTTGATTGAAGAATCTAAACTAACACCTCACTTTACCTCTTCCTATCACTAACACAGGCAAAGAGAATGACTGGAGTGGGAGGGAAGGGAGGCACTATATATATACAGCTCTGCTGTGGTGCTCTTTGCCTCCTCCTGCTGACCAGGAGGCGATATCCCACAAGTAAGGATGAAATCCGTGGACTCATCGTATCTTTAAAAAAGAAAGATATGCTAGGCTGAAGGACCAAGGAACTGCTAGAGCATCTATCAGTTCCGCCTGAGGATCCCTGGACCTTGAGCCGTATCTCAGGAGCTTGGCATTCTGACGAGATGCCATGAGATCCAACTCCGGCCGACCCCATTTGAGAATCAGGTTGGAGAATACTTCCGGATGGAGTTCCAACTCTCCCGGATGAAAGGTCTGCCTGCTCAGAAAGTCCGCCTCCCAGTTGTCCACCCCTGGGATGTGGATCGCTAACAGATGGCAAGAATGGGCTTCCGCCCACCGGATTATCTTGGCTACCTCTGTCATCGCTAAGGAACTCCTCGTTCCTCCCTGATAATTGATGTAAGCCACTGTCGTTAAATTGTCTGTCTGAAATCTGATGAACTGGGCCGAAGCAAACTGAGGCCAGGTTAGAAGAGCATTGAAAATCGCACTCAGTTCCAGGATGTTTATAGGAAGAACAGACTCCGCCGAAGTCCACACTCCTTGAGCCCGTAGAGGACCCCAGACAGCTCCCCAACCTAGAAGACTGGCATCTGTTGTCACAATCACCCAGGATGGTCTGCAAAAGCATGTTCCCTGGGATAGATGCTCCAGAGACAACCACCATTGAAGTGAGTCCCTTGTCTCCTGCTCCAGGGTTAACTGAGGAGACAAGTCTGCATAATCTCTATTCCACAGCCTGAGCATGTTTAACTGCAGAGGTCTGAGGTGAAACCGAGCAAACTGAATGATGTCCATTGTCACCACCATCAGTCCGATTACTTCCATGCACTGGGCCACTGATGGCCGAGGATTGGACTAAAGGGCTCGACAGGTATCTAGAATCCTTGACTTCCTGATCTCTGTCAGAAAAATCTTCATGGAGATAGAATCGATTACAGTTCCCAAGAAAGTCACCCTTGCTTTCGGGATTAAGGAACTCTTTTTCAGATTTACCTTCCACCCGTGAGTTCTCAGGAAGGATAGTAGAATGTCAGTATGGGACCTTGCTTGTTGATAAGATGGCGCCTGGATTAGAATATCGTCCAGATAAAGCGCCAGCGCAATGCCCCGCGGTCTTAAAACCGCCAGCAGAGACCCCAGAACCTTTGTGAAAATTTTGGGTGCCGTGGCCAGTCCGAAAGGAAGAGCCACAAACTGTGTTTGTCCAGAAACGCAAACCTTAGGAACTTGTGATGGTCTCTGTGGATATGCATCCTTTAAGTCCACTATCGTCATAAATTGACCCTCCTGTATTAATGGAAGAATGGTACAAATAGTTTCCATATTGAAAGATGGAACTCTGAGAAACTTGTTCAGAATCTTGAGGTCTAAAATAGGTTTGAAAGTTCCCTCCTTCTTGGGAACTACAAACCGATTTGAATAAAAACCCTGCCCGTGTTCCTGTACACGAACGGGAATAATCACTTCCAGGGAGGAGAGGTCTCTTACACAATGTAAGAACGCCTCTCTTTTTTATCTGGTTTGCAGATAATCTTGAAAGAAGAAATCTTCCTCGAGGAGGAAAATGTTTGAACTCCAATTTGTATCCCTGGGACACTATTTCTAAAGCCCAGGGATCCTGAAAGTCTCGCACCCAAGCCTGAACAAAAAAGAAAGTCTGCCCCCCCCCACCAGATCCGGTCCCAGATCAGGGGCATGCCCTTCATGCTGTTTTGGAGTCAGCAGCAGGCTTCTTCGACTGTTTACCCTTGTTCCAAGGCTGGTTGGGTCTCCAAGTAGGCTTAGATTGCGAATAGTTTCCTTCCTGTTTGGAGGAGGAAGAGAAGGAATTGCCCTTGAAATTGTGAAAGGAATGAAAATTACTTTGCCGTCCTTTTTGCTTGTTTCTCTTATCCTGAGGAAGGAGATGACCCTTACCTCCCGTGATGTCAGAGATAATTTCCTTCAGACCAGGTCCAAACAAGGTCTTTCCCTTGTAAGGAATAGCTAGAAGTTTAGACTTAGATGAAACATAAGGCTCTGCGGGCTAGGATAGAAAATCCTGAACTCTTAGCTGCTAATTGAGTAATTTGCAGAGAAGCATCCGTAATAAAAGCATTGGCTAACTTCAGAGCTTTAATCCTATCTTGGATCTCCTCCAAAGAAGTCTCAGACTTAAGAGACTCAGACAGAGCATCAAACCAATAAGCTGCCGCACTAGTGACAGTAGCAATGCATGCAGCCGGCTGCAACAGCAGACCCTGGTGAACATAAATCTGTTTTTGTAGACCCTCCAACTTCTTGTCCATGGGATCTTTAAAAGCACATCCATCCTCAATAGGAATAGTAGTTCGCTTGGCCAAGGTGGAGATAGCCCCTTCCACCTTAGGAATCGTTTGCCAAGTTTCTTTGATAGGGTCAGCTATAGGAAACATCTTGCTGAAAATAGGAGACGGAGAGAAGGGAATACCTGGTCTTTCCCATTCCTTAGAAACAATCTCCGAAGCTCGCTTAGGAACTGGAAAAACATCTGAGAAAGTTGGAACTTCAAAGTATCTGTCCAATTTACTCGCTTTTACAGGAGCGACTACTACTGTGGAATCACAGTCGTCTAAGGTAACCAACACCTCCCTAAGTAACAGACGGAGGTGTTCTAGTTTAAATCGGAAAGAGACAACCTCTGAATCAGTCAAAGGTTCTGAATCTGAAATCTCGCCATCTGATAAGACCTCTATACCCTCCATTTCAGTTCCCTGGGAGGGCACCTCTGAGACTGCCACCATAGCTTCAGAAACCTCACTGATAGCATACTTCTCTTTCCTTTTGCGCTTGCCTTGAAGCATAGGAAAAGCAGACAATGCATCAGAAATTGTGGAGGACATAACCGCCGCTATGTCTTTTAAAGTAACTCCAGCACGAGCTAGAGCAGAAGTGCAGTGCACTGCGGGTGGGCGGGTAGATTTTTGGGACGCTTGGGGAGAAAGTTGCGGCATAAATTGACCCTCATCAGAAGACTCTTGGACAACATCTACCTGAGAGGAGATTGGCTCAGTAAAAATTCTATCCCTAGAACTTACAGTCCTTTCAATACATGTAGGACAGAAAGGGATTGGTGGTTCCACATTTGCATCAAGACATAAAGCACATGTAACTCCTTGCACCTCATCTTGATCCATCTTTTCACAAAAATATTACTATTAAGTAAAAAAAATACTGAAAAAAGCAATAAAATAAAATTATCAAAAACCGTTACTGTCTCTTTAAATTCAAACGGTTTTTCTTTCTCAGATAAAAACTGCCAATGTTGCTATAGTAAAATAACACCCAGAAAAAATAAGAAATAAGTGAACCTCTGCAGCACAGCAACCTGCTGAGGTGCTCCTACCTTCACCAATGCTACCAGATCCCAGAAACAAACGATCCGCTACTGCAGTCTGTCAAAAGGACCGGATGAAGAACACATCTGTGCTAAAAGCGCATGAAAAGGAGATTACATGCTGCTCTAGCCCAGAAAACCAGTACAGCCCAACTGAAGCCTGCAACTGCTTGGAAATAACACTACAAGCAGAGGCGCCAAAAAAACAGGAAGTCCTGCCCTTCGTGGGCGTGCTATAAGCCTATGTTTCCCTCTAGAGAGAAAAAATTAAAGTGAAACCACCGGAGCCCTGCATTTAAAATAAAATGATCAAACTAACTCCAACCCCAGTGCCTGCACCAAACCACTGCCTAAACAAGACTTTATATTCAGAAAAGTCTAACACAGTCCCCACATAAAGGCTCCATTAACCCCTTATGTGCCATAGTGCTAAGATAAAGCACCCTGAGACTCCTTAAATCCCAGAAAAGGGATTTTCTCAAACACTGCCTGGCAGGAAGGCAGTTTCCCAAGCTTGAGAGGTCCTCTCCCTCACATTGGCCTGAAAGATAGCATCATGCTGAGTCCGAAAGAAACTCATGCTGAAGGATATAGGGCAGCTGAAAATGGGAGGCGCAGTGAGAATTATGTCCCACAAGTTCCCATAGCTCTAATGCCACCAAAAGCTCTACTGTAGAGAGTGATATGGACTACGGCTACACCCCAGAACAAAGTAGCACTATCTGGCACCACTTTACAATAACAAACTCTTGATTGAAGAATCTAACCTAACACCTCACTTAACCTGTTCCTAGCACTAACAAAGGCAAATAGAATGACTGGAGTGGGAGGGAAGGGAGGAGCTATTTAACAGCCCTGCTGTGGTGCTCTTTGCCTCCTCCTGCTGACCAGGAGGCGATATCCCACAAGGATGATGATCTGTGGACTCATTGTGTCTTGAAAAACAAAAGGGTAGTTCCAGGATAAAAAAGGAGACCAATGCATTCTCCAGAGCCCCCAAAAACATGGGAGCAGACGAAAAGCAGCATGAGGAAGACAATAAGCCAAAAATGCCGAACTTCCAGAACTGATGACCCCACAACCATCCCCAGAAAGGAAAAAAGGAAGCCTAAGTCACCTTGACCAATTAGGAAGAGGTACCGAGGTCAAAAACCTCAAAAAAGAGCAGGCCAAAAACAGAATTTATGTTTACCTGATAAATTACTTTCTCCAACGGTGTGTCCGGTCCACGGCGTCATCCTTACTTGTGGGATATTCTCTTCCCCAACAGGAAATGGCAAAGAGCCCAGCAAAGCTGGTCACATGATCCCTCCTAGGCTCCGCCTACCCCAGTCATTCGACCGACGTTAAGGAGGAATATTTGCATAGGAGAAACCATATGGTACCGTGGTGACTGTAGTTAAAGAAAATAAATTATCAGACCTGATTAAAAAACCAGGGCGGGCCGTGGACCGGACACACCGTTGGAGAAAGTAATTTATCAGGTAAACATAAATTCTGTTTTCTCCAACATAGGTGTGTCCGGTCCACGGCGTCATCCTTACTTGTGGGAACCAATACCAAAGCTTTAGGACACGGATGACGGGAGGGAGCAAATCAGGTCACCTAAATGGAAGGCACCACGGCTTGCAAAACCTTTCTCCCAAAAATAGCCTCAGAAGAAGCAAAAGTATCAAACTTGTAAAATTTGGTAAAAGTGTGCAGTGAAGACCAAGTCGCTGCCCTACATATCTGATCAACAGAAGCCTCGTTCTTGAAGGCCCATGTGGAAGCCACAGCCCTAGTGGAATGAGCTGTGATTCTTTCGGGAGGCTGCCGTCCGGCAGTCTCGTAAGCCAATCTGATGATGCTTTTAATCCAAAAAGAGAGAGAGGTAGAAGTTGCTTTTTGACCTCTCCTTTTACCGGAATAAACAACAAACAAGGAAGATGTTTGTCTAAAATCCTTTGTAGCATCTAAATAGAATTTTAGAGCGCGAACAACATCCAAATTGTGCAACAAACGTTCCTTCTTTGAAACTGGTTTCGGACACAGAGAAGGTACGATAATCTCCTGGTTAATGTTTTTGTTAGAAACAACTTTTGGAAGAAAACCAGGTTTAGTACGTAAAACCACCTTATCTGCATGGAACACCAGATAAGGAGGAGAACACTGCAGAGCAGATAATTCTGAAACTCTTCTGGCAGAAGAAATTGCAACTAAAAACACAACTTTCCAAGATAATAACTTAATATCAACGGAATGCAAGGGTTCAAACGGAACCCCCTGAAGAACTGAAAGAACTAAATTGAGACTCCAAGGAGGAGTCAAAGGTTTGTAAACAGGCTTAATTCTAACCAGAGCCTGAACAAAAGCTTGAACATCTGGCACAGCAGCCAGTTTTTTGTGAAGTAACACCGACAAGGCAGAAATCTGTCCCTTCAGGGAACTTGCAGATAATCCTTTTTCCAATCCTTCTTGAAGGAAGGATAGGATCCTAGGAATCTTAACCTTGTCCCAAGGGAATCCTTTAGATTCACACCAACAGATATATTTTTTCCAAATTTTGTGGTAAATCTTTCTAGTTACAGGCTTTCTGGCCTGAACAAGAGTATCGATAACAGAATCTGAGAACCCTCGCTTCGATAAAATCAAGCGTTCAATCTCCAAGCAGTCAGCTGGAGTGAAACCAGATTCGGATGTTCGAACGGACCCTGAACAAGAAGGTCTCGTCTCAAAGGTAGCTTCCAAGGTGGAGCCGATGACATATTCACCAGATCTGCATACCAAGTCCTGCGTGGCCACGCAGGAGCTATCAAGATCACCGACGCCCTCTCCTGATTGATCCTGGCTACCAGCCTGGGGATGAGAGGAAAGGGCGGGAACACATAAGCTAGTTTGAAGGTCCAAGGTGCTACTAGTGCATCCACTAGAGCCGCCTTGGGATCCCTGGATCTGGACCCGTAGCAAGGAACTTTGAAGTTCTGACGAGAGGCCATCAGATCCATGTCTGGAATGCCCCACAGCTGAGTGACTTGGGCAAAGATTTCCGGATGGAGTTCCCACTCCCCCGGATGCAATGTCTGACGACTCAGAAAATCCGCTTCCCAATTTTCCACTCCTGGGATGTGGATAGCAGACAGGTGGCAGGAGTGAGACTCCGCCCATAGAATGATTTTGGTCACTTCTTCCATCGCTAGGGAACTCCTTGTTCCCCCCTGATGGTTGATGTACGCAACAGTTGTCATGTTGTCTGATTGAAACCGTATGAACTTGGCCCTCGCTAGCTGAGGCCAAGCCTTGAGAGCATTGAATATCGCTCTCAGTTCCAGAATATTTATCGGTAGAAGAGATTCTTCCCGAGACCAAAGACCCTGAGCTTTCAGGGATCCCCAGACCGCGCCCCAGCCCATCAGACTGGCGTCGGTCGTGACAATGACCCACTCTGGTCTGCGGAATGTCATCCCTTGTGACAGGTTGTCCAGGGACAGCCACCAACGGAGTGAGTCTCTGGTCCTCTGATTTACTTGTATCTTCGGAGACAAGTCTGTATAGTCCCCATTCCACTGACTGAGCATGCACAGTTGTAATGGTCTTAGATGAATGCGCGCAAAAGGAACTATGTCCATTGCCGCCACCATCAACCCGATCACTTCCATGCACTGAGCTATGGAAGGAAGAGGAACGGAATGAAGTATCCGACAAGAGTCTAGAAGTTTTGTTTTTCTGGCCTCTGTTAGAAAAATCCTCATTTCTAAGGAGTCTATAATTGTTCCCAAGAAGGGAACCCTTGTTGACGGGGATAGAGAACTCTTTTCCACGTTCACTTTCCATCCGTGAGATCTGAGAAAGGCCAGGACAATGTCCGTGTGAGCCTTTGCTTGAGGAAGGGACGACGCTTGAATCAAAATGTCGTCCAAGTAAGGTACTACAGCAATGCCCCTTGGTCTTAGCACAGCTAGAAGGGACCCTAGTACCTTTGTGAAAATCCTTGGAGCAGTGGCTAATCCGAAAGGAAGCGCCACGAACTGGTAATGTTTGTCCAGGAATGCGAACCTTAGGAACCGATGATGTTCCTTGTGGATAGGAATATGTAGATACGCATCCTTTAAATCCACCGTGGTCATGAATTGACCTTCCTGGATGGAAGGAAGAATAGTTCGAATGGTTTCCATCTTGAATGATGGAACCTTGAGAAACTTGTTTAAGATCTTGAGATCTAAGATTGGTCTGAACGTTCCCTCTTTTTTGGGAACTATGAACAGATTGGAGTAGAACCCCATCCCTTGTTCTCTTAATGGAACAGGATGAATCACTCCCATTTTTAACAGGTCTTCTACACAATGTAAGAATGCCTGTCTTTTTATGTGGTCTGAAGACAACTGAGACCTGTGGAACCTCCCCCTTGGGGGAAGTCCCTTGAATTCCAGAAGATAACCTTGGGAGACTATTTCTAGCGCCCAAGGATCCAGAACATCTCTTGCCCAAGCCTGAGCGAAGAGAGAGAGTCTGCCCCCCACCAGATCCGGTCCCGGATCGGGGGCCAACATTTCATGCAGTCTTGGTAGCAGTGGCAGGTTTCTTGGCCTGCTTTCCTTTGTTCCAGCCTTGCATTGGTCTCCAAGCTGGCTTGGCTTGAGAAGTATTACCCTCTTGCTTAGAGGACGTAGCACCTTGGGCTGGTCCGTTTCTACGAAAGGGACGAAAATTAGGTTTATTTTTTGCCTTGAAAGGCCGATCCTGAGGAAGGGCGTGGCCCTTACCCCCAGTGATATCAGAGATAATCTCTTTCAAGTCAGGGCCAAACAGCGTTTTCCCCTTGAAAGGAATGTTAAGTAGCTTGTTCTTGGAAGACGCATCAGCCGACCAAGATTTCAACCAAAGCGCTCTGCGCGCCACAATAGCAAACCCAGAATTCTTAGCCGCTAACCTAGCCAATTGCAAAGTGGCGTCGAGGGTGAAAGAATTAGCCAATTTGAGAGCATTGATTCTGTCCATAATCTCCTCATAAGGAGGAGAATCACTATCGACCGCCTTTATCAGCTCATCTCACATGCGACTGCATGCCATGCCTCTCAAAAACAAGTGCGCCACACCGGCGCGAAAATGAGGCTCTGCTTATGCTTTGGGAAAGCCCCTAAGGAATAAGGTGTCTAATACAGTGCCTGCCGATATTATTATATCAAAATACCCAGATAAAATGATTCCTCAAGGCTAAATATGTGTTAATAATGAATCGATTTAGCCCAGAAAAAGTCTACAGTCTTAATAAGCCCTTGTGAAGCCCTTATTTACGATCGTAATAAACATGGCTTACCGGATCCCATAGGGAAAATGACAGCTTCCAGCATTACATCGTCTTGTTAGAATGTGTCATACCTCAAGCAGCAAGAGACTGCACACTGTTCCCCCAACTGAAGTTAATTGCTCTCAACAGTCCTGTGTGGAACAGCCATGGATTTTAGTTACGGTTGCTAAAATCATTTTCCTCATACAAACAGAAATCTTCATCTCTTTTCTGTTTCTGAGTAAATAGTACATACCAGCACTATTTCAAAATAACAAACTCTTGATTGAATAATAAAAACTACAGTTAAACACTAAAAAACTCTAAGCCATCTCCGTGGAGATGTTGCCTGTACAACGGCAAAGAGAATGACTGGGGTAGGCGGAGCCTAGGAGGGATCATGTGACCAGCTTTGCTGGGCTCTTTGCCATTTCCTGTTGGGGAAGAGAATATCCCACAAGTAAGGATGACGCCGTGGACCGGACACACCTATGTTGGAGAAAAGAATATCATAGGGGATATAAAAAAACGCCCCAACCTGGTACTCCAGATGTTTAAGGAGTAATCTAAACCTTCAGTCCAATGGGGAATGAAGGACTCTAGCTCCGAGGTCAAAGAACCTTCGGAACCCTTCTTAGCAGGATCCGCTTCTGGAACCCCACCAACAATCAGGAATAGGACCAAGAGGACTGAGTACAAACCCCTTGATGCCCCACCCAAAAAGAATCAACGAGAACCAGCCTGATGACAATGCACAATAAGGCCTCCTCTCTTAGTCCCATTAAGGGCAGAGTCTCAAAACAAAAAATAAACTTATAGTTTTCCTCTCCATGGAAATCCCTATCCCAAGGGGAAGATTTATCCATTCTGAAGAAGGAATCATAGCATAACAAACTTTTCATGTGAGAGAGCAACTCACCACCCAAACAAGTCAGCCAGATACACCAGCACCACGTGGATGATATAGACCTTAAGGAATAGAAACCAGCGCCCGACCAGGACCAGCCTGCTACAGATGGCACTCCAGAACTGAACCAGGTCACAGAAAAATTGAAACCCCAGTAGGGATTGACAAAGGCTCTATAGAACTATGATATAAGGATTAAGTTTATAAATCAAATGTAATCCCCAAAGTAGAAAATGGGGAGGGTGCTCAGTGTAGAGAGTATAAGATAATTGACTAATGTAAAGAAAAGGTACACCATAAAGAGCACTCGCTTAGGTACTATTTAATGTGAAAGAAACAACAACATACAGTAGGATAGAATAAAATATAACCTTTATTGAATAAATAGATAAAAGGGGGGCGGGAAATCCCCTCAATATTAGAATAAAAATGAAAAAATAATATGCACAGTGTATAACGTTAAGTCCAATTAAATTACTAGTATAAGAGGTGAGGAGCACCCCAACTATATATGTATATAAAAGGAGACTGGATCAAAATAATAACTATATATAAAAGTAAATAACAAAATAGGAACTTAGTCCCACAAGGTCCGGTGACAACGTACCACCAAATTGATATAACGGTACTATAGCATTATGTCAAGTAAATACTCAGTCACTGTGGAACATATTTCACACAGCTGGCTAAAACAAATAATATACCGCAAGTGGCAGTTAGACTATAGTAAGTGACCAGGTTAAAGTACTAGTATGTGGCTAGATCTAAGAGATATATTCCCCAATCCGGTACCAATATAGTATATACCAGTCCCCAAAATACCATAAAGCTTATAAGATTATATTTATACTAAATATATGTGGAACATTTTTCACACATATACACAAATTAACGTTATGTATAGAGTAATGTCACCTTGATTCGCATTTCGCCTCGGCTTCTTCAAAAGGTAGTAATTGGATCTACCCTTAAGAATACTAAATTGACCAATCGGTAGGTCGTGTGGTTCACACGCCCACTGGAGAGCCTATCAGGGCATGAAAAATTGTAATTAGACAGAACAGGACACGTGACAATGTTTCGTCAGCATGTTAATCGGATTGGTTAGGAGTTAACACACCTTCCAGTGATTGGTTGGAGATCGTAACTATAAACAAAAGGCAGCGTGTTGCGTGTTATCAGTTAAACAAAGTGGAAAGCACTACTGTCCATCTTGTCTTGATTGCTCACGGTTATTTTGAAAATGTATAGTTAGATAGTTAGATCACATTGAGAGTTTCTATCATCAATATATATGGGTTTATTGCAAAACAGAGCGCTATATGCAAATACCAGTGAAATGGTAATTTTAAGTGGAAATCATTCAAAATTGATCATTGCTGATAAACCTCACAATGAATGTCAGTGAGTGGGGAGAAACAATTATATGTAACCTGTGAGATATTATACAAAAACACAGTCAAGTCATCTTGGTGTTTAATCAAAATGCATCTAGGGCAGATCTGTTACAATCATACCAACTGTTATGCATTAATAAAATAGCCAGGGAGAGTGTTAGATTAGTCATTTATACTTAAGCACTGACATTCATTCATTACGCACTGACATTCATTGTGAGGTTTATCAGCAATGAACAATTTTGGATGATTTCCACTTAAAATTACCATTTTACTGGTATTTGCATATATACTTGCATATAGCGTTCTGTTTTGCAATAAGCCCATATATATATTGATCATTGAAACTCTCAATGTGATCTAACTATACATTTTCTAAATAACAGTGAGGAATCATAAACGAGATCGGCAGTAGTGATTTTTACTTTGTTTAACGGATAACACGCAACACGCTGCAACCAATCACTGGAAGAAGGCGTGTTAACTCCTAACCAATACTATTAACATGCTGATGAAACATCTTCACATGTCCTGTTCTGTCTAATTACAATTTACCATGCCCTGAAAGGCTCTCCAGTGGGCATGTGAACCACACGACCTACCGATTGGTCAATTTAGTATTCTTAAGGGTAGATCCAACGACTACCGGGTTCGCCTTTTGAAGAAGCCGAGGCGAAATGCGCATCAAGGCGACATTACTCTGTGAATAACGTTAATTTGTGAAAAATGTTCCACAGATATTTAGTATATATATGATCTTATAAGCTTTATGGTATTTTGGGGACTGGTATATATAATATTGGTATCGGATTGGGGAACATATCCGTTAGATCTAGCCAAATACTAGTACTTTAACCTGGTCACTTACTATAGTCTAACTGCCACTTGCTGTATATTATTTGTCTTAGCCAG
Source organism: Bombina bombina (assembly GCF_027579735.1). Taxonomy (NCBI): domain Eukaryota; kingdom Metazoa; phylum Chordata; class Amphibia; order Anura; family Bombinatoridae; genus Bombina; species Bombina bombina. The sequence goes on along the minus strand of NC_069499.1, from coordinate 558,467,745 downwards.
CTGTGTGAAATATGTTCCACAGTGACTGAGTATTTACTTGACATAATGCTATAGTACCGTTATATCAATTTGGTGGTACGTTATCACCGGACCTTGTGGGACTAAGTTCCTATTTTGTTATTTACTTTAAATATAGTTAAATATAGTTATTTTGATCCAGTCTCCTTTTATATACATATATACAGTTGTGCTCATAAGTTTACATACCCTGGCAGAATTTATGATTTCTTGGCCATTTTTCAGAGAATATGAATGATAACACAAAAACTTTTGTTTCACTCATGGTTAGTGTTTGGCTGAAGCCATTTATTATCAATCAACTATATTTACTCTTTTTAAATCATAATGAGAACAGAAACTACCCAAATGACCCTGATCAAAAGTTTACATACCCTGGTGATTTTGGCCAGATAACATGCACACAAGTTGACACAAAGGGGTTTGAATGCATGCAAATCAGCAGTGTTCAAACTCTAATCAATAAGTGGAAAATGAGGGGTTCTGTTGAAACCAAACCACGGTCAGGTAGACCAACTAAAATTTCAGCCACAACTGCCAGGAAAATTGTTTGGGATGCAAAGACAAACCCACAAATAACTTCAGGTGAAATACTGGACTCTTTGGAAACAGCCACACTACGTTTTCAGACGCAAAATAAGGAGGCACTTGAAGAAAGATGGGCTGCATGGTCGAGTCGCCAGAAGAAAGCCATTACTATGCAAATACCATAAAGTATCCCGCTTACAATACGCCAAACAGCACAGAGACAAGCCTCAAACCTTCTGGCACAAAGTCATTTGGAGTGATGAGACCAAAATTGAGCTTTTTGGTCACAACCATAAACGCTACATTTGGAGAGGAGTCAACAAGGCCTATGATGAAAGGTACACCACTCCTACAGTGAAACACTGAGGTGGATCGCTGATGTTTTGCGGATGTGTGAGCTACAAAAAGGCACAGGAAATTTGGTTAGAATTGATGGCAAGATGAATGCAGTATGTCATCTTTTTATATGATATCTTTTTATATCCCTTTCCTGTTTTATACAGTTCAACTACCTTTTCCCGCAGATCCTTTGACAATTCTTTTGCTTTCCCCATGACTCAGAATCCAGAAACGTCAGTGCAGCACTGGATGAAAGATGCAAGGGTCTGTCAGGAGTCCTGAAAATCATTGACCTTTTATACACACACACTAATTACAAGAAAATAGATCACAGGTGAGGATGGTTACCTTTAATAGCCATTCAAACCCCTTTTGTGTCAACTTGTGTGCATGTTATCAGGCCAAAATTACCAGGGTATGTAAACTTTTGATCAGGGTCATTTGGGTAGTTTCTGTTGTCATTATGATTTAAAAAGAGTAAACACAGTTGATTGATAATAAATGGCTTTAGCCAGACACTAACCATGAGTGAAAGAAAATTTTTTGTTATTGTTATCATTCATATTCTCTGAAAAATGGCCAAGACATCATAAATGCTGCCAGGGTATGTAAACTTATGAGCACAACTGTAGTTGAGGTGCTCCTCGCCTCTTATACTAGTAATTTAATTGGACTTAACGTTATACACTGTACATATTTTTTATTTTTCATTTTTATTCTAATATTGAGGGGATTCCCCCCCCCTCTTTTATCTATGTATCCAATAAAGGTTATATTTTATTCTATCCTACTGTATGTCGTTTCTTTCACTCTAAATAGTACCTAAGCAAATGCTCTTTATGGTGTATCTTTTCTTTACATTAGTCAATTATTCTATAGAACTATGTAACTGACACCTTAACATGCAACTTCCGCAGAAGTTTCCAAGCGACCACAAAATCGCTAGTATCAAATTCCAGAGAAGAGACGTTTCCCAATAGGGAAACTAAAACAAACATGAGCTTCCAAAAACAAAACAAATACATCCTAACCGGATCAACAAGAAAGAGGGCAGCACTCGCAGGTGAATGCCCAAGAAAAATGTGTACACTAACAGGACCAGCCAATCAGAGACCCTATTCTCCCGAAGCTCAGAACTGGAATAAGATACCCCAAAGAAAAAGAAGACGACAAGGAGATTAACAACATCCCCCCACGTCTAACCCAGCTTGCCGGCACAGGAGACCGAGGACTCCTCAACCCATCAGGACTGGGATCTTCCAGCACTGCCAAAACATGCCGCAGTAGGAGTTGAAGGCGCACCAGTCTATAACAAAAAGCAAGACTAACCTCCACCGGGGGAACGGACAACCCAAACCCGAGGATTGGACCCCTGAAGCCTCAGAGGAAACCGCTTCCCCAGAAGGCTGATTCGACCCAGACGATTCCTCGCCTAACGAGCCCTGGTTGACTGAACACGGACAGTATTTTATCAGCATCTCCCTTCCTGGAAGATGTAAATGCGTTAATGCCATAGATATGGCCACACGGAACTGTGCCGTAACCTCTGGACGAAACAAGCTGCCTTCCGGAGAAAGGGTAACGGCATTAGGGACACCTGCTTGCGTAGCCAAAGAAGGATCTAGGGCACTTGCCTCCCGGGATATGGGGTCCCTAGGGGCGGATGGCTCGGCGGACTCTAAGTTCCCTATTTTGGGAGAAAAGAGAACTCTAAAGCGGCATGCGGAACATAACTGATGGGCATGGATTCCCCCGGCCATTTCATACTCTTCACAAGAAGTAGAATCGGAATTAGAGACATCCGTCTCCAAAAAGTCAGAATCCTCCATAACTAGGATAGAAATTATGGATAGAAAAAATAAAAACGGCACCTTACACCTCCAATGGCTGGGACACTCACCACCTCCTATGATCCAGACAACTAGTAAAACAGACTCTCCCCGTTGCCACGCGGTCAGGAATACGGAAATGGTAGACTAGAAATGTGACCATGCCCGGTCACAAGGTACACCGTGCAGGCCAAAGAAAAGTGCGCCAAAGTCACAAGGGCTGCGCATACTGACAAAAAAGGCTGTTATGTTCCGATATAGCCACAAGCTAAAATATCACCACACATTAGGAGATAGAATCACATAACAAATATGATTAAAGTCCCCCCCTGTTCAATAACCCCCCTTAGGAGATATTAACCCTCGATTCCATAAGATAAAGGAGTCCCACTGAGACCCTGACTTCTTTGTTTACATTACATATCACATATCAAAGTAAAATGAAACGATCTTACCGAAATCTACACCGTGGAACAGGAACACGGCCCTTCAAGTGTGACAGATAGTAGCCTTGCTTCTGACATGGACTTGAGTGAACAAAGCAGGCAGCGAAACTCGTCAACGCTGATTGCTAAGGAGTTGTTAATATGAGTCAGGATTGTTTCGCAGAAACACTCTCCCTGCATCTCCGGACTCTAACTTTCATCCATGCTCTCACTGAGAGGCTGACAGGACTACTTAAAACTCTAGTCCCATTTCGAAGAGTACTACCCTCCATAAGAGACTATTTTTAATCTCCCGAAACTTCTTTGCCAACCTCCTGTGACGAAAGGCAAAGAATGACTGGGGATGAGGCAAGTGGGGGAGGTATTTAAGCCTTTGGCTGGGGTGTCTTTGCCTCCTCCTGGTGGTCAGGTTCTGAATTCCAAAAAGTGATGAATGCAGCTGTGGACTCTCCCCGTTTAAGAAGAAAATCAGAACATGGGAACTCCCCTGACCCTCCCACTTTCTGAAGCGGTCAGTTTTATTTTACATAAAACAATAACAAAGTGCAATGTAATTTGTATATTTATGTGTATATTTTACAAACTATCAAGGCCTAATCATAATTTGTAAATTCACAATCCTAAATAAACTCCTGTATACAGAATCTAAATGCATTAAAATTTTAAGTGCAAAGCTAAAATGTAATAAAACTTAAGGACCAAATCTGAAATGTAAAGTAATATAAAATACAATCCACAAAATAAGTGTAACAACACTCATGTCATGCAGTACTATATTGCATTGGCCCTAACTTAGATTTTTCCCTGGGACCCATTTTGCCTAAATTTACACCCCCTTGTTGTTTGCTTTTTTAATTTAAGAGTTATTTATTTTTTAGTTGCTCTTCTCTATTAGCCTCTAATTATAATGAGAAAAGATTTTAAAAAATCCAAATATTTTAGTTAATTTCAGAAGTAATATTGAATGATAGTAAACCAATATTAGTAAACAAACAAATCAACTAAACTAATATGCGTACAAAACGGAAATACATTTTTCACATGTCTAGTAATCTTTTATGCAGTTCAATGAGTTTTGGAACTGAGCACCATAAATACATTATTTTAATGTTAAAATAAAGCAATTTTGAATACTTTAAAGAGGGATTTTATCTAAGGTAGTACATGTTAAGAACATCAAAGTGTTATTTCCTCCTTTCATTAAACTCAAGAGGATGCTAGGTGGCAGCTTCAGTCAGAAATATCAAGAATTACTTTGATGCTAAAAAGGAAATTTGGAAAACAGATGATCTATCTGCTCTTTTGTTAAAATTGAAGAGAGGCAAAAAGGTTCTTGAGTTATTGTAGTCATGACTGCTTCCAAGTGGAAGACAAAATCGCCACCGTTTTAGTATTAGGGGTCATTCTACTATAAATTCTGCTTTCTGACAGGTAACTAAACATGAAGTCATGGCAGTAAAGCAACCACTTGATCATTGGTATACATAAATACACAACACTCTTCTAAACGAGCTTTGCAAATCAGAACTGTAATCTAGATAGGTACTACATTTCTGACATGGGTAAGTCTTAAAGATTGAGCGAATTAGAAAGATAACACTATCCATATCCCATGTTTCAGTATACAAAAAACTATTTTTATTTGTCCCTTTTACATAATATCTGTAAGGAAATTGTCATTTTAGGGCTAAATTACAGTTGGAGTGTAAAATAGAGTTTATGTGAAGCTGTAAATTGCGCTGACGTTTTTTTTATTGCAAAACTTGCGCATGGTGTTTTGGCATGAGATTACAAGTTGAAAATAGAAACATCACTTCATAGCGCTGTTTAAAGGTTAGCGTATATTATCGCAATTGGATTTTCTACGATATCGTGTTCGAGCTACACCACAAGTGTTGATAGGCCTGCTTGGTCTGTGAAATCATTAATTGAGGGGATAAGAACATGTTTCTTTTCAATTAAAACAGACTAATATAAAATGATGAGAACCATTAATGTGTTGGAACAACTGCATATTAACACATCTACCATGTGTATATGCATATACAAAATTGAATTATAGGGTCAGCACAAGAGAATACAAAGGTAACTTTAATTGGATTTACATCTTTAGCAGAGTTTACAATAATTGGCCATGTTTTTTATGGACAGTTATGACTTATACATGTTGCAGGGTGTGCAGAGGGGAACATGAACAGTGATCTCCAGTCTTAATAAACATGTGCTGTCCTCGGGGCGTGTCTAAGCAGCAGAGATGATGGGTCGCATTGTCTAAAGCTCCATATGGGATCTACAAAATCCATTAGTTATCTCCAGATCTAACTGCCATCTGACTACATAAACAACACAGGTGGGACTAATGATCCAAGCTGATCTGCTATATATGACTACCACTACATAATTATACCACAAAACCGATTTGAGCTAAGTGGATGACAGACTGCAACCTACTGTAAACCCCTTCATCTCCCCCCCCCCCCTTAGGCCGGGGTTATGTGCCAAACTATGACCATGCAGGCGAGGGAGGATCTCCGCAAATCAATATGCTCCATTATCATGGAAATGGAACAAAAAATGCATCACGACTTAGCTGACTTAATTGTCTCACTACAAAGAAGTACGCAAGATGATGCCTTATTATCAGAGAGTGACCCAGGGCCTGTTATGTCGCCAAGCACTCTGACAAATGAGTCTACAGTGTAGTCCTTATGAAGTAGGAGAAGGGAAAGAAATGCAATATACAAACAGTCAGGAGATGGACTCACCAGAGAGTGACTCTTTTGCTCTGGCGAGCTATGAAAATCATCAAGAAGCTAACGCAGAGTACGTGGATAATCAGAGGGAGATGGCGTGTTCCCTACTGGAAGCGAATAACACTTTGGCACCTGATACTATGTGCACACGGGATATCCAGGTAACAGAAGGAGATGTGTCCGTGACAGCTCTTTGGGAAGTTGTGGCCGAACTCTCGAGGTGTGGTGTGGATACCTCTGTCGATTAAAGTCGCGGCTGGTGTTGCCTTCAGATAATCGGAGAAGCCCAGATATCTTAGCTCCGGTTGGTGTACGCCGTTTTGAAGCTGAAGCGTGTGACTTTTTGTTTGGGGTGCCGTTAATGGACGTGGCGGGTCTGGTCACTCTAGCCACTATAATATTTAGGTCCAGTTACATTTCAAAAGGCCTGTCACTTGTATTAGGGTCAGACACGCTGAGACAACGAGCAATGTTTTTAGTTACTTTTTCCCAAAGCGGCATAGGATGAGGTTTCTATTAATGACAGATGTAAAGTATATATACCCCATAAAACTGTATTTTCAAACTTATCTCCTATGTTTAGTTTAATAGTTTATGTATATCAACGTTATCATACCTAAATTATTTTATTACTAAAGTTTATATTGATTGTTCTATGTCAGTTCAGGTTTTTCATGTATGACCACCCTACTAGTGGGGACTATTATTGGGAATTATGCCAGTTCTGGCTTCACATGCATAACTATACTACTAATGGGGATAGTTACTGGTAATTATGTCTAATATGTGTAGTATTTGTACCTCACTAGGGATTGTTAAGACTAGCTTATATTTTATATCTTTGTTTAAAATGTGAATTGTGGGCTGCCCTGTAAGGATTTATGGGGAATTTGAAAAGAAAATATGTGTCTGCTAGTAACACGATTAGGTGGAGGTCCTACATTAATATATCTAACACAATGGTGGAGAATATAGAAGGTCTCATTATATATTATAAGTACTTGTACTCCTAGACTTTCTGCCTCCTATCATCTTGGACACATATCATATGTATTTTAATATTTAACTTTTTATGTTTGCCTATATAGGTGTATATCTAGCTAAAATATTTTTTTTTCATCAGTTAAAAACCAAGGTTAATATCGTAGTTATATGAAATTTCATTATTTCATTAGGTCTGTAACAGACTGGGCATCCATCTTATGTACACTATACAATTATAGTTGCCAGCTGAATTCCCCTACCAGTAATTTAGAGTCCAGAGAAACACAATGACTGGAGAGGTCTACAAGTATGTCAATAGCACACATTTACATACAGTAGCATCTGATGTGACACTCTCAGTAATCAAAGTGGTGGGTTGTCAGAAAAAGTCACTACTATTAGCTTTTTCTGGTACAAAGACTTGCATATGTAACAGGACTTTAAAAACTGTAATTAAAATTAGGGCCCCCAACATTTATGCCTGTCCATGAGCTGTTTTATCTCTTTATCTATGCAGATTGGAGTAACAACATATGGCTAAGGGACTTGTAAATATATGCACATTGTAAAGTAACCTCCCTCCATACTCACTATATGCTTTCACTTATATATATATATATATATATATATAGGGTCATAGGTATGCCCAGCTAGTTCACTGGGTTAATTTCCTCGCGGCTTGTGCCCGCTGATGTTCCTGAGTCATAAGACTAAGAACCTCTCCAATATTTATATATATTTATGCTCGTGGCATCATAATACAATATATCATGATATTAGGTAGCAAACCATATCTTTGAGGTTCCATAATATTTTCCATATGTTAACATAAAAATGTAAGGTAATAGTTAAATATTGATCTTTCCATGACACATTTCTCTTCATAAACATATTATGAATATCTACAGTATCTAAATGAGATGCATTGTAATAGTTTTATTCAGATGTCATTATTGTGTTAAAGCCTGTGCTGTATTACATAACTTTTACCTTAACAAAAATGTATATGTAAAAAAAACCCCAAAAAACCCATCCTGTGCTGTCCTGGGGCGCAATGCATGTTACCATATGCACACCCTAAAACATGCGTAATTGAGAACACTGCTACTGAAACTAGTACACTGAGCAAGCCTCATGTGAAACCGAGCAAATGGTATTGCATGTGAAGCTGCAATCATGAGACCTAGAACCTCCATACACTGAGCTACTGTAGGGAATGAAAGAGACTGAAGGTATAGACAGACTGGGACCAATTTCATCCTTCTCTGTTCTGTGAGAGAAAGAGTCAGGAAAACTGAATCTATCTGGAAACCAAAGAAAGAAATCTTTGAGAAAACCAAAGAACTCTGGTGTGATATTCTGCTAACGGAAAAGACTGAGCTTGAACCAAAATATCGTCCAGGTAAGGAAACACTGCAATACCCTGAGCTCTGATCACAGACAAAAGGGCACCTAGAACCTTGGTAAATATTCTTGGACCAAATGGAAGAACAACAAACTGAAAATGCTTTTCCAGAAAAGCAAACCTCAGAAACTGATGATGTTCTGGGTGGATAGGAATATGAAGGTAAGCATCATTTAAATCTATTGTGGACATAAACTAACCTTGCTGAACAAAAGAAAGAATAGTCCTTATAGTTTCCATTCTGAAAGAAGAAACCCTAACAAACTTGTTAAGAGTCTTTAGATCGAAAACTGGTCTGAAAGTGCCTTCCTTCTTTGGAACAATGAAGAGATTTGAATACAATCCCATGCCCTGTCCCTGTAAAGGAACTGGTACAATCGCTCCCTGTCACGTTGTAGCCGTTACCATGGCCAATTCACATGCCATCAGCGATATAGTGACTTCCCTCCCGATCGCTTTGCCTTTTTGGGAGCATCTTTCTTCTCACTTTGAGCACATCTGTGTGCCCACGCTGTGTGCACGTTTGTACCTCTTTTGGCACAAACTTGTGCCTATTTAATGCAGTCTCACTCCGACTTCCTTGCCCAAGTATAGGTTTACTCTGTGTTACCTAGGGTGCTCTTTTCGTTGTTTATGCTGTCTTATTACCTGTTGCTGAATTCTGCTTGCCTTGTGACCAACTCATTTGCTTTGCCCATTGGTACCTTGAAAGATTGGATTGATTACCTGTAGCTAAATCCTGCTTGCCTTGTGAACTATTCTTTTGCCTTGTATGAAACTAATTATACTTATAAGTGAGAAGAAAGCCTAGGTATTGATGAATAGCACACCATGAGTCTAATGCAGAATCAAGGGAACACTAGATGGGATACAGCGAGATCTTTGTAATTCCAGGGACACCATAACATGCATTACTTTCTTACATAGAAACATAGAAACATAGATATTGACGGCAGATAAGAGCCATAGGCCCAGCAAGTCTGCCCCACCTTACCTAACAGTATAAACTTATCTAGTTCGTAGGATAGCCCTATGCTTGTCCCATGCATTTTTAAAGTCCCCCACAGTGTTTGTTGCTACTACCTCTTGAGGAAGTTTATTCCATAAATCAATCACTCTTTCTGTAAAGAAGTGCTTCCTCAAATTACTCCTGAATCTACTACCCTTTAGCTTGAGCTCATGACCCCTTGTTCTTGAATTTTCCATTTTATGTAAAATACCCACAGCCTCAGTTTTACTAAACCCTTTAATGTACTTGAAAGTTGCTATCATATCACCTCTTTCCCTTCTCTCCTCTAAGCTATACATATTTAGGTCATTGAGCCTATCCTGGTAAGATTTATTTTTTAGACCATGTACCATTTTGGTAGCCCTCCTTTGCACAGATTCAAGTTTGTTAATATCCTTCTGAAGATATGGCCTCCAGAACTGCACACAATACTCAAGATGAGGCCTAACTAATGATCTATAAAGTGGCATAAGAACCTTACTATTTCTGCTGCAAATACCTCTACCAATACATCCAAGCATTCTGCTAGCCTTACTCGCTGCCTTACTACATTGTTTACTAAGTTTTAAATCATCTGAAATAATAATTCCCAAGTCCTGTTCCTCGTCTGTAACAGTCAGTAAAGTGTCATTGAGTCTGTAATTAACATTTGGATTTTTCTTCCCTAAGTGCATTATTTTACACTTTGCTGTGTTAAACTTTAGATCCCAGTCGTTTGTCCAATCCTCCAATTGTTGTATATCACTTCTCATTTTGTCTACCCCCCCTGGAACATCCACTCTGTTGCAAATTTTTGTATCATCTGCAAAGAGACATACTTTCCCCTGTAGCCCTTTGCTGATATCGCAGATAAATATGTTAAACAAAACAGGCCCCAGAACTGACCCCTGAGGAACACCACTAGTAACAGCCCCCTCTGCTGAATGAACTCCATTTACTAAGACACTTTGTTTTCTGTCCTTAAGCCAGCATTCCACCCAGTTCACAATTTTTGAATCTAGACCAAGGAGATATAGTTTGTGAATAAGTTTATTGTGTGGGACGGTGTCAAATGCTTTGCTGAAATCTAGATATGCTACATCAACTGCTCCTCCCTTGTCTAATACTTTTGTTACATAATCAAAGAAGTCAATTAGATTAGTCTGACATGATCTCCCTGAAGTAAAACCATGCTGATTTTGGTCCTCTAAATTGTTTGTCTTTATGTAAGTCATAATTCTTTCCTTTAAGAGGCTTTCCATTAATTTCCCTACTACTGAAGTTAAACTAACTGGCCTGTAGTTGCCAGATTCTTCTCTACTGCCCTTTTTATGAAGAGGTATTACATTTGCTATTCTCCAATCATCTGGGACAGCTCCTGTTAATAGTGACTGATTAAACAGATCAGTTAATGGGACAGTTAGCACTGAACGAAGTTCTTTTAAAACCCTTGGATGAATATTATCAGGACCCACTGCCTTTGTAACATTTATTTTTGATAATGCTAACAAAACCTCATCCTCTGTAAAAAGATTACTGTTAAGCTTGTTTCTATTTTGCATAGCATCCCTTAATGTAGACATTGTATCTTCACAATCTTTAGTGAAAACAGAACAGAAGTAATCATTGAGACAGTCTGCAATCTGCTTATCTCCTTCTATTATTCTACCATCAACTGATTTCAATTTTACTATTCCTACCTTATTTTTTCTTCTTTCACTGATATATCTAAAGAATGTTTTGTCCCCATGTTTTACTGACTGTGCTATCTTCTCTTCTGCATCAGCTTTAACCTTCCTAATTAACTGCTTAGTCTTTTTTTGTTGGAGTCTCCATATTTTCATATCATCATCTGCTTGTGTGTGTCTGTAATTTTTATAAGCTATCTTTTTTGTCTTTACAGCATGTGCTACTTCTTTGGAAAACCAAATTGGTTTCCGCTTTCTTTTACTTTTACAGACATGTCTAATACAGTGTGCGGTTGCATCTAAAATGGCACCTTTCACAAATTCCCACTGTTCTTGAACCCCTGTAATAAGATTTTTCCCCTTTAAATAGTTTTTTAGGTATTCTCCCATTAATGAAAAATCTGCCGTCCTAAAGTCTAAAACTTTTGTTTTAGTCTGGGTGTACAGTTCCTGAACATGAATACTAAACCAAACAGATTGATGATCACTGGATCCTAAGTTCTCACCTACAGACACATCTGAAACTGTATCACTGTTTGTAAGTATTAGATCTAATATAGCTTCCTTACGAGTTGGTTCCTTGACTAATTGTTCAAGTGATTCCCCTAGCAGAGATTCAAGAATATACCTGCTTCTAGCCGATCTAGCAGATCTAGCAGAAGGAATCTTCCAGTCTATATCTGGCAAATTAGCATAAAACCCCGCACAAAACCCACACATCTTATTATTATTTTTATTTTTTTTAAATGTGGGTCTTTCTATATATTGCTGCAGATATTAAGAGAGTAGAAGTTCTTTATGTAATTAAAATTGTGGAACAGGGCAACCCCTGATGCATATGTTCTAAGGGTTAGTGTATGCCACACCCAGTAGCGGTTCTAATATCTGCTCATATCAAGCATATTGCTTTGAGATTGACTATAATTATAAATAGGAATTACAAGTAGCACACTAGCCGGACAAGTTTAACTACCAAGTATACATCAGAGTTCTAGTGGTGGGGGTATTCTAAACAACCTTTTGCTAAACTTGCTGCATTTTCTATAAAGTGTGATCGGTGAGACCAGAATTGGGACGGATCAAGGTGACTGGCAGAGCATTTAAAAGAGCAGTGATTCCATTTTCCATGTATGTACAGGTTCCAAACTTGTATACAATACATAAATAAATATTGGGTTTTGACATTTATAAGACTACAGGACAAACAAATGAAATAAATCAAAACTAAACCATAACTAAGTCTCAAGAAAACAAACTAAACTACCACATCCACATCTAGTTTAAAGTAGATTTAGCATTATGGCAAACTTTACTAAACGCCAGCAGATAGTGTAAAATGGTAAGCATTATATTAATTATCGAGCTAATCATAGGTTGTAAGTACTATTCAAGTGTGGACTCAAACGCCAGAGGAACCGGCTCGGCTCGGCTAAACTTCACATTCTTAGCCTATCCCCACTTTGGCCAAAGCTAAAGTTCCGTAGTACATGTCCTCAATCATAGATCCATAGCACAAGTCAGGTGGCCATCTTGTCTTGGGTATAAGACAGCAGGAGAGAGGCAGTTCGCATGTCAAAGCAATCTGCAGATGATCATAGCGTCCCTCAGGGGGTCGATGACAATATAAAAGTTGCATGTCTTGCTGTTTGTTTTCGTATGTCTTAACCCCAATAACAGGCTTGTCAGATCCATTTGTGTAACGATTATCTTGATCCGCATATGATATAAGGGACATATACAGAGTGGTAGAGGGATCATTTGCTGTCACTGCAGGGTAAGCGGTATTGTGGGTTATTTATTTTTTAAGGCTCAAACTAGTACCCAAGACTATAGCCTCTGTTTTTGAAGCCAGCCCTGTGGAGGGGTCTGACAGGTCCACGTTTAATGTAGTCGTCTCCATCTCCACCACTGCTGCGGTTTGCCTCGTCTGAGGGGACTCTGAAGCCCTGAGGCTGTCATCCGCTGGTGAATGTGATGCAGGGGCGGGTATGATACTCCGTGGGATAGGCTTGAAGACAGGTTTTTTTTTCAGGTATGGAGGTTCTGCTGCCTGCATCATTGCGCACAAATCAGTACACGAAAGCAGGAGACGATCCATTTTAGGTAGGAACACAGCTGTCAGTTCCGCTAAGACGTATAAGTCAGTGTAATGTCCTCGGACTATGAGTATCTTCATTTTACAAAGTCAGGAATGACCGTTAGTATATGCTGGGTGGTAGTAGAACTATTTACAGCGCGGCGGCAATACTCCCGCCACAGTGCTTATTCTTTGTAGGTGCCTTCTCGGTAGCCAGGTGTTGTAAAATCCTGATCCTGGAAGTTTCCCAGGCACATTTATTGCCAAGGGAGGTCTGGATGGCTTGAGATTCGGCCACAAAGCTTTTATGAGCAAATTTTGTTCACGGAGCAGTGTGATGCTGTGGCCATCTTGGTGAGCCGCTCACCGGAAGTCTAAAAATCGTATTTTAACAAAAACGTAAAATTTGTATGTAATGTACACAAGAAAAAATCAAATTAAATATGCACAGCGTAAATCATAATTTTATTACACTGGATGTGCAAAAATCACACAGATATTTGTACTTTTAAATACAAAATGCAAAGTGTAATTGTAGTTTTTTCATAAAATAGGCTGAACATGGGCGTTCCATGGGAGTATATGAAAATGTCTCTCAAATCCCAGCGTAATTTTATAAAGATTTTCTCACTGCAGAGCTCACAGTTTTTTCTCACAAACTAAAAGGTGGCAAGCTTTTCTCAAAACAATACAAACACTTATAAACCCAATAGAAAAACAAATGCATACTAAAATAAAGCCAAATGTAAGATGCTCAATGCAGAAAGCAGCATAATGTGAGTTATATTGGCTGCAGGATTTTAATTTTAAAGTGCTCCCCCTGCTCACTTCGCTCTAAGGAGCAAAGTGTCCCTATCCAGCGAGCACCAATTCTTTTATTAGGCGCCATATCTCCACTCACAGGGACTGCCCATTTTTTAAGATCATTCCACCAGGGCAGCCCTGCAAGAGTTGGTGAGAAAAAGTAGCTTTGAGCAGGCGAAGTTTATATTATTGAGCCCTAAGACACAGCTGTAGCTTTTTGGCCCTAACGCTTACAAGAGAATAGCTGGAGGACTGACAACATTTCTAGTCACCTAAAGGTAAAATTTCAGCGCCCTAACAACGTCCAAGTAATGTAATAGTCTCTCCTTTAAGGATCTAGGGTTAGGACACAAAGAGGAACGACTATCTCCTGATTAATATTTTCTGCCGACACTACCTTAAATAGAAAACCTGTTTTTATCCTTAAAACAGTTTTATCTTGGTGAAACACTAGATAAGGAACCTCCCAGGAAAGAGCCGACAATTCTTATACTCTACGCACAGAAGAGATAGCCAGCAAAAATATCACCTTCCAAGAAAATAGCTTTATATCCAAAGAATGCATAGATTCAAAAGTAGGATGTTGTAAAACCTTTATAACCAGATTCAGCATCCACGAAGGAGTAGGTGACATGATTTCCTGCCTTATTCTGCTCAAAGCATGAACAAAAGACAATGAGCTAGATTACAAGTGGAGCGGTAAATTATCGGCGTGTGATAATTAACCAGCCAATACAAGTGACTAGTTATTGCTACCGCGATAAAAAAAAAAGGAGGAGCTACGTGTTCAAGCTTTCAAGATGAAGACCACAGCCACCCCACTTGAATGAAGATAAGAAGATGGGCTGTTATGATAAAGGACGACCACCGCCTGGATGAAGATGGAGCGTCGCCGCCATCATCTTCGGTGAGTATCATCTTGGGGTTAGGTTTAATATATATATATATATACATACATACATACACACACACACACACACACACACACACACACATATACACAGAGAGAAGTGCACTAACAGGAACGAACAACTGGCTCAATACCATTGTCAGCCTGTTCTATGGCGATTTACCGCCTGGGTGTAGCTTTTTAGCTCAGTAATGCTTTTCACAGAATAGAACTTTCCTGTAGTATATCAGTCTGATCCCGCCTATCATGGTCAGTACAGAGCCGAAATACCAGGCAATTCCACTCTGAACAAGGAACACAGCAACCCCAGACAATCATTTCGGCTTTCATTGGGCCTCGTCAGTGAGGTGTAGCCATATTCCTCTAATCACACTGAGCAAGGAGTCCACGTCTGGTTGTCCCTTTTTCCCATAGGGAGACTAAATACATACAGAGAGAAGTGCACTTTTAGATCTTGAGCTTGATCACTTTAGGGAGTTTTTTTTTTTATTAGAACAGGCATAGCTTTTTTTTCTTTTTGGTAAATTGTTTGTTATTTTTTGTAATGTTAGATTTTGTTTTGTAATGTTAGGATTTCTTTTGTTAGGTGCTTTAATTTGCGATGTGGGAGGCTGGCAATTTAGAAAATAGTGTGGTGCAGACTTTGTGATGTGGGGGGGCTGGCTGTTTAAGGGGTTAAAAGTGTAGTGCGGACTTTGCGGTGGACTATGTGGCGGTTTAAGGGTTATTAGAGTAGGGGTCTTATGGAGATTCAGGTTAGCGTGCTAGTACGGGTTTGTTTGTTTTTTTGCACTTTTTGCTCCATTGACTAGCGAAATTGCTAGTTAGCGATCTATTTGTAATCTAGCCGTAAATCTGGCCCTATGATCCTGAACGTTTAAAGAAAATTTTATTTCGATGCTTTATGGCTTTAAATTTATATACGGCCTTCGAGCCTTCTAAAATATTGATTCCTCGTGTCTTAGGAAGTTGGCCATAACGGCCCTAGGAAAATTTAGTAAAATAAGTAGATTATTAATTGTATTTCTACAGCTACAATTATATAAAAATATCAATGTTATATCAATCTGTGGACAGGTTAATATGCCATACTGTTTCTAAGTTGTTGAACTAAAGACCAATAAATGTCTTTCAACTGGATAACATGTATCTTACCATGAAGTATACTCCAAACTTCGTTTCTTTGGGCAGAAATATTTTTGCAAAGTAGGCTACTTTTTGTTGCCGTCATTAAAAAAAAACAAAATTTATGCATACCTGATTAATTTATTTATTTCCGGACATGGAGAGTCCATAACGTCATTTCAATTACTAGTGGGATATTCAACTCCTGGCCAGCAGGAGGCGGCAAAGAGCACCCCAGCAAAGCTGTCAAGTGTAACTTCCCTTACCCATAACCCCCAGTCATCCAGCCGAAGGAAAATGGAAAAAGAAGAAACACAAGGGTGAAAAAGGTGCCTGAGGTTTACTCAAAAAAACCTGCCGAATTATAATTAAAAACATAAATTATGCTTTCCTGATAATTTCCTTTCCATCTGTATCCATCTGAGAGTCTATGGCTTCATTCCTTACTTGTGGGAATACAGAACCTGGCCACCAGGAGGAGGCAAAGACTTAAATACCTCCCCCACTCCCCTCGTCCCCCAGTCATTCTGCTGAGGGAACAATTAACAGTAGAAATATCAGGGTATAAATGGTGCCAGAAGAACAAAACAAAATTTAAGTCCGCCCAACAGAGAAAACGTGTGGGGGCCGTGGACTCTCCTCATACAGATGGAAAGGAAATGATCTGGTAAGCATAATTTATGTTTTCCATCATAATATGAGGAGAGTCCACGGCTTCATTCCTTACTTGTGGGAAACATATATCCAAACTCTAGACACTGAATGAAAACGGGATTAGGGTGGACCCTAATCTGAGGGCACCACAGCCTGCAAAACCTTTCTCCCAAAAGCTGCTTCAGCCGAAGCAAAAACGTCAAATTTGTAAAACTTTGAAAAAGTATGTAAGGAGGACCAGATAGCCGCCCTACAAATCTGCTCCATAGAGGCCTCATTCTTGAAGGCCCAAGATAAAGCCACAGCTCTAGTTGAATGAGCCATAATCCTCTGAGGAGGCTTATGTCCCGCTGTTTCATATGCTAAGAAAATAATGCTCCTCAACCAAAAAGATAGGGAAGTGGAAGAAGCCTTCTGCCCTCTGCGATTCAAAGAATAGACAACAAACAATGCCGAAGTCTGTCTAAAATCCTTCATGGCCTGAAGATAAAATTTAAAAGCCCGAACCACATCCAGATTATGAAGTAATCGTTCCTTCGAAGGAGGATTAGGACACAAGGAAGGAACCACAATCTCCTGATTGATGTTGCGATCAGACACAACCTTAGGGAGAAAACTCAACCCAGTGCGAAGAACAGTCTTGTCAGCATGAAAAACTAAGTAAGGAGGCTCACATTGCAAGGCCGCTATTTCATAGACTATTCGTGCCGCGCAATAGCCAGTAGAAAAAGAACCTTCCAAGACAGTAACTTAAGGTCAACTGAATGCATGGGCTCAAACTAAGCCCTCTGCAAAACCTTAAGAACCAGATTTAAACTCCAAGGAGGAGTGGAATGTCTAAACACAGGCCTGATTCTAGACAGAGCCTGAACAAAAAATACTGTATATTAGGAAGCTCAGCGAGCCTCTTGTGAAATAACACAGATCAGAAATCTGACCCTTTATGGAACTAGCGGCAAGTCTCTTCTCCAAACCATCTCGGAGAAAGGAAAGAATCCTAGACACCCTGACCTTATGCCAGGGGAATCCATGCTCTTCACACCAAAATAAGTAGGTCCTCCACACCTTATGATAGATGCGACGAGTGACCGGCTTTCTAGCTTGAATCAGAGTATCAATCACTCTCTCAGAAAAATCTCTCTTAGCTAGGACTAAGCGTTCAATCCCCACGCAGTCAGCCTCAGAGAATCTAGATTCTGATGAACAAAGGGACCCTGTTCCAGCAGATCTCTGCGACAAGGTAACCTCCATGGAGGAGATGATGACACGATGGAGCAATTAGAATAGTCGAGGCTTGCTCCTGTTTGATGCGGGCCACTATCCGAGGAAGAAGTGGTAACGGTGGAAAAATGTAAACTAGGTTGAACCCCCAGGGCACCGCTAAGGCATCTATCAGCTCTGCCTGGGGATCCCTGGACCGCGACCCGTATCGGGGTAGCTTGGAGTCTGGACGCCATGAGATCTATCTCCGGCGTCCCCCATCTCTTGCAAATCTCCGCAAACACCTTACCATTCCCCCGGATGAAATGATTTTCTACTGAGAAAATCCGCCTCCCAGTTGCAACACCTGGAATGCAGATCGCTGACAGCAAGCAGTTGTGGGCCTCTGCCCAGTCCAGAATCCGAGATACGACCCTTATGGCTAGGGAGCTTTTCGTTCCCCCCTAATGGTTGATGTAAGCCACTGAATAATGCTGTCCAATTGAAATCTGATAAGCTGGGACGAACCCAGAAGAGGCCAAGCCTTCAAAGCGTTGAAGAAAGTCCACCGACCCCAAACAGCTCCCCATCCTGATAGACTTGCGTCCATGAATCACAATCTCCCAGGATGGTCTCAAGAAGGATGTCCCCTGGGACAGGCGATCTGGACAATGCCCCCAAGAGAACAATTCTCTCGATCTGTTGTCCAGAGAAATCTGTTGGGATAGATCCGAGTGATCGCCGTTCCATTGCCTTAGCATGCACAGCTGAAGAGGTCAGAGATAGAACCTGGCAAATGGAATGATATCTATGCTGGACATCATGAGCCCAATCACCTCCATACACCGGGCCACAGATTGCCTTAAGGAGGTCAAGACAATTGGTAGTAATTTTGCAACGTCTCTGGTCTGTAAGGAATATCTTCATGGATATGGAATCTATTATCGTGCCCAGGAATTCCACTCTGGTACTGGGAACCAGAGAACTCTTTCCTAAGTTTATCTTCCATCCATGAGATTGAAGAAGAAGAGCTCTTGAATGGTCTTCTGCCAGCCGGCAGGACAGAGCCTGGACTAGGATGTCGTCCAAATAAGGCGCTACTGTAATACCTCTGGATCTCGCCACCGTGAGCAGAGCCCCCAGAACCTTCATAAAGAATCTTGGAGCAGTAGCCAGACCAAAAGGAAGAGCTACAAACTGGAAGTGTGGTCCAGAAAAGCGAATCTTAGGAACTTGATTTGATCCTTGTGTATTGGCACATGAAGGTAAGCATCCTTCAAGTTGATCGTAGTCATGAACTGTCCCTCCTGAACTAAGGGCAGTCCATGAATCACAATCTCCCAGGATGGTCTCAAGAAGGATGTCCCCTGGGACAGACGATCTGGACAATGCCCCCAAGAGAACAATTCTCTCGATCTGTTGTCCAGAGAAATCTGTTGGGATAGATCCGAGTGATCGCCGTTCCATTGCCTTAGCATGCACAGCTGAAGAGGTCAGAGATAGAACCTGGCAAATGGAATGATATCTATGCTGGACATCATGAGCCCAATCACCTCCATACACCGGGCCACAGATTGCCTTAAGGAGGTCTGGAGGGCAAGACAATTGGTAGTAATTTTGCAACGTCTCTGGTCTGTAAGGAATATCTTCATGGATATGGAATCTATTATCGTGCCCAGGAATTCCACTCTGGTACTGGGAACCAGAGAACTCTTTCCTAAGTTTATCTTCCATCCATGAGATTGAAGAAGAAGAGCTCTTGAATGGTCTTCTGCCAGCCGGCAGGACAGAGCCTGGACTAGGATGTCGTCCAAATAAGGCGCTACTGTAATACCTCTGGATCTCGCCACCGTGAGCAGAGCCCCCAGAACCTTCATAAAGACTCTTGGAGCAGTAGCCAGACCAAAAGGAAGAGCTACAAACTGGAAGTGTGGTCCAGAAAAGCGAATCTTAGGAACTTGATTTGATCCTTGTGTATTGGCACATGAAGGTAAGCATTCTTCAAGTTGATCGTAGTCATGAACTGTCCCTCCTGAACTAAGGGCAGAATAGACCTTATCGTCTCTATCTTGAACGATGGCAAAGACAGAAACTTGTTTAAGTACTTTAGGTCCAGAATCGGGTGAAACATACCCTCCTTCTTTGGGACAACAAAAAGGTTTGAGTAGTACCCCAGACCTCTCTCTACTAGAGGTACCGGCACAATTACTCCCAGGGAGGAGAGATCCCTCATGCACCCTAGAAAAGCACCTCGTTTTTCTGGTCTTGAAGACAGGTTTTATAAGAGGAATCTGCCCCATGGTGGATGAGATTTGAAACCTATCCTGTAACCCTGAGCAATGACCTCCAGAACCCAAGGGTCTTGCACGTCTCCCAGCCAAGCCTCCACAAAGAGAGATAGTCTGCCCCCAACTCGATCCAGCGACGGATCGGGGGCCGCCCCTTCATGTCCATTTTGCTTCATGTGCTGCCTGGATTTATTCCAAGATTGGTTTCCAAGTTCCCTTGGACTGATCAGGCTTCTCGGAGGGCTGCTGGCTTTGGGATTTATCCGAAGGAAAGGGACGAAAATGAGGACCCTGTCCCTTAGGGTTGTTCTTCTTATCCTGCGGTAAAAAGGCACCCTTACCTCCAGTGAACGTGGATATGATAGAGTCCAGTCCTAGACCGAAAAGAACCTTCCCCTTAAATGGAAGGGAAAGCAATCTATACTTAAGTCATGTCAGCAGAAAAAGACTTCAGCCACAGAGCCCTACGGGCTAGAACGGAAAAGTCTGATGTCTTGGTATTCAAGTGAATAATCTGCATATTTGCATCGCAAATAAACAAATTAGCTACCCTTAAGGCCTTAATTCTTTCCTGGATTTCATGGAGGGGAGTTTCCACCTCAATCATCTCCGACAGAGTCACACCAATAGGTAGAGGCTCCCACCACTGCAGCAACCGCCGCAGCAGGCTGAAATAAAAATCCTGTGTGCTGAAACATCTTTCTCAACAGAGTTTCTAGCTTCTTGTCCATGAGCTCCTTAAACGGTTAACTATCCTCAAGCGGGATAGTGGTGCGGTTAGCAAGCGTGGAGATAGCTCCATCCACCTTAGGGACAGACCCCCACAACTCTAATTGAGAGTCAGGAACCGGGAAAAATTTCTTAAAGGAAGAAGAAGGGGAAAAAAGAGGATCCGAGTCTCTCCTATTCATTCTTAATAATATTTGCCATCTTAACGGGAACCAGGAAAGTTTGTGGCACCACCCTGTCCTCATAGACCTTATCAAGCTTAGGAATAGAAGGTTCCTCTGGTAACTTAGGTTCCGGAATCTCTAACGTAGACAATACTTCCTTTAACAGAAAGCGTAAGTGCTCTATCCTAAATCTAAAGTCTGGTTCCTCCGCAGCCGGAGGCTTAGAGGCAGCCGATTCTGACCCAGAAAGAGCCTCCTCTGGAGTTTCAGAGGCGTCTTCATCAGCGGATAATCTATCAGATAAATCCAGCAAGTTGTTAGATGACTCCTGGGAATGATAGCAGTATTTATCCTTTTGCTTGCGCTTAGCAGGGCGAGGTAAAGCACTAAAGGCTGCAGACACTGCCATTTGCAACTGTTCAGAAAAGTCTGGCAGTAAGAGGGCCCCTCCCGAAGGAGGATTAGTCGTGCAATAGGGAGCTGCATCTGTAATAGGAGATGATTGGAGGGAATGGACCTCGCGGGACAGAGACCCCTTGGAGGTGGACGGCACAGTGGTACTAAACATCTTGGTCTTTTTAGATCTGGGTAAAGAGGGAGTACCCTCCAACGCATCAGATTCCTCCATAGATTGTGCTTTTAAAGTGGACTATAGAAAAAGTAAATGGCACCTTTATACCCCCCAATGGCCAGGGCACTCACCACCCAGATCCCACAGAGAAACTGCTTCTTCTCCTGTAAACTGCACGGTCAGGAAAGAGGAAGTTAATGAGGCCACACCCGGTCACATGGAATGCCATGCAGGACCGCCCCTGCTGCAGGAAGAAAAGCACGCCAAACTTACAGGCTGTGCAGTTATCCAAAACGAAAGTAAAACCTGATGTTCCCACATCTGCCAGAGCCTCATCTCACACGTCGCAGCATAAAACATAATAAAGCAAATCATGTATAAATCCCCCCTATTCAATAATCCCCTTCCAGAGATATTAACCCTTGATTCCATACAGATAAAGGAGTCACACTGTGACCATGTCTTCTTACATTATCATATAATATAAAATGAAACTATCTTACCAAAATCGCTGTTGTGGAACGGACACACAGCCTCTCAAGTTTGACAGTCTTGTAGCATCGAACCTGACAGGGACTTGAGAGATAGAAGCAGGCAGTGAAACTCATCAACACTAATTGCTTAGGAGTTGTTAATATGAGTCTCCCTGCATCTCCAGACCCCAATATTCTTCAATGCTCTCACTGAGAGGCTGACAAGTCTACTTAAAACTCCAGTCCCATACCGAAGAGTACTACCCACCATAAGAGACTACTCGGAATCTTCCGACACTTCTCTGCCATCCTCCTGTAACGAAAGGCAAAGAATGACTGGGGGATGAGGGGAGTGGAGTATTTAAGCCTTTGGCTGGGGTGTCTTTGCCTCCTCCTGGTGGCCAGGTTCTGTATTCCCACAAGTAAGGAATGAAGCCGTGGACTCTCCTCATATTAAGATGGAAAAGAGTGCCAGGTCATGGACTCTCCATGTCTGGAAATAAATAAATGTATCAGGTAAGCATACATTTTGTTTTCTTTCCTAAGACATGGAGAATCCACAACGTCATTCCAATTACTAGTGGGAACCAATACTCAAGCTAGAGGACACTGAATGAACAGGGAGGGATAAAAAAAGGCAGGAGGACCTAAAAAGAAGTCACCACCGCTTGAAAAACCTTCCTCCCAAAAGAAGCCTCAGCCGGGGCAAAAAGTATCAAATTTGTAGAATTTGGAAAAAGTATGCAAAGAGGACCATGTTGCCACCTTGCAAATCTGTTCCACAGAAGCTTCATTTTTGAAAGCCCAAGAAAAGAAGACAGCCCTAGTGGAATGAGTCGTAATTCTCTCAGGAGGCTGCTGTCCAGTAGTCTCATAAGCCAAACGAATCATACTTCTTAACCAGAGGGAAAGAGTAGTAGAAGTGGCCTTCTGATCTTTACGCTTTCCAGAGAAAACAAAAAAGGGCAGAAAAATGCCTAAAATCTTTAGTAGCTTGAAGGTAAAACTTAGAGCATGCACAGCATCCAAGTTATGCAAAAGACATTCCTTATGAGAAGAAGGATTAGGACAAAAAGAAGGAACTACAATTTCCTGATTAATGTTTCGATCAGACACCACTTTAGGGAGAAAACCCCAATTTAGTACGAAGGACCGCTTTATCTGCATGAAATATAAGGTACGGCGAATGACACTGCAGAGCTGAAAGTTTAGAAACTCTGCCAGCGGAAGAAATAGCAAAGAGAAACAAAATATTCCAAGATAACAACTTAATATCAACAACATGCATCGGCTCAAACAGAGCCTGATGCAAAACTCTAAGAACTAGGTTAAGGCTCCAAGGAGCAGCAACAGGTTTAAACACAGGCCTGATTCTGACCAGGGCCTGAACAAAGGCTTGAACATCTGGCAACTCTGCCAGACGTTTGTGCAAAAGGATAGACAGAGCAGAAATCTGACCTTTCAGAGTACTGACTGACAAACCTTTCTCCAGGCCATCCCTAAGAAAAGATAAAATTTGTGGAGTCCTCACCCAACTCCAAGAAAAACCTTTAGCTTCACACCAGAAAAGGTATTTACGCCATAACTTATGGCAAATCTTAAGAGTAAAAGGTTTACGAGCCTGAAGCATAGTATCAATGACTGCCTCAGAAAAACTAGACATAACTAGGCGATCAAACTCCAAGCAGTCAGCTTCAGAGAATCTAGAGATGGAAGGAGGAATGGACCCCAATTAGAAGGTCCTTCCTCAGATGTAACATCCAAGGTGGAAGAGATGACCTCTTCACCAGATCCACAAACCACGTTCTGTACACCAGACAGAAGCTATTAGGATTGCAGATGCTCTCTCCTGCTTGATACGAGCAATGACTCATGGAAGGAGAGCAAACGGAGGAAACAGGTATGCTAGGCCTAGAACCGTACTTTGGAAGCTTGGCGTTTTGACAAGATGCCATCAGATCTAACTCTGGAAACCCCCACCTGAGGGTTATCATTGAGAACACTTCTGGAAGGAGTGCCCACTCCCCAGGATGAAAAGTCTGTCTGCTCAGAAAAACCGCCTCCCTCCTGGAATGTGGATGGCAGATAGTCGTCTCCTTCATGGTCAAGGAACTCTGAGTTCCTCCATGGAGGTTGATGTAAGCCTCTGAGGTGATGTAGTCCGACTGGAATCTGATAAAGCAGACTAAAGATAATTTAGGCTAAGCAGTCAAGGTATAGAAAATAGCTCTCAATTCCAAGATGCTTATGGGAAGAGAAGACTCTTCCCGAGACCACAGGTCCTGAGCTTTAAGAGAATCACAAACAGCTCCACAGCCTAACAGGCTGGCGTCCGTAGTCACAATAACCCAGGAAGTTCTCAGGAAGCCATTCCCCCCGAGACAGAAGGTCATGTAAAATCCACCACGAGAGAGAAAGGCTCTATTAAGGGGATCCAGATTCATCCTCTGTGATAAATCTGAATGGTCTCTGTTCCATAGACTGAGCATGCAAACCTGCAGAGGTCGTAAATGGAACCAAGCAAAAGGAATGATATCCATGGAGCACCATCAGACCAATCACCTCCATGCATAGAGTCACTGATGGGCAAATAGCGGACTGGAGAGAAAGGCAAGAAGCAAGAATTCAGGGACAGGGAATCTATGATAGTTCCTAGGAAACACACTCTTGTAGTTGGAACTAGAAAACTCTTTCCCAGATTAACTTTCCACCCGTGGAAACGTATAAAAGTTAACAACATCTCAGTATGAGATCTTGCTAGATGAAAAGATGACTCCTGAACCAAGATGATGTCTAGATAAGGCACCACAGCAATTCCCTGGGATATGATCACTGCCAGAAGAGCCCCCAGAATCTTTGTGAATATTCTGGGAGCCGTGGCAATACCAAACGGCAGGGCAACAAAAATGGAAATGTTTTACAGAAAACGCAAACCCTAGAAACTGGTGATGATCCCTGAGAATGGGAATGTGTAGATAAGCGTCATTCAGGTCTATGGTCGGCATGAACTGACCTTCCTGAACCAAAGGAAGAATGGAATGAACAGTCTCCATCATGAAGGACGGAACCCTGAGGAATATGTTGAGACACTTTAGGTCTAGGATGGGAACGAAAGTTCCCTCTTTTTTGGGAACCACAAAAAGATCCTAGCCCTTATTCCTCTCCAAGGAAGATAGTCCGTATGCAAAATGATTGTCCCTTCAAAGAAATAGAAGGACAAATATCTAAAAGTAAGCATATATCTGCACAGCAGAATACTGCAAACACACAGCAGAAAAGGATTAAATAAGCAAAGAGAATGCTTATAGCAATCTAAATCCTATGGTTTAATGCATAGAGAAAAGATAAACCATGAAAAATAAAATTCCAAAACATACATTTAAAATTCCTTAAAAACAACATAGTCCTTGACTTCAAGGCACATAGTGCCTTGCCCACATCGGGTCTTGAACTCTAGTATCTCAGGATGTAACCCAGTGACTTACCACCGAGTCACTAGAGGAATGTTCCCTTATATATTAATACTGCAGAAATATGTATAAAATAATAGGTTATTAGTAATATAGTTCAATACTGCAAAAAGAACAGGGATAAAATATATATCCCTAAGAACATTAAAATGCATAGTAGGTCAAAGATAAATATGCATAATATACGGTCCATAATATATTCTACTGTAGAAATATAGGACTATAGAAAATGTCTGGAAGACCATGTAAGACAAGCAGATATTCTGCTAAAAACAAAATTCAGAGATACTAGACTCTAAAGGTAGGGATAAATCAAGAAAATCCCTAAACTTATGATAAATCTCAGGCTCAGACCTCATGAAAGGTCTCAACAGGAGAGAGATCTAATATAAATACACTCCAGTAGAAAGTATAAGAGTGACGAAATATTAGACACAGTAAAAAGAAAAAACACCTGCGCTGTTGAACTCAAACAGTTAGAGTGACAAATCAATTTTCATGAAAAACAGTCTCTGTACTGAGAAAATGCCCTTCTCCCAAAATTAAAGAGTACAAAGATAACTACAAAAAATAGTGCTCTGGATATCACATCTTACAACCAGAAGCATGTAAAGAATCCCAGATACAACTGCAGAGCAGAAATAAGGATAAATAAAAACAACAGGAGAAAAGTATACAAGTACATATACCCCAAAGATCCCCTGCAATGAGACATACACCTGACCTGAAAAATATATCAGAGAACAAATATTCAGACAAGAACAATTTAATAGATATATGTCTGAGTCTTTAATATCAGTATTTAATGAGAAAACAGAAAAAACTGAAATACATAAGGTACAGTAATAAAAAAGAGCAACTAGATGGAAGCAGAAATTTAGCGAAAGTAGAGACCAGTCTTTTGATAAAATAAAAAATGTCAGTCTACCTTTACACATAAACTTTATATCCCAGAAAAACATCTATAGGGAAATAAAAGTAAAAACACCTTTACATATGTCCCTAGAAAAAAACTGCACCTAAACAGAACTCTGTTTCAGCACTGCAGAAAAGAACCTGATCTCTCTGAGGATAGGGTTCTTAACTTACATATAGCTATTTAGAAGCTTGAGAGACCGCTGTTTCCTATCTCAGTTTACATGGATTACATCTATTACTGTTTAATACTTCTGAGCCACAGTTAACCTTTTTAGCCTAGTGGAGAAAAAAACTGTACCGGCAGGATAACAAACCCCCAGGGGGTTAAAAAGCTCTACAGATCCTGTTAGAGAAAAATGGCGCCCACAAAAGCGCTAATTGCTGGTACATGCAAACAAACTTTCCAATAATAAAAGAACAGGCCCATGAACATTATCGACCGCCCGGCGAAAGTCCTAACCCAAATACACATGGGGTCTGAGGACTGTCTATGGAAGAAAAATATACATAGTGATCGTATTAAACAGATCTTTGCATAACAGCAAATCAATGTAAGCAACATACAATCTGATGTGTCCTATAAGAGACCACCTTAGCGAGATCGGATATGCTGCTAAGGAAAGCGCAGCCCCACACACTAAGCCATCTTGTCTCCCTCAACTGTTGCTTGACAAATGCGTCACAAACAACCCGGTCCTAGGCAGGAGAGAAATCCTTCCCTTTCCGCCGCTGAGGAAGCTTAGGGCAGCGGTTCACGTAGATAAGTGTCCCCTACAAAATGAGAGAGTTAGAAATAAAAAGGCCAGTAACCCTCTTAAAACTATACAGCCCGTTCCGGTTCACCAATAAAAGGTGAAAACCCCTATTTGAAACCGGAACATCAAGGCTGAAATAGAAGGGAATAAAGAAACCCTATACGGAGCCCTGTTTCCCAGATGGCCACTAGATAAAAGTTGCCACAGACACCCTCCTCTACACTAAAGGGAGTCAGATTAACTGTAGCGGGAGTAGTAAAACCCCCAACCTGCTCAAAGGGCCATAAAAATATCCCGAGCACAGGATATATAATAATTTTCAGACTCACTAAGAGGGAATATAAGAGCAATCTAGGGCACCCACTACAGAGTCCCCCTCATAGAACCCCTATGAGGGCATAAAAATACAAAAGAACTTAACCTCTTCTGTTGTGGAGCACACACAACAGCTGCAGGTCTGCCAGCCTCATCAGATCGCTTTCAGAGACCTGGAAAAACATAATTTACGCTTACCAGAAAAATTCCTTTCCTTCCGGATAGGGAGAGTCCACGGCTTCATTCCTTACTGTTGGGAAATACAACACCTGGCCACCAGGAGGAGGCAAAGACACCCCAGCCAAAAGCTTAAATATCCCTCCCACTTCCTCATTACCCCAGTCATTCTGTTGAGGGAACAAGGAAAAGTAGGAGAAACATTAGGGTATAAATGGTGCCAGAAGAATAAAAGAAATAGGGAACCATCCATAGACAAGAAAAAACGTGCGAGGGCCGTGGACTCTCCTTATCCGGAAGGAAAGGAATTTATCTGGTAAGCATAAATTATGTTTTCTATCCTAAGATAGAAAGAGTCCACGGCTTCATTCCTTACTGTTGGGAAAACTATACCCAAGCTCCAGAGGACATTGAATGAATAACGGGATGGAACTAAAAGGAAGAGGCAGACCCTATTCTGAGGGCACCACAGCCTGCAAAACTTTTCTCCCAAAAGCTGCTTCAGCAGAAGCAAAAACATCAAACTTGTAAAATTTTGAAAAAGTATGTACAGTATGTAAGGAGGACCAGGTAGCCGCCTTACAAATCTGATCCATAGAGGCCTCGTTCTTATACAATCTGTTGAGACAGGCCTCAGCACAGTTGTAAAGGTGGAGACGGGACCTGGCAAAAGGAATGATGTCCATGCAGGACACCATGGGACCAATCACCTCCATGTACTGAGCCACAGAGGGACTCAATGAGGGCAACACATGCCAAAGTTAGCTTGCAACGTCTCTGGTCTGTTATGGAGTCTATTATAGTACCCAAGAATTCCACTCTGGTACTTGGGATAAGAGAACGCTTCTTCGATCACATGGATGGAAGATAAACTTGGAAAAGACTGAGAAGGGACTCCGAGAATTCTTCTGCAAGACGAAAGGATGGTGCTTGCACCAGAATATCGTCCAAGTATGGGGCTACTGCAATACCCTGAGTTCTGGCAACGGCTAGAAAAGACCCCAGAACCTTCGTAAAGATTCTTGGAGCAGTAGCTAAGCCAAACGGAAGGGCAATGAACTGGAAGTGCTGGCCCAGGAATGCAAACCTCAGGAACTAAAAGTGTTCCCGGTGGATTGGAACATGAAGGTAAGCGTCCTTCAGATCTATATTGGTCATAAACTGGCCTTCCTAAATTAAAGGAAGAATGGACTTTATCTTCTCCATCTTTAAGGAAGGGACACTGAGAAATTTGTTTAAGCACTTTAGGTCCAGAATTGGGCTCACGAAAAGGTTTGAATAAAACCTCAAACCTCTTTCTTCGATAGGCACCGGGACAACAACTCCTAAGGGGGATAGATCCTGAACACACCCTAAAAAGGCATCCATCTTTTCTGGTCTGGTAGACAGAGAGAAGGAATCGGCCCCTTGGCGGATGAGATTTGAAGCGTATCTTGTATCCCTGAGATACCACCTCCAGGACCCACGGATCCTGTACAGCCTTGAACTAGGCGTCTGAAAAAAAAGAGTCTGCCCCTACACGATCCGATCCTGGATCGGGGCCACTTCTTCATGCCGACTTGTTTTCGGCGGGCTTCTTTTTCTGCTTGGATTTATTCCAGGACTAAGCCGGCTTCCAAGTACTCTTAGGTTGCTCAGGCTTGGAGGAGGATTGTTGTCTTTGGGATTTGTCAGAACGAAAGGAATGCAAATTAGAAGATTGTCGTCCCTTAGACTTGTTCTTATCTTGCGGGAGGAAGGCACCCTTGCCTCCGGTAACCGTAGAAATAATGGAGTCCAGGCCTGGACCAAATAAAATATTTCCCTTGAAGGGAAGAGAAAGGAAACTGGATTTAGAAGTCATATCCGCAGACCAAGACTTCAACCAGAGCGCCCAGCGGGCTAGGACCGCAAAGCCACAGGCCTTTGCATTTAGGCGAATAAGTTGCATGTTCGCATGACAGATAAAAGAATTAGCAATTCTCAGAGCTTTAATTCTGTCTTGAATATCCTCACGGGGAGACTGCACCTCAATGAGTTCCGACAAAGAGTCGCACCAGTAGGTAACCGCTCTGGCAACCGCGGCAACTGCAGCCGCCGGTTGAAACAAAAATCCTGTATGTTGAAACATCTTTCTCGGAAAGGTTTCCATTTTCTCATATATCAGCTCTCTAAACGAAGAACTATCCTCAAGAGGTATAGTAGTACATTTAGCAAGCGTAGAGATAGCACCATCCACCTCAGGAATGGAGCCCCACAAATCCAGTTGAGAATCCGGGACCAGGAACAACTTTTTAAAAGTAGACGAGGGGGATAAGGAAGAACCAATTCTTTCCCATTCGTTCTTAATAATATCCGCCATCTTAACTGGCACAGGAAAAGTCAAAGGAACTTTCCTATCTTCGTAAACTATCTAATTTAGGTATCATAGGTTCTTCAGGCAGCGCGGCCTCTGGAACTGCTAACGTAGACAGAACCTCTTTTAATTAAAAAAGCAAGTGCTCAATTTTAAATCTAAAAGACCGGTTCCTCCGCAGCAGGAGGCTTAGACGCTAAGGACTCCGACACAGAAAGTTCACCCTCTGAAGCTACAGAGGTTAACTCATCATCGGATAACTGGGACATAATAGCTAAATCCGATAAATATTTAGATGACTCCGGGTCAGGAGAGCTATGTTTAACCTTTCTCTTGCGTTTGTTAAAGCAAGGTAATGCACTGAGGGCCACAGACACCACTGTTTGTAACTGTGCGGCAAAGTCCGCAGGAAGAAGGCCCCCTCCAGATGGAGGATTAGATGTGCTACGGAGAACTGCATGTGGAGTGGATAATGTAGCAAGGGTAGTAATCTCACAGGACGCCGAGTCCTGAAAGGTAGACGGCTCAGAGGGACTAAGAGCCTTAGCAGGCTTGTCTGCCTCAGACTTTATAACAGTGTTAAGGCATGTGGAACAGAATTGAGTGGGTTGGGAAAACCATGGTCTCCTCACAATATAAACAGGTATGATTTAGTAACGAAGCAGTACCTTCCAACCCATCAGAGTCCTCCATAGCTCAGGTTATACCCACAGAAGGACAAAAATAAACTTTTTTTTTTTTTTTTATTATAGAAAACTGCACCTTTATACTCCCAATGGCTAGGGCACTCACTGCCTCCTAGACCCAGACAGTTAACAGAGGAAACGCTCTCCTCAGGTTCAAGTCTCAGCCAGAATGGAGGAAATGAACATAGATCACACCCGGTCACATGAAGTGCAAGGCAGTACTTCCCCTGTTAATACCAGTACAGCAAATAATAGGAGCTGTGAACACTTTCAAAAACGAAAGTGAAACCTGTGTGTTCCAGCCAAAGCATAAATTATGCTTACCTCCATTGTGGGGAGTAGAGTCCACGGCTTCATTCATTACTTGTGGGAATTAAGAACCTGGCCACAAGGAGGAGGCAAAGACACCCCAGTCAAAGGCTTAAATAACTCCCCCACTCCCCTCATCCCCCAGTCATTCTGCTGAGGGAACAAGGAACAGTAGGAGAAATATCAGGGTATAAATGGTGCCAGAAGAAAATACTAAATTTAGGTCCGCCCATCGGAGATACGGGAGGGGCCGTGGACTCTCCTCCCCACGATGGAAATAAAATGATCAGGTAAGCATAATTTATGTTTTCCATCTAAAGGGGAGGAGAGTCCACGGCTTCCTTCATTACTTGTGGGAACATATACCCAAGCTTTTAGAGGCCACTGAATGAAATCAGGAGGGTAAGAGGCGGACCATTAATCTGAGGGCACTACAACCTGTAGAACCTCTCTCCAAAAAACAGCTTCCCCAGAAGCAAAAACTTCAAAATTTGTAAAACTTAGTGAAGGTATGCTAGGAGGACCAGGTAGCCGCCTTGCAAATCTGCTCCATAGAAGCCTCATTTTTGAAGGCCCAGGATAAAGCTACCGCTCTAGTGAAAGAGCCGTAATCCTCTGAGGAGGCTTATGTCCCGCTGTCTCATAGGCCAAGCGGATTAAGCTCCTCAGCTAAGAAGACAAAGAAGTAGCAGAACCACATCCAGATTATGAAGTAATATCTCCTTAGGAGAAGAAGGGTTAGGACATAAAGGAGGAACAACTATCTCCTGATTGATGTTACGGGCAGACACCACATTGGGGAGAAACCCCAAACCTGTGCAAAAAAACAGCCTTATCCGCATGAAACACCAGATAAGGGGGCTCATATTGCAAGGCCGCCAGCTCAAAGACTCTGCGTGCCGATGCAATGGCCAACAGGAAGAGAACCTTCCAAGAGAGATCCTTTATGTCAAGAGAATACCGGCTTTCTTACCTGAACTAGTGTCAATCCAATTCTCAGAAAAACCACTTTTTGTCAAGACTAAGCATTCAATCTCCACGCAGTCAACCTCAGAGAATCTAGATTTTGATGTTGAAAAGGACCCTGCTCCAGGAGATCCCTGCGACAGGGTAACCTCCACGGCCGAGAGGATGACATCTCCACCAGATCCGCAAACCACGTCCTCCTTGGCCACGATGGCGCAATCAGAATGGAAGACACTTTCTCCAGTTTTATATGAGCCACTACACAAGGAAGAAGCGGTAACGGAGGAAATATGTATACTAGACCGAACCCCCAAGGCATCGCTAATGCATCTATCAGCTCTGCCTGGGGGTCCCTCAACCTCAATCCGTATCAGGGAAGCTTGCAATTCAACCTTGATGCCATGAGATCGATCTCTGGCATCCCCCATCTGAGACAGATCTCCGCAAACACTTCAGGGTGAAGAGACCATTCCCCTGGATGTAAAGTCTGCCAGCTGAGAAAATCCGCTTCCCAGTTGTCCACACCCGGGATATGGATTGCAAAGGGCGAACAGTTGTGGGCCTCCGCCCACTCCAAGATCCGAGACACCTCCCTCATTGCCAGGAAGCTCCTCGTGCCCCCCCCGGTGGTTGATGTAAGCCACCAAGGTAATATTGTCCGTCTGAAACTTGATAAAGCTGAAGTTCCCAAGGAGAGGCCATACCCTCAGAGCATTGTAGATTGCTTGAAGCTCCAGAATATTTATTGAAAGAAGAGACTCGAAGCAAGACCACTTCCCCTGTGCCATCCTGGCACCCCAAACAGCTCGCCATCCCGCCAGACTCGAGTCCGTGGTCACAATCTCCCAGAGCGGTCTCAGGAAGGATGTCCCCATGGACGGCTGATTCGGGCGGATACACCAGGAGAGGGAAAATCTGAGTCTGCACATCCATGTATATCAGCTGTGACGGATCGGAATGATCACCGTTCCACTGTCTCAACATGCACAATTGAAGAGGTCTGAGATGAAACCTGATGAATGGAATGATGTCCATGCTGGAGACCATGAGCCCAATCATTTCCATGCACTGAGCTACAGATGGTCTCACTGTAGACTGAAGGACAAGACAGGTAGACGCCATCTTTGTGCGTTGTTTGTCCGCGAGAAAGATCTTCATGGACACGGGGGCTATGATCGTGCCCAAGAACTCCACCCTGGTACTGGGAACCAGAGAACTCTTCTCGAGGTTGACCTTCCAATCGTGAGATTGAAGTAACTGCAGCAGGACTCTGGTGTGGGTCTCTGCCAGATGGAATGACGGTGCCTGAACCAGGATGCCCTGGGATCTGGCTACTGCTAGAAGGGCCCCCAGGACCTTTGTAAAGAATCTCAGGGCCGTCGCCAAACCGAAATGCTGATCCAGAAAAGCAAATCTGAGGAACCTGTAATGGTCCCTGTGAATCAGAACGTGAAGGTAGGCATCCTTCAAGTCTATAGAGGTCATTAGCCTCTTGAACTAGGGGCAGAATGGATCTGATCGTTTCCATTTTGAACAATGGAACGGACAGGAACTTGTTTAAACATTTGAGGTCCAGAATCGGGCGGAACGTGTCCTCCTTCTTCGGGACCACAAACAAATTGGAGTAATACCCTAGACACCTTTCTGCATGGGGTACTGGTAAGATAACCCCTAGAGCAGAGAGATCCCGCACACAACCCAGAAAGACCTCTCTTTTTTCCGGCCTTGAAGATTTTGACAGAAGGAATCTGCCCCTGGGCGGAGAGGACTTGAACCCTATCCTGTAACCCTGGGCAACTACCTCCAGAACCCAGGGGGTCCTGGACATACAACAACCAGTCATCTATGAATAGACAATCTGCCCCCCACTTGGTACGCAGACCATTCGTGGGCCACCTCTTCATGTGGACTTAGTCTCATCGAGCTTCTTGTTCTGCTTAAGAAGCTTCATTTCTGGAACCTCCAAAGTAGCCAGTACTTGTTTTAGCAAGAAACGCAAGTTCTCCATCTTAAACCTAAAACTGGGCTCCTCCTCTACTGGAGGTTTAGATGGCAGGGTCTCCGACCCCGAAAGGGCCCCGTTCGATGCGTCGGAATGGGCCTCGTCATCGTACCACCCATTGGGTGTGTCCGACATAGACAATTGTGTAAAAACATTAGCGCTGCAGAATCTGTTGGCGCTCTACAAATAACCGATAATAATAAAAAAAAAAAAAATCCTGGGACGGGCCGTTATAAAAAGCTCTACGCTTGCGCTTAGCAGAACGCGGCAAAGCATGGATCACCTTAGCGACTGCCATCTCAAGCTGATCTGCAAAATCAGATGGCCAAGCAATTGCTCCCGAAGGAGTAACAGTCGGACCTATGTGGGATAGGGGACGCCATTAGGGAACGCACCTCACGGGATGGTGACCCCTCAGAAGTGGACCGTTCAGTAGTGCTAGACATTCTTTTATGTTTGGAAGTCGTAGCCTTCTCAAGGCATGTGGAACACAGTTGTGCAGGCTGGTCTACCAAAACCTTCCAATAAACACAGGTATAAGACTTAGTCAAAGAGGGAGTACCAGCTAATGCGTCAGAATCCTCCATAGCTTTTAGAAAAAAGATAAGACAGGCGCCCTTATAACCACCAATGGCCGGGGCACTCACCACCTCCTATGACCCGGACTGCAGAAGCCATTTCGTCTCCCTCGTCGAAGATCAGAACGGAAGTGAAGAGGCCCCACCCAGTCACAAGGATGACTTTGCAGGACCACCCCCTGAAGAAGAGAAAACACACCAAAAAAAGACTGCGCAAAAACTCCCAGAAGAGAACCTGTCAGTTCCACAAAAAATGCCAGAGCTGCGTCCTTGCACATAACACAGCAATCACACAATAAACATATCATATATTTAAGCCTTTCACTGGGGTGTCTTTTCCTCCTCCTGGTGGCCAGGTGTTGTATTTCCCAACAGTAAGGAATGAAGCCGTGGACTCTCCCTATCTTAGGAAGGAAATAAGAAAGATCAGAGTAACCAACTCTGGCTTCCTGCAAAGGATTAGCAAAGTGTTAAAAGTAAAGCAAAAAGACTACCTCGCCTCCTT
The DNA here is from genome assembly GCF_027579735.1 of Bombina bombina. NCBI lineage: Eukaryota > Metazoa > Chordata > Amphibia > Anura > Bombinatoridae > Bombina > Bombina bombina. The sequence goes on along the minus strand of NC_069499.1, from coordinate 558,432,756 downwards.
TTTACTGCTAAAAGCCACCACTACTCTTACTCAAGAGATTGACGTGGACACAGCTAGACCCCAAACCTTGCTTTCAGGGAAAAGTACCCATAAAAGGATTAAATATCTTCAGACACCAACTTCGCACATCCTCCATTGACAGAGAGAATGACTTGGGGTTATGGGTAAGGGAGGTTACACTTGACAGCTTTGCTGGGGTGCTCTTTGCCTCCTCCTGCTGGTCAGGAGTTGAATATCCCACAAGTAATTGGAATGACATTGTGGACTCTCCATGTCTTAGGAAAGAAATAGTATTTCAGTTCCAGCAAAATGTTAGTGTTTTAATGTTAGGTTGATATGCACCTGTAAAAAGTTATGTAACATCTAGATTTGTTAGACCTAGATTCAATAAATGTGCATAAACTTATATGAAAGATGTGTTTTCAGTTTAATAAAGGTTTCAGACCTTGAAAATTCTAGGCCACAATAACATGTCTGGGTCACTGGAAATATTTGATATCTAGATCCATGCTAGAAAAAAATCCACGAGAACAATATTATTAGTTCAGGGACAGGCTAACAAAAACATAATTTATGTAAGAACTTACCTGATAAATTCATTTCTTTCATATTAGCAAGAGTCCATGAGCTAGTGACGTATGGGATATACATTCCTACCAGGAGGGGCAAAGTTTCCCAAACCTCAAAATGCCTATAAATACACCCCTCACCACACCCACAAATCAGTTTAACGCATAGCCAAGAAGTGGGGTGATAAGACAAAAGTGCGAAAGCATACAAAATAAGGAATTGGAATAATTGTGCTTTATACAGAAAAATCATAACCACCACAAAAAAAGTGTGGGCCTCATGGACTCTTGCTAATATGAAAGAAATGAATTTATCAGGTAAGTTCTTACATAAATTATGTTTTCTTTCATGTAATTAGCAAGAGTCCATGAGCTAGTGACGTATGGGATAATGAATACCCAAGATGTGGATCTTCCACGCAAGAGTCACTAGAGAGGGAGGGATAAAAATAAAGACAGCCAATTCCGCTGAAAATAATCCACACCCAAAATAAAGTTTAAATCTTATAATGAAAAAAACTGAAATTATAAGCAGAAGTATCAAACTGAAACAGCTGCCTGAAGTACTTTTCTACCAAAAACTGCTTCAGAAGAAGAAAACACATCAAAATGGTAGAATTTAGTAAAAGTATGCAAAGAAGACCAAGTTGCTGCTTTGCAAATCTGATCAACCGAAGCTTCATTCCTAAACGCCCAGGAAGTAGAAACTGACCTAGTAGAATGAGCTGTAATTCTTTGAGGCGGAGTTTTACCCGACTCGACATAAGCATGATGAATTAAAGATTTCAACCAAGATGCCAAAGAAATGGCAGAGGCCTTCTGACCTTTCCTAGAACCGGAAAAGATAACAAATAGACTAGAAGTCTTTCGGAAATTCTTAGTAGCTTCAACATAATATTTCAAAGCTCTAACTACATCCAAAGAATGCAATGATCTCTCCTTAGAATTCTTAGGATTAGGACACAATGAAGGAACCACAATTTCTATACTAATGTTGTTAGAATTCACAACCTTAGGTAAAAATTTAAAAGAAGTTCGCAACACCGCCTTATCCTGATCTCACAAGAAAGAGCAGATAATTCAGAAACTCTTCTAGCAGAAGAGATGGCCAAAAGAAACAAAACTTTCCAAGAAAGTAATTTAATGTCCAGTGAATGCATAGGTTCAAACGGAGGAGCTTGAAGAGCCCCCAGAACCAAATTCAAACTCCAAGGAGGAGAAATTGACTTAATAACAGGTTTTATACGAACCAAAGCTTGTACAAAACAATGAATATCAGGAAGATTAGCAATCTTTCTGTGAAAAAGAACAGAAAGAGCAGAGATTTGTCCTTTCAAGGAACTTGCAGACAAACCTTTATCCAAACCATCCTGAAGAAACTGTAAAATTCTCGGAATTCTAAAAGAATGCCAGGAAAAATGATGAGAAAGACACCAAGAAATGTAAGTCTTCCAGACTCGATAATATATCTTCCTAGATACAGATTTACGAGCCTGTAACATAGTATTAATCACAGAGTCAGAGAAACCTCTTTGACTAAGAATCAAGCGTTCAATCTCCATAACTTTAAATTTAAGGATTTGAGATCCTGATGGAAAAAAGGACCTTGTGACAGAAGGTCTGGTCTTAACGGAAGAGTCCACGGTTGGCAAGAGGCCATCCGGACAAGATCCGCATACCAAAACCTGTGAGGCCATGCTGGAGCCACCAGCAAAACAAACGAGCATTCCTTCAGAATCTTGGAAATTACTCTTGGAAGAAGAACTAGATGCGGAAAGATATAGGCAGGATGATACTTCCAAGGAAGTGACAATGCATCCACTGCTTCCGCCTGAGGATCCCTGGATCTGGACAGATACCTGGGAAGTTTCTTGTTTAGATGAGAAGCCATCAGATCTATTTCTGGAAGTCCCCACATTTGAACAATCTGAAGAAAAACCTCTGGGTAAAGAGACCATTCGCCCGGATGTAACGTTTGGCGACTGAGATAATCCGCTTCCCAAGTGTCTATACCTGGTATATGAACCACAGAAATTAGACAGGAACTGGATTCCGCCCATACCAGTATTTGAGATACTTCTTTCATAGCCAGAGGACTGTGAGTCCCTCCTTGATGATTGATATATGCTACAGTTGTGACATTGTCTGTCTGAAAACAAATGAACGATTCTCTCTTTAGAAGAGGCCATGACTGAAGAGCTCTGAAAATTGCACGAAGTTCCAAAATATTGATTGGTAATCTCACCTCCTGAGATTCCCAAACCCCTTGTGCTGTCAGAGACCCCCAAACAGCTCCCCAACCTGTCAGACTTGCATCTGTTGAAAACACAGTCCAGGTCGGAAGAACAAAAGAAGCCCCCTGAACTAAACGATGGTGATCTGTCCACCACGTCAGAGAGTGTCGTACAATCGGTTTTAAAGATATCAATTGAGATATCTTTGTGTAATCCCTGCACCACTGGTTCAGCATACAAAGCTGAAGAGGTCGCATGTGAAAACGAGCAAAGGGGATCGCGTCCGATGCAGCAGTCATAAGACCTAGAATTTCCATGCATAAGGCTACCGAAGGGAATGATTAAGACTGAAGGTTTCGACAAGCTGAAATCAATTTTAAACGTCTCTTGTCTGTCAGAGACAGAGTCATGGACACTGAATCTATCTGGAAACCTAAAAAGGTTACCCTTGTCTGAGGAATCAATGAACTTTTCGGTAAATTGATCCTCCAACCATGATCTTGAAGAAACAATACAAGTCGATTCGTATGAGATTCTGCTAAATGTGAAGACTGAGCAAGTACCAAGATATCGTCCAAATAAGGAAATACCACAATACCCTGTTCTCTGATTACAGACAGAAGGGCACCGAGAACCTTTGTAAAAATCCTTGGAGCTGTTGCTAGGCCAAACGGCAGAGCCACAAACTGGTAATGCTTGTCTAGGAAAGAGAATCTCAGAAACTGATAGTGATCTGGATGAATCGGAATATGCAGATATGCATCCTGTAAATCTATTGTGGACATATAATGCCCTTGCTGAACAAAAGGCAGAATAGTCCTTATAGTTACCATTTTGAATGTTGGTATCCTTACATAACATTCAATATTTTTAAAACCAGAACTGGTCTGAAGGAATTCTCCTTCTTTGGTACAATGAAGAGATTTGAGTAAAACCCCAGCCCCTGTTCCAGAACTGGAACTGGCATAATTACTCCAGCTAACTCTAGATCTGAAACACATTTCAGAAATGCTTGAGCCTTCGCTGGATTTACTGGGACACGGGAAAGAAAAAAATCGCAGGAGGCCTTATCTTGAAGCCAATTCTGTACCCTTCTGAAACAATGTTCTGAATCCAAAGATTGTGAATTGAATTGATCCAAATTTCTTTGAAAAATCGTAATCTGCCCCCTACCAGCTGGGCTGGAGCGAGGGCCGCACCTTCATGTGGACTTGGGAGCTGGCTTTGGTTTTCTAAAAGGCTTGGATTTATTCCAGACTGGAGATGGTTTCCAAACTGATACCGCTCCTGTGGGTGAAGGATCAGGCTTTTGTTCCTTATTGTGACGAAAGGAACGAAAACGATTATTAGACCTAAATTTACCTTTAGATTTTTTATCCTGTGGTAAAAAAGTTCCTTTCCCTCCAGTAACAGTTGAGATAATAGAATCCAACTGTGAACCAAATAATTTATTACCCTGGAAAGAAAGGGAAAGCAAAGTTGACTTAGAAGACATATCAGCATTCCAAGTTTTAAGCCATAAAGCTCTTCTAGCTAAAATAGCTAGAGACATATACCTGACATCAACCCTAATGATATCAAAGATGGCATCACAAATAAAATTATTAGCATGTTGAAGAAGATTAACAATGCTATGAGAATTATGATCTGTTACTTGTTGCGCTAAAGCTTCTAACCAAAAAGTTGAAGCTGCAGCAACATCCGCTAAAGATATAGCAGGTCTAAGAAGATTACCTGAACACAAGTAAGCTTTTCTTAGAAATAATTCAATTTTCCTATCTAAAGGATCCTTAAAGGAAGTACTATCTGCCGTAGGAATAGTAGTACGTTTAGCAAGAGTAGAGCTAGCCCCATCAACCTTAGGGATTTTGTCCCAAAACTCTAATCTGTCAGATGGCCCAGGATATAATTGCTTAAAACGTTTAGAAGGAGTAAATGAATTACCCAAATTATTCCATTCCCTGGAGATTACTTCAGAAATAGCATCAGGGACAGGAAAAACTTCTGGAATAACTACAGGAGATTTAAAAACCTTATGTAAACGTTTAGATTTAGTATCAAGAGGACCAGAATCCTCTATTTCTAATGCAATTAAGACTTCTTTAAGTAAAGAACGAATAAATTCCATTTTCAACAAATATGAAGATTTATCAGCATCAACCTCTGAAACAGAATCCTCTGAACCAGAGGAATCATTATCAGAATCAGAATGATGATGTTCATTTAAAAATTCATCTGAAAAATGAGAAGTTTTAAAAGATCTTTTACGTTTACTAGAAGGAGGAATAACAGACATAGCCTTCTTAATGGATTTAGAAACAAAATCTCTTATGTTAACAGGAACACTCTGAGTATTAGATGTTGATGGAACAACAACAGGTAATGTAACATTACTAAAGGAAATATCTGCATTAACAAGTTTGTCATGACATTCATTACAAACAACAGCTGGAGGAACAGATACCACAAGTTTACAGCAAATACACTTAACTTTGGTAGATCCAGCATCAGGCAGCGATTTTCCAGAAGTATCTTCTGATTCAGGGTCAATCTGGGACATCTTGCAATATGTAATAGAAAAAACAACATATAAAGCAAAATTGATCAAATTCCTTAAATGACAGTTTCAGGAATGGGAAAAAATGCCAGTGAACAAGCTTCTAGCAACCAGAAGCAATAAACAATGAGACTTAAATAATGTGGAGACAATAGTGACGCCCATATTTTTTAGCGCCAAAAAAGACGCCCACATTATTTGGCGCCTAAATGCTTTTGGCGCCAAAAATGACGCCACATCCGGTAACGCTGACACTTTTGGCGCAAAAAACGTCAAAAATGACGCAACTTCCGGTGACACGTATGACGCCGGAAACAAAGAAAAAAATTTTGCGCCAAAAAAGTCTGCGCCAAGAATGACGCAATAAAATGAAGCATTTCCAGCCCCCGCGAGCCTAACAGCCCACAGGGAAAAAAGTCAAATTTTAAGGTAAGAAAAAAATTGATTTTATTCAAATGCATTATCCCAAATATGAAACTCACTGTCTGAAATAAGGAACGTTGAACATCCTGAATCAAGGCAAATAAATGTTTAAACACATATATTTAGAACTTTATATAAAAGTGCCCAACCATAGCTTTAGAGTGTCACAAAAATAAGACTTACTTACCCCAGGACACTCATCTACATGTAGTAGAAAGCCAAACCAGTACTGAAACGAGAATCAGTAGAGGTAATGGTATATATAAGAGTATATCGTCGATCTGAAAACGGAGGTAAGAGATGAATCTCTACGACCGATAACAGAGAACCTATGAAATAGACCCCGTAGAAGGAGATCATTGAATTCAAATAGGCAATACTCTCTTCACATCCCTCTGACATTCACTGCACGCCGAGAGGAAAACCGGGCTCCAACCTGCTGCGGAGCGCATATCAACGTAGAATCTAGCACAAACTTACTTCACCACCTCCATAGGAGGCAAAGTTTGTAAAACTGATTTGTGGGTGTGGTGAGGGGTGTATTTATAGGCATTTTGAGGTTTGGGAAACTTTGCCCCTCCTGGTAGGAATGTATATCCCATACGTCACTAGCTCATGGACTCTTGCTAATTACATGAAAGAAATAGTTTGTTACCTATGTCATTTTGGATGCATTAAATTAATCAGATATGAATTAAGCACACACATTTAATAGGGGTCTGAATAATCAGCCTAACAGAACCGTATTAATACTTACTGGATCATTTAAAGCATATTAAAGTTATTTTTATTTATGTATAGTAAATATCAACAATCAAGCATTGCATTACATTGCAAATGATCTGCAGAGAAAATAAATGCTTTATAAAATTGTCATTACCATAATCTGCAGGGTTTTGCAATTTTAGATCAAGTTAAAAAAACTCAAGTATGCTTACTTTATCTATTCTGCTTTAGCCAACAAAAATTATATGTACAGAGAGTGCAGAATTATTAGGCAAGTTGTATTTTTGAGGATTAATTTTATTATTGAACAATAACCATGTTCTCAATGAACCCAAAAAACTAATTAATATCAAAGCTGAATAGTTTTGGAAGTAGTTTTTAGTTTGTTTTTAGTTATAGCTATTTTAGGGGGATATCTGTGTGTGCAGGTGACTATTACTGTGCATAATTATTAGGCAACTTAACAAAAAACAAATATATACCCATTTCAATTATTTATTTTTACCAGTGAAACCAATATAACATCTCAACATTCACAAATATACATTTCTGACATTCAAAAACAAAACAAAAACAAATCAGTGACCAATATAGCCACCTTTCTTTGCAAGGACACTCAAAAGCCTGCCATGCATGGATTCTGTCAGTGTTTTGATCTGTTCACCATCAACATTGCGTGCAGCAGCAACCACAGCCTCCCAGACACTGTTCAGAGAGGTGTACTGTTTTCCCTCCTTGTAAATCTCACATTTGATGATGGACCACAGGTTCTCAATGGGGTTCAGATCAGGTGAGCAAGGAGGCCATGTCATTAGATTTTCTTCTTTTATACCCTTTCTTGCCAGCCACGCTGTTGAGTACTTGAACGCGTGTGATGGAGCATTGTCCTGCATGAAAATCATGTTTTTCTTGAAGGATGCAGACTTCTTCCTGTACCACTGCTTGAAGAAGGTGTCTTCCAGAAACTGGAAATAGGACTGGGAGTTGAGCTTGACTCCATCCTCAACCCGAAAAGGCCCCACAAGCTCATCTTTGATGATACCAGCCCAAACCAGTACTCCACCTCCACCTTGCTGGCGTCTGAGTCGGACTGGAGCTCTCTGCCCTTTACCAATCCAGCCACGGGCCCATCCATCTGGCCCATCAAGACTCACTCTCATTTCATCAGTCCATAAAACCTTAGAAAAATCAGTCTTGAGATATTTCTTGGCCCAGTCTTGACGTTTCAGCTTGTGTGTCTTGTTCAGTGGTGGTCGTCTTTCAGCCTTTCTTACCTTGGCCATGTCTCTGAGTATTGCACACCTTGTGCTTTTGGGCACTCCAGTGATGTTGCAGCTCTGAAATATGGCCAAACTGGTGGCAAGTGGCATCTTGGCAGCTGCACTCTTGACTTTTCTCAGTTCATGGGCAGTTATTTTGCGCCTTGGTTTTTCCACACGCTTCTTGCGACCCTGTTGACTATTTTGAATGAAACGCTTGAGTGTTCGATGATCACGCTTCAGAAGCTTTGCAATTTTAAGAGTGCTGCATCCCTCTGCAAGATATCTCACTATTTTTGACTTTTCTGAGCCTGTCAAGTCCTTCTTTTGACCCATTTTGCCAAAGGAAAGGAAGTTGCCTAATAATTATGCACACCTGATATAGGGTGTTGATGTCATTAGACCACACCCCTTCTCATTACAGAGATGCACATCACCTAATATGCTTAATTGGTAGTAGGCTTTCGAGCCTATACAGCTTGGAGTAAGACAACATGCATAAAGAGGATGATGTGGTCAAAATACTGATTTGCCAAATAATTCTGCACTCCCTGTAAATGGATTTCATTTTGAATTTAACGTATCTTTAATTTACTTTATATATGCAAATACAGCCACAAACAACTGCATTACATCATAATTGGTTGATAACAAATTACCTTTTATATGGAAAAACAACATAGGTGATAATTGATTTATGAAAGCTGTTGACAGTATAAAGGTATTACAATTACTTTTGCATTGTGTAAAAACATAAATTATGCTTACCTGATAATTTTATTTTCTTCTGATGGAAAGAGTCCACAGCTGCATTCATTACTTTTGGGAAATAAGAACCTGGCCACCAGGAGGAGGCAAAGACACCCCAGCCAAAGCTTAAATACTCCTATTCCCCTCATCCAAGGAACAAGGACCAGTAGAAGAAATATCAGATGAAAGGTGCCAGAAGAATAAATGAGGACGCCCCACAAAATAATTACGGGTGGGAAGCTGTGAACTCTTTCCATCAGAAGAAAAGAAAATGATCAGGTAAGCATAATTTATGTTTTTCTTCTTAAATGGAAAGCGTCCACAGCTGCATTCATTACTTTTGGGAAAACAATACCCAAGCTATAGAGGACACTGAATGCCAAGACTGGAGGGTACAATAGGCGGCCCAAACTGAGGGCACCAGGCCTGAACCCCTACCCAACAAAAATAAAATAAAAGGAAAGGCCCCAAGGACACTGACCCGCAGATAGTCCAGAAGCCAGCAAGAGACCGCAAATCGGACTCAACTGAGCCAACAGTCCTCCAGGAGACACTGTTGCCCAACAGTGGGTTCCTCACCACTGCCCCCACACTAATGAAGGGGACATCAGCCTAAACTCCCAAAGGGAGACGGCAAAAGGAGAACCGAAGGAAACCAAAAGGTCACCACAATCCATAAAAGGAAACCTCCACTAGTGAGCCCAGCTCACAGACCCAAATGGGCCCAATAGAGAAAAGGGGAGGCTATGCCTAGACCAAATGGAACCCGGGAGAAGACCAGGCAGATAGACAGAGAAAGTATTCTCTTCAACATTATGTAAGCAGTGAAAGACAACTGAAGACAGAGTCCACACAGCGTCCAAACATAGAATACAAAAGTATCCAACCACAAAAAAGTGTGTGTCAGAACACAGAGTCAACATCAGGACGACACAGAGGATACTTGCTAGTAAGTAGAAGCAACCAACAAGAGAACAGACTGCAAAAGCAACATCCCCCCCCCCACCGAGAGAGGGCACGCTATAAGCCACCAGACCTACTCACAGGTCTCCAAAAGGGGAACACAGGACCCCAAACGAGGCCCCCGAGAAGGATAGGTTACACCCAGAGCCCGAAGGAGTAATTCCGGACTCTCTGCCTGTAAGCCTAGGGAATTTCACAAAAAGTTTGGAAAACAGCACACCTGTCTCTTGGTCTGTGGGGCAAGGAATGTAGGACCTGCCACATCCAAATTGCAATCCAATAGAAAAAGAAAGGGCATTACAGCCTCCAAAGTTAAAAAAAAAGACCTTTATTGTTTCACATAGGGTCCAGTAAGATAGAAAATGCAACGTTTCAGGCCTGCTATAGGCCCTTAGTCTTGTACACTTGGTAATATCTATCTATTGGGTACTTATAGAGCGCAAACTAATCACCCATGAGGGTCTCAAGGCGCTAAGGGAAGGTAGATAGCAGGAAAGGGGGAAGGGGATGGGCGTTCAGTCGAAGAGCCAGGTTTTGAGGTCCTTTCTGAACTTTATAAGGGAGGTGAATTGTCTGAGGTGCAGCGGGAAGGTGTTCTATGTCTTTGCTGCTATGTGGGAGAAGGATCTTCCGCCTGCTGTGGCTTTGCTGATGCGGGGGATGACTGAGTTCTTGGTTGGCCGATCGTAGTTGTCTGGCGGGGGTGTAGAAATTTACGCGGTGGTTTATGTATTCGGGTCCGATGTTGTGTAGGGCCTTGAACGCGTGGTTAAGGAGCTTGAAGGTGATTCTCTTGTTAATGGGTAGCCAGTGAAGGTTCCTTAGGTGTTCTGTGATGTGGCATTGGAGGGGGATGTTGAGGATGAGTCTGGCTGAGGCGTTCTGGATACGTTGGAGTCTCTTTTGGAGTTTGATGGTGGAACAGGTGTAGAGTGCGTTGCCAAAGTCCAACCGGCTGCTGACAAGGACATGGGTGACTGTTTTCCTGGTTTCGGTAGGGACCCACTTGAAGATTTTTCGTAGCAGGTGGAGGATGTGGAAACATGTTGAGGTGATGGCATTGATTTGTCGTTTCATGGAGAGTGATGAGTCCAGGTTAACACACAGGTTAATACACAGGTTAATGACTTTTATACCCTCACCTGTTACCTATTCTCATGTGAGCAACCAATTACAAAATAGTGACATCTTGTGGATGTAAATGATACCACATCCATCATAGTTTGATTTTAGATGATCTCATGAGAATAATTCTAATGTTACATTCAAATTCAAATTAAAAACATAAAACCCACATATACAATTAAGAGGAGTATTGCACATTATTAACAGACTATCCTAAATGATAAAAGAAAAAAGAATGTATATTAATACTGGCGATATAGGAGAATTAATTCAGAATGAATTAAACAATTTGACAAATTTTAAAGAAACAGGCTCCAATCATATCCTTATTCATACCTTTAGGTCTGAGGGGCTCTAATTTAAATATCCAAAACATCTATCTAATTTTTAGAAGACATTTTCTGTCTTGGCTAATCCTCTCACTTCCTCTCTATGGGTCACAATATTAGCCAATTAAGATTTCAAATTATTGAATGAGTAGATAGGCCAAGAAGAGGTGGGGACAGAGAACGTCTTCTAAAAATTAGAGAGATGTTTTGGATATTTAAATTAGAGGCCCTCAGACCTAAAGGTATGAATAAGGATTATGAATGGAACCTGTTTCTTTAAAGTTTGTCAAATAGTTTAATTCATTCTGAATTAATTCTCCTATATCGCCAGTATTAATATACATTCTTTTTTCTTTTCTTATTTAGGATAGTCTGTTAATAATGTGCAATACTACTCTTTTAATTGTATATGTGGGTTTTATGTTTTTAATTTGAATGTAACATTAGAATTATTCTCATGAGATCATCTAAAATCAAAAAATGATGGATGTGGTATCATTTACATCCACAAGATGTCACTATTGTGTAATTGGTCACATGAGAATAGGTAACAGGTGAGGGTATAAAAATCATTAACCGGTGTATTACCAAGTGTATGACTAAGGGCCTATAGCAGGCCTGAAACATTGTATTTTCTATCTTAATGGACCCTATGTGAAACAATAAAGCTATTTTTTAACTTTGGAGACTGGAATGCCCTTTCTTTTTCTATTGTAAGCATAGGGAGCTAGCAACTATGCCCACCTAGATCCTGAAAATGACAACGTCTGTCAGAACCCACACCCAGCCTGACCAACCCAGCATCAGTGTGTCTAAAATAGGGGAATAGAAGAACCCCGAAACCAGCTCAAGAACTAGCGAAAGAGTGGCCACAGCTATCCCCACAGAGCACGGGTATAACCCGACTCCTAAAACAGACGACAAGGCCGTAGACCCAAAGGATCTAGCAAAAAGGCCCAATAAGTCTCAGCTTGGAGCCAGAAAAACTCCAGATGGAACGTAACAACCCAGAGAGACACCCCTCTCCGATAAGGTAACCCACTGTTCCAACCACCTGAATCCTGGAGAAGCCACAAGAAAGGGACTACATCTCCATAAGAAGGAGAATAACCCCTTATGAAAAGGGATGGAGCCAGAAAGGCAACAACTGTCCTCAAGGCACGAAGCCACAGGCTAAAGGAGAGGTCAATCCCTAACACAGATGTCCTTGGAAAAAAAAACCTAAAAGTAGCTTGCTAACACACATTCCCTGTGTACTGGATGCAGCAGATACACTGTAAACCCATTCGCCTGCAGAGCAGTGAATCCAAGGGTTACCCTAGCAAGCTGACCTAGGGAATCCAACCCTAAGGCGCATCAAGCCTAATGAGTAACAGACACTCAGAAAACCTGGCCAACCATGACCAGGTCAGGTAGATTGAGTAAGGGACATACCTCAATTTCCCAATACTGGGGAACCCCAAACCAGCCCTGAGGCCTAAGATTCCAGTAACAACCCATACCTTGGTCCACAAGGGAAAACGCTGAGCGAAGCCTCAGCAACCAGAAGCCTCAGGGAGAAAACAGGTCCGGGCACCCAATTGTTCAGGTAATGCAATACTCAGATCAATCTGGATAACGAGAAGAACTTGTAAGTCCTGACCGAAGGAAGCAACAACCCCTTGCTAAAGTCCTACGCTCTAAGGAGCAAGGTGATACAAGTCTTATTACGACCCTAGAGCCCCTAGACCTCTCAAACAGCCTTAGGACAACAAACAAGGGATACATCGAGGTCCAAACCCCTCGAGCAGGGCTAGTCTCCACATCACCTCCATACAACAGAGGAATACAGGGAGGAAAGGCGCAAAGCCTTCCCAGCTCCGGGAAGCCCTGAGCTAAGCCCAATGTTCCCATAGGGATCAACCATCTCCCGGAGGGAACCCAGGTCCCTAAAAGGAGACCCAACTCACTCGGAGACAACGGAAGAAGACCAAGGTCTTATAACTCAGCTAGACAGTACACGGTCAATGTGCAATAAATGCAGCTGGTTCCTTAAAACGGCTTGCGAGCACACATTCAAGGTGCAAAGAGCTGCAGCTGGTTTCAAACTGCAAACCTTCCACATGCTAGCCATACACACTACTAGCTTTTGATGGACCAAGTCCAAAAAGGACAAATCCAGAGCCTCAAAAAAGAAGGTCAAACCGCTCAAACAGCGGTAAGAGGGCGCTAGGCCCTCCCACTCTCCACTGCATGGGAGAGGAAACTCTAGGGTCTGATAATACCAGATGTAAGAGAGAGTGACGCAGTGGAAACTCCACTGACCCAGTCATCCATGATTGAAGGCTATAAGGATTCAAACAATCCTTCCCGCCTCATGGACCCACAGGTCCTCTCGAATGCTTAGTTGAAACATGTAAAACAAATGACAACTTGAGCACTCGGCGCCTCGACTGGACCAGCCAAGCAGAACAGCGCCACATGTCTGAACAGCCACAAGACAGAACGAACCCAACAGGACCAACCTGCACCCAGGGCCCTAACCGGCAAGCTGCATAAGTCCTCCCTCAGAGGGGAAGAAAGGAAAACAGACATTCTTTAACATAGGACTAACATGTCCAAACAACTTACAAAGAAGTAACAAAGAGTATCGATCCCAGAAGGTTTCCGAAGGAAACAAACAAAATAAAAAACATCCTATCGGATAAAAAAAAATATTTAAGGCAACCCGGAGGTTAACGCCCAAGAAGAAACAGGCCTACCCGCAGGACCAGCCAAACGGAGCCCAGAGCTTCCATAAACTGGGAAAGATCTCAATAAAAAAACAATCAGGAGATTACATCATCCCCACATGTCTAATGAGGTGTACTATTCGAATTAGCAGACTGAAAATCCCGTATCCATTTAATAACTGAAAAACATGTCTGAGTAATACGCGAAGGCAAGCAATTCTGTAACGAAAGGCACAACACTCAGGGACAGTTACACCTGCAGGGAACTGTAGAGGCCCTCCCCAAGGGGGGAGGCCGGGACAATAGGGCACAAGCACAATCGCAAATAAACGTCTGGACTCTGCAGACGAATAATCGCCAAAAATATGTGGAAGCAAAAACGTGCTGCAACCTCCGGGGGGAACACGCCGCCCTGCATGGAGGGACAATCATAAACTGGGTTACCCGCATGTGTAGAAGTATGGAGCAGTAGGGAACTCGCCTCTCAGAGGACGGGACCCCCAGAGGCGGATGGCTCAGCTGTCGCTTGGTTTCTCGAGGAACAAGGCGCTCTCATATGGCATACAGAACATAACTGGTTAACATGTGTTAACGAGGCCAAATCCGGATTCATCACCGGACACAGAATCTGAAATTAAAACAAACAGTCTCAGTATCAGAATCCTCCATAACTGAATCTGAAATTTGAACAGTCTCAGCATCAGAATCCTCCATAACTGGATAGAGGATATGCAAATATACACTAAGAATTAAAATTAAATGGCACCTGACACCCACAATGGCTGGGGCACTCACCACCTCCTATGACCAGACCCCTGCGAACTCGAATTTCTCCTTCACCACACGGTCAGGAATGCGGAAATGGAAGACGGAACGTAATCATGCCCGGCCACAAGGTGAACCGTACAGTCCAAAAAAGTGCGCCCAACCATAAGGTTGCGTCACTTCCAGCGGCCTCAATGTTCCAAACCATGAGCCCAATTAACATCACACATAAGCAGGTTGAATCACATAACAAACATGATTAAACCCCCCCCCCCCGTTCAATAACCCCCCTCAGGAGATATTAACCATTGATTACAAGATACTAAAGGAGACTCACTGAGACCCTTATGTTAAGTTGACCCGCAAGGTGGTAGCTTCTCGGGAAAACATTCATGAAGAAAGTAAAATGAAACGATCTTACTGGAATCTACGCCATGGTACAGGAACACGGCCCTTCAAGTGTGACGGATAGTAGCATCGCCTCCATCATGGACATGAGAGAAGAAAGCAGGCAGCGAAGCGAAGTTCGACAACGCCGATTGCTTGAGGAGCTGTTAACATGAGTCGGTATGGTTTCGCAGAAAGACTCTCCCTGCATCTCCGGACTCTAACTTTCATCCTAGTCCTCACTGAGAGACTGATATGATTACTTAAAACAACGGTCCCATGTCGAAGAGTACTACCCTACATAAGAGACAAATTAAAATCTGACTCTTCTCTGCCAACCTCCTGGGACGAAAGGCAAAGAATGACTGGGGGATGAGGGGAGTGGAAGGAGTATTTAAGCCTTTGACTGGGGTGTCTTTGCCTCCTCCTGGTGGCCAGGTTCTTATTTCCTAAAAGTGATGAATGCAGCTGTGGACTCTTTCCATTTAAGAAGAAAAATATATTAAAAGAAAACAGGTCTACAAGTGTAGATGCATTACAGCTAGATTATTTTTCATTTTTTTAAAAACATCTTTGCTGTGAATGACTGCACTAGATTTTAGAATCCTTTAGAATTTATATGCTATGTCCTGCTATGTAATTCTAAAACTTCTAAAAATTTTTTTTCTTTTTACAAGTTTCAGATTATCATAAATAGCTGCTCATCAGATCATTAATTCTAGTTATGATCTGTTCCTAGATGTAAGATATTTTTTCATTGCTGAGCATCTTCACATCTCTATGCTAAATCATTTTAAACATTTTGGGCTAGATTACAAGTGGAGCGCTATAGTTCGCGCTAGGAGTGTAAACACGATTGCGGTATTCTTTACGCTCAAATCCATATTACAAGTACAGCCCTATCAAAATTACTGCAAATTTGTTTGTGCGAACTCACAGTAATTTAAGATCCCCATATTTTCTATGGGGATCGTAAATCGCTGATTAGCACTTGTATTACAAGTTGAAAGTAAATGCGTTTGTGCAAGTGCAAACCCATTTACAGATTTTACGCGACTTTAAAGGTCTAGATGAAACAGTTACACTATACTTCATTAATCCCCCCTAAACCGTCATCCCCCACATCACAAACAACCTAAATATACTATTAACCCCTAAATCGCCACCCCCCACAACGCTAAGTATCTAAATAAACTATTACTAAACAAAAAAAGAAAAATTTTTCACAAAAATGTCTTTATTTACTCCCAAAGTTCATCAAACCTGCATTTCTTTTAGCTCATTTGATCCATAAGCCCTGACACCAACACAAAATGAAGCTTATGGTTGTTGCAAGGTTATTACTATTATGATTGTTTGACAAGGACAGGAAATGCTTAAATAGTAGCACCTAGGATCCTTAGGAACTAAAAGATGAGAACTGCTTATTTCAGATAAGGAGTCTCATGTACCTCAGCGTTTTGTAGGATGGATAACCCTCCCAATAATTTTGTCCCTAGAGCCTATAGATATATCAGGTAATCACTGTTACTGCAATAATTACCTGATTGTCAACCAGGGTGTGTGACCCCTGAAAAGAGGGCCTCTCCTTTTTAAAAGACAGTCACTTGCACAATTTTAGTTCTTGTATGGGGATGCAATGGCCAATTCAGAACCCATTTCTATGGCAATTACCTACTACCAAGAAATACTTTTCCCATTTTTAGCTTTCCCATTTGGGTTAACTGTCTACAACAGTTACTGAACTTCTAATTTACCAGAAAGCTAATCTATCAGCAGAAGCTACATTATATGGCCCGGCATGCCAAGATCTAAAACACTTTCGCCTAGATTTAGAGTTCTGCGGCCAAAGGGGTGCGTTAGCTACGCGTGCTTTTTTCTGGCCGCACCTTTTAAATACTGCTGGTATTG
Organism: Bombina bombina; assembly: GCF_027579735.1. Classification (NCBI taxonomy): domain Eukaryota; kingdom Metazoa; phylum Chordata; class Amphibia; order Anura; family Bombinatoridae; genus Bombina; species Bombina bombina. Next base: position 558,416,047 of record NC_069499.1, on the reverse strand, counting down.
AGAGTTCACAGAATGGCTGCGTTAGGCTCCAAAAAAGGAGCGTAAAGCATATTTAACGCAACTTCAACTCTCGATACCAGCGGTGCTTACGGACGTGGCCAGCTTCAAAAACGTGCTCGTGCACGATTCCCCCATAGAAAACAATGGGGCTGTTTGAGCTGAAAAAAAACCTAACACCTGCAAAAAAGCAGCGTTCAGCTCCTAACGCAGCCCCATTGTTTGCTAAGGGGAAACACTTCCTACGTCTGCACCTAACACTCTAACATGTACCCCGAGTCTAAACACCCCTAACCTTACACTTATTAACCCCTATTCTGCCGCCCCCGCTATCGCTGACCCCTGCATATTATTATTAACCCCTAATCTGCCGCTCCGTAAACCGCCGCTACTTACATTATCCCTATGTACCCCTAATCTGCTGCCCCTAACACCGCCGACCCCTATATTATATTTATTAACCCCTATTCTGCCCCCCACAACGTCGCCTCCACCTGCCTACACTTATTAAACCCTAATCTGCCGAGCGGACCGCACCGCTATTATAATAAAGTTATTAACCCCTAATCCGCCTCACTAACCCTATAATAAATAGTATTAACCCCTAATCTGCCCTCCCTAACATCACCGACACCTAACTTCAAACATTAACCCCTAATCTGCCGACTGGAGCTCACCGCTATTCTAATAAATGTATTAACCCCTAAAGCTAAGTCTAACCTTAACACTAACACCCCCCTAAGTTAAATATAATTTGAATCTAACAAAATAAATTAACTCTTATTAAATAAATTATTCCTATTTAAAGCTAAATACTTACCTGTAAAATAAATCCTAATATAGCTACAATATAAATTATAATTATATTATAGCTATTTTAGGATTTATATTTATTTTACAGGTAACTTTGTATTTATTTTAACCAGGTACAATAGCTATTAAATAGTTAAGAACTATTTAATAGCTAAAATAGTTAAAATAATTACAAATTTACCTGTAAAACCTAAGTTACAATTAAACCTAACACTACACTATCAATAAATAAATTAAATAAAATACCTACAATTAAACCGAACACTACACTATCAATAAATTAATTAAATACAATATCTACAAATAAATACAATGAAATAAACTAACTAAAGTACAAAAAATAAAAAAGAACTAAGTTACAAAAAATAAAAAAATATTTACAAACATCAGAAAAATATTACAACAATTTTAAACTAATTACACCTACTCTAAGCCCCCTAATAAAATAACAAAGACCCCCAAAATAAAAAAATGCCCTACCCTATTCTAAATTACAAAAGTTCAAAGTTCTTTTACCTTACCAGCCCTGAACAGGGCCCTTTGCGGGGCATGCCCCAAAGAATTCAGCTCTTTTGCCTGTAAAAAAACACATACAATACCCCCCCCCCCAACATTACAACCCACCACCCACATACCCCTAATCTAACCCAAACCCCCCTTAAATAAACCTAACACTAAGCCCCTGAAGATCTTCCTACCTTATCTTCACCATACCAGGTTCACCGATCGATCCAGAAGAGCTCCTCCAATGTCTTGATCCAAGCCCAAGCGGGGGGCTGAAGATGTCCATGATCCGGCTGAAGTCTTCATCCAAGCGGGAGCTGAAGAGGTCCATGATCCGGCTGAAGTCTTCATCCAAGCGGGAGCTGAAGAGGTCCATGATCCGGCTGAAGTCTTCTATCAACGGCATCTTCAATCTTCTTTCTTCCGGATCCATGTTCATCCCGCCGACGTGGAACATCCATCTTCAGCGACGACTTCCCGACGAATGAAGGTTCCTTTAAGGGACGTCATCCAAGATGGCGTCCCTCGAATTCCGATCGGAATTAAGGTAGGAAAATTCTGATTGGCTGATGGAATCAGCCAATCAGAATCAAGTTCAATATGATTGGCTGATTCAATCAGCCAATCAGATTGAGCTCGCATTCTATTGGCTGTTCCGATCAGCCAATAGAATGCGAGCTCAATCTGATTGGCTGATCGGATCAGCCAATCGGATTGAACTTGATTCTGATTGGCTGATTCCATCAGCCAATCAGAATTTTCCTACCTTAATTCCGATCGGAATTCGAGGGACGCCATCTTGGATGACGTCCCTTAAAGGAACCGTCATTCGTCGGGAAGTCGTCGCTGAAGATGGATGTTCCGCGTCGGCGGGATGAACATGGACCCGGAAGAAAGAAGATTGAAGATGCCGTTGATAGAAGACTTCAGCCGGATCATGGACCTCTTCAGCTCCCGCTTGGATGAAGACTTCAGCCGGATCATGGACCTCTTCAGCTCCCGCTTGGATGAAGACTTCAGCCGGATCATGGACATCTTCAGCCCCCCGCTTGGGCTTGGATCAAGACATCGGAGGAGCTCTTCTGGATCGATCGGTGAACCTGGTATGGTGAAGATAAGGTAGGAAGATCTTCAGGGGCTTAGTGTTAGGTTTATTTAAGGGAGGTTTGGGTTAGATTAGGGGTATGTGGGTGGTGGGTTGTAATGTTGGGGGGGGGTATTGTATGTGTTTTTTTTACAGGCAAAAGAGCTGAATTCTTTGGGGCATGCCCCGCAAAGGACCCTGTTCAGGGCTGGTAAGGTAAAAGAGCTTTGAACTTTTGTAATTTAGAATAGGGTAGGGCATTTTTTTATTTTGGGGGTCTTTGTTATTTTATTAGGGGGCTTAGAGTAGGTGTAATTAGTTTAAAATTGTTGTAATATTTTTCTGATGTTTGTAAATATTTTTTTATTTTTTGTAACTTAGTTCTTTTTTTATTTTTTGTACTTTAGTTAGTTTATTTCATTGTATTTATTTGTAGATATTGTATTTAATTAATTTATTGATAGTGTAGTGTTAGGTTTAATTGTAGATAATTGTAGGTATTGTATTTAATTTATTTATTGATAGTGTAGTGTTAGGTTTAATTGTAGGTAATTGTAGGTATTTTATTTAATTTATTGATAGTGTAGTGTTAGGTTTAATTGTAACTTAGGTTAGGATTTATTTTACAGGTAATTTTGTAATTATTTTAACTATTTTAGCTATTAAATAGTTCTTAACTATTTAATAGCTATTGTACCTGGTTAAAATAAATACAAAGTTACCTGTAAAATAAATATAAATCCTAAAATATCTATAATATAATTATAATTTATATTGTAGGTATATTAGGGTTTATTTTACAGGTAGGTATTTAGCTTTAAATAGGAATAATTTATTTAATAAGAGTTAATTTATTTCGTTAGATTTAAATTATATTTAACTTAGGGGGGTGTTAGGGTTAGACTTAGCTTTAGGGGTTAATCCATTTATCACAGTAGCGGCGAGATTCGGTCGGCAGATTAGGGGTTAATAATTGAAGTTAGGTGTCGGCGATGTTAGGGAGGGCAGATTAGGGGTTAATACTATTTATTATAGGGTTATTGAGGCGGGAGTGAGGCGCATTAGGGGTTAATAACTTTATTATAGTAGCGGTGAGATCCGCTCGGCAGATTAGGGGTTAATAAGTGTAGGCAGGTGGAGGCGACGTTGAGGGGGGCAGATTAGGGGCTAATAAATATAATATAGGGGTCGGCGGTGTTAGGGGCAGCAGATTAGGGGTACATAAGGATAACGTAGGTGGCGGTCGGCAGATTAGGTGTTAATTATTGTAGGTAGCTGGCGGCGACGTTGTGGGGGGCAGGTTAGGGGTTAATAAATATAATATAGGGGTCGGCGGTGTTAGGGGCAGCAGATTAGGGGTACATAAGTATAACGTAGGTGGCGGTCGGCAGATTAGGGGTTAAAAAAATTGAATCGAGTGGCGGCGATGTGGGGGGACCTCGGTTTAGGGGTACATAGGTAGTTTATGGGTGTTAGTGTACTTTAGAGCACAGTAGTTAAGAGCTTTATAAACCAGCGTTAGCCCAGAAAGCTCTTAACTACTGACTTTTTTCTGCGGCTGGAGTTTTGTCGTTAGATTTCTAACGCTCACTTCAGCCACGACTCTAAATACCGGAGTTAGAAAGATCCCATTGAAAAGATAGGATACGCAATTGACGTAAGGGGATCTGCAGTATGGAAAAGTCGCGGCTGCAAAGTGAGCGTTAGACCCATTCCTGACTGACTCCAAATACCGGCGGTAGCCTAAAACCAGCGTTAGGAGCCTCTAACGCTGGTTTTGACGGCTACCGCCAAACTCTAAATCTAGGCCTTTGAGTTTTTAAAAATAGGATAGATTTACTGATAATCGCTACAATAGCTATTACTGCAAATAATTCTAAAACACAAATTGGGGGTGCTGTATTAAATAATTAAGATATTAATTTAAACAACATATATCTAGATGCACATATGCACAGCCTTTTGTGTTTGCATTTTCTCATTCTATCAATAAGATATAAGCTCCTTGGGACAGTATAGTCTTTTTATACAGTTCTTATATTTTGGATTTTATCAATATTTTGATTTTAGTATATTATCTTTGCATCGTACTATATTTGTTCTATACTACATAAATAAACAAATGCATGTAATACATATGTGATTAAGGATCCCACCTACCTATCACTGCTGCTGAATGGATGGATTTGGGCGACACATTGTCCCATCTCCCTGAGGGAAGCGACCATTTGCCAACATTCCTCTCTGAGAAGAAGGCGTATTGCTGAGCTTGAGGTTGGCCTGTGGACCAGAGTGAGGCAAACAGTTCGTGTTCCTTCTCAATACCTCTCTGGAAAGGTAGTTGTACAGAGGCTCTTACAGCTTCAACACAGGCAAGGGGTGCTTGGGCTCCCCGAAACTGTCGCCTTGCCTTATCCAAAGCAGTATCAAAAAAAGCGTTGACATTGGGAGGTGAACGGACAGGTATGGTGCTTAATCTGCGTGAGTCCAGTGGCTGTCCTGAGAAGAGAAACAATTAATAATATACTTACAGTAATGTACAGATTCTCAAATTTTAATTAAAAGGTATACCCCGCTCATACAGCGGGTTAGGGAACGGAGCTCCGCTGTAAAGTGAAAACTGCCTTAAAGTGAAACAAGGCAATTTAAGCTTTCTTTTCACTTGCCAGTGTGTTTAAAGACTTGAAAACATGTTTGAACTAACATATATTAGGGGTGCAATAGTGTTACGTTTAGTTTAAAGGGACAGTCAAGTCAAAAAAAAACTTTCATGATTTAAATAGGGAATGTAATTTTAAACAACTTTCCAATTTACGTTCATCACCAATTTTGCTTTGTTCTCTTGGTATTCTTAGTTGAAAGCTAAACCTAGGAGGTTCATATGCTAATTTCTTAGACCTTGAAGACTGCCTCTAATCTGAATGCATTTTGACCACTAGAGGGCATTAGTTCATGTGTTTCGTATAGATAACATTGAGCTCATGCACGTGAAGTTACAGAGGAGTGAGCACTGATTGGCTAAAATGCAAGTCTGTCAAAAGAACTGAATATAAGTGGGCAGTTTGCAGAGGCTTAGATACAAGGTAATTACAGAGGTAAAAAGTGTATTTCTATAAAAGTGTTGGTCATGCAAAACTGGGGAATGGGTAATAAAGGGATTATCTAGCTTTTTAAACAACAGAAATTCTGGTGTTGACTGTCCCTTAACACTAGGACAGCACAGAATTAAATTAATATTCAATAAATACTGTACCTGTAAAATAGTGACAATTATTGTAGTACAATTTGTCAGACTATAGCACTGAGACACAAATTGCACTGTAATGCTGTAAACAGAGTGATCTAAGCATAACAAAAACATAAATTATGTTCCCCAAGTACTGTAGCCACTTCTGAGAATGTGATAAGTGGCATTATAGCTGTTTTTTAAGGAACGACAAAGGTGAGTGACAAAAAAGTATCCCCATAGACTTTAATGGGAATTTTTTTTTAAAATATTGCAACACAAATTGCGAGGTTTCAAATAGAAAGTACAGAAGCAGGTTCTGAGAGTGAGATTACACAGGAGTGTAACTGTTTTCTATGAAATGAGAAGTGTGATTTAAAAAACAGAATGTTCATAGACGTTAATGGAATGTAGAATTAAAGGTTATTTTATATACAAAATAAAAACATTAAAATTATTGGATGAAAACAAGGATTTTCTTTAATCTTCTCCCACATCCATGTTTCATTCTTAAAGGGATAGTCAAGTCCAAAAAAAACTTTTATGATTCAGATAGGGCATGTAATTTAAAACAACTTTCCAATTTACTTTTATCACCAATTTTGCTTTGTTCTCTTGGTATTCTTAGTTGAAAGCTAAACCTAGGGGGTTCATATGCCAATTTCTTAGATCTCGAAAGCCGCCTCTAATCTAAATGCATTTTGACAGTTTTTCACCACTATAGGGCGTTAGTTCATGTGTTTCATATAGATAACATTGAGCTCATGCACGTGAATTTATCGAGGAGTGAGTACTGATTGGCTAAAATGCAAGTGTGTCAAAAGAACTGAAATAAGGGGGCAGTCTGCAGAGGCTTAGATACAAGGTAATCACAGAGGTAAAACATGTATTATTATAACTGTGTTGGTTATGCTAAACTGGGGAATGGGTAATTAAAGTTAAAGTCAATCCTAGCGTTTTACAAACGCTAGGATTGACTATTGAAACAAATAAAGGGCACTTTCATTCATAAAGTATAAGATACTTCATGTAGAAAGCTCCTTTATTTGTTTCAACCGATCGCCGTTCTTAGCTGCTACGGGAGCCCACAGCTAGAAATTTTTTTTGCCAAGAGGTGATGTTTTCACCTCTTAGCCAATAGCTGTGCGGTAAATCCGGCTTGGCACTCAAAGGAGCCGGATTTACCGCACGGCTATTGGCTAAGAGGTGAAAACGTTACCACTTAGCAAAAAAAACAAATTTAGCCGTAGGCTGCTGTAGCAGCTAAGAATGGCGATCGATTGAAACAAATAAAGGAGCTTTCTACATGAAGTATCATTTACTTCATGAATGAAAGTGCCCTTTATTTGTTTCAATAGTCAATCCTAGCATTTGTAAAACGCTAGGATTGACTTTCACTTTAAGGAATTATCTATCTTTTAAAATAACAAAAAGTCTGGTGTTGACTGTCCCGTTAAACCCCTTAAACTTTTTGATGTAGCTACTACGTCACAGGTTATTTTGCCTAACTTTCCCTATTGACATAGTAGCTATATCTAACCTTTTGCCTCATGCTGTGGTCCTGGCTGTCAGCTCAGACAGCTAAGACCTCAGTCAGAGAAAGAAGTCATCTGCCTTCATATGGTAAGAGAGCGCTGATCGTGCTCCTGTTACCATATGAAGGTAGATATCCGATGCAAACAGTGACACTCTGCGTCACTGTTTGCATCGGCTTGCGGTGCTGCCGTGGGAGGGATGGAAGGAGGCAGGAAGGTGGGTGGCACATAACGGGAGAAGGGAGGGATTGCGACACTACATAAAAAAAAAATTTGGTAAGGGAGGGGGAGGGAGGGATGGGCTGCTACACTACAGAAATGGGTGAGGGAGGGGGGATTGCTACACTACCAGGGATCGCTACACGACAGAATATATATATATATATATATATATATATATATATATATATATATATATATATATATGTTCAAGAAAGGTGCACTCTCACAAATTGTCAACAAAGTAAATATGAATCGGCACTCTGGACTTGATATAAGGTGAATAATCTTTTAAATTAACGTAATGATTCACCTTATATCAAGTCCAGAGAGGCACACACACGCACACATATATATATATATATATATATATATATATATATGATATGCACTTCCGTTTGTTGGATTAACGCCGTCAGCCCCGGTCACAGTCAACATCTTTATGGATTTTTTTTAACCCAACTACGGTTAGCCATGTATATGTATGTATCTCAATGTTAAAGCCCTTTGCAGCCTTTTTTTTCTTCTAATACCTGAGACCTCATATCTTTGAGCACTTATAACTTTTTTGTGGTATATTTTTTTTAAATAATTGCTCAAGCGGTCACATTCACTTTCAACTTTTAATACAAGCGAAAAACCCAATGAGCTCAAACAGCTGCGATAAACCCCTGATCGTTTGCACGTAACTATTAGCGATCCACTCACAATCTAGTCCTATGTCAGCAGACTATTATTTCAACCATAACGCCCTCCTAGTCAAAACTGCCAGTGCCATATTATTAGCATTGATCTTAATAGCATCAACAACAGCAACACAAATTAAAGCATTATGGACAATAAAGTCAAAATTAAACATTCACAATTCAGATAGAGCATATCATTTAAACAACTTTTCATTTCGCTTAAATAACCAAATTTGGTTTGTTCTCACGGTATACAGTACTTTGTTGAAGAGTAAACCTAGGAAGAGCTTAGGAGTGTGCACGCACCTTTAGCAGTCTATGGCAGCAGTGTGCAACGATGTCATAACATTGCTATAAACACTGTTGCATAAACTGCTGCCATTTGGCACATGCATGCTCTTCACCAAGGATTACTCTTTTTTAAAAGGATACCAAGAGAACTAAGCACAATTGGCAATATAATAATACAATAATTGGAAAGTTTTGCATAATGTCACACTCTATCCATTCCTTTGAAGTTTAATGTTGAATGTACTGTCCCTTTATATACACTATACCCTGATGAGTACACTGCTCTGCATAAATATGAGGAGTACGTATATTCAGATGAATAAGCTGTGCAGTATAATGACTTAATATCTATACACTAGTAGTGAACAGGCTGCACAGTATAATGATGTCAGTATCTATAAACTAGTCAGTATGCTGTGCAGTGTAATGATGAGAAGTATCTATACGCAGATAATGGACACACCTCTATCTATAAACTGGCGGCTATGCCCCCCCAGCACTTGGGCAAAAGTGACACGGCATCTGCTGCACCATTGATAGTTCTGCTCCTGAATGGTCTCTCGCCTCATATGACCTCTTTGGTATAAGTAAAATTAGCTACACAACTGCTCTCACCTCACATGGCTTTCTCTTAGCATAAGTAAAACAAAATGTATGCTTAAGATAAGAGTCTATAGGAATTCCATAACATGTGGGATATACTTCCTGCCACTAGGAGGCTGAGAGCCCACAAGAGATTTAATACCTTCTCCTCCCTCCTCAGTTTAGAGGTAAGCATAAATTTTGGTTTGCTTTCGTATGATAAGAGTCCACAGAAATTCCATAACATGTGGGATTTAATACTCAAGCTGAGAGTCCATGTTAAGGAAAGGGAGGTTCAGAATAGGCCCGAAGGAGTTTCCTGCCAAAAATAGTTTCTCAAAAAAAGCAAAAACAGAAAATCTTTAAGGAATCTGTGCAGAAGAAACGTTGCAGAGTTACAAATATGCTCCAATTAATGCATAATGTATGGATGAGTTGAGCTATGCCTAGGAGGAGACTTCCTTGCCACCAAGAAGTTCTGAAAAACACTTGATTGACCAAAAAGCTAGGGCTACCAGTAGCCTTCTTGTCTGTATGGTAAACTGAACTTTGTTTGAAATCCTTAGATAAAGGAATATATTTAACACTGTAGAAGATTCAGAGAAGGTATAAAAATTATTTTTCAAATTTTTCAGGAGGAACCATTTTAGAGAAAAAAAAAAACATACTGGAAAAGAACAGTCTTATCTTTATGAAAACCCAGAAAAAAATGGAGATTCACAGGAAAGCAGAGAATATGGAAATTATTCTAGTTGAGATAAAAATAATAGAAGGAACCTCCAAAATATAAAAAACTATGCTGAACATAGGTTCAAGGGAGGTCCTTGGAGAACAGATGAACTAAATACAATTTCATGGAGGAGGAATAGGTCTAACAACTGGCCTAATTTGCTCCAAATCTTGAACAAAGATATAAACTGTAGAAAGACTGGCTAAACTCTTATGTAAAAGAACTGAAAAAACAGCAACAAATTTGGCACTTCAAGTAACTAACTGACAATTCTTTGCCAAGACCACCTAGCAGAGACTGAAGCATCTAACAGATCCTAAAGAAATGCCATGAAAAACCTCCAAAGAGCACCACTCAAAGAAAAAACTTCCAAACTTGTGGAAAATTCTTTGGAAAACTGGTTTCATAGTTCCAGAGATATAACCCAATCCGAGAAAACTCTACGTCTCAGAATTCAATCTTCACGCCATTCAATTTAGAGATTTTTACAGCCTACTTGGGTATTGAACCCAGAACTGTTGTCTTGAATTGCAGTGTGTCGCCCCTGAGACACAAGTTAGCCTAAACAAATTAAGGCGGCAACTGGCCATCTTAACCAGGTCAGTATACCCTGATCAGATCCAAGCTGGAGCTATCAGGATTAGTTAAGCAGACTCCTGATCTGAGCAAAAATTATTGGAAGAAAACCAAATAAAAGAAAAACAGATGAGTTGAACAAGAAATTCCATGGGCTTTCTAAGGCATTTATCAATTGTGCCTTTAGGTCCCTGAATCTGGCACAGTACCTGGAAGGTTGCAGTTCAAGTGGAAAAACATCTGAATACATCCGGCAGACTGCTGATAAATCCACTTCCCAGCTGGAAAGAGAACGTCTGAAAGAAAACATTGAATCTGCTTAACCCCAAAAAAAAATTAGAATACCTCTAGCATAGCCAGGTGTCTGAGTCTGTTCATAATGATAATTTATTTCTTTAGGAGGAGCCATGACTGAAGATTCGGAGCTCCAAGAAGATAATCGAAACCTTGCCTCCATGGGAGTCCAAACTCCTAGTGCTCCTTGTGACTCCCAGTCAGCACTCCAATCCAGAAAACCGACAGCTCTATTGAGAAGCTTACCTTAAGTGATTGATAATTCGATTTAACCAAAGTAGGTTTTGCATAAAAAAGGAGATGTTATACATTTATAAAAGGACTAGCTAAAAAAGTGAGGAAAAACTAAATGTATGCTTACCTGATAAATTATTATTTTTTTCGGAATAATGATGGTCCCCAGTCCTCTATAACATATGGGATATATTTCCCACCACTAGGAGGAGGTCAATAACCCATACAAGATTTTTAATAACCTCCCATCTCTCTCTTAGTTTCACGTATAGCTGAGTAGAGAATAAGAAAAGAAAAGTAGGAAGGGCAAAGCAGGGTGACATTTGAACTGTCGCCCAATATAAAGCGGGTAGGGCCTGTTGACCATCATCATTCAGAAAGAAAATAAATTTATCATCAGGTAAGTATACATATTGTTTTTGTTCGTAAAATGATGATGGTCCACAGTCCTCCATAAAGTATGGGATTATTATCCATGCCGATGGGCTATGTTGCGGTTTTGGTGGGAGAATACTTTCACTGACAGTTCTTATTTAGCTGACACCACGACCTGAAGGACTTTCCTGCCAAAAGCTGCTTGCAAAGAAGCAAAAAGACATCAAAATTTTTTTTTTTAAAAAAGTATGTAAGGAGGACCATGTGGCAGCTTTGCAAATCTGCATCATTTTTAAAGGCCCATGCCGTTGCCACTGCTCTGGTAGAGTGAGCTGTATTACTTTTAGGGGGTGACTTACTCGCCACATGTAAGCCTTGCAAATCACTTGTTTAAGCCAAGATGCCAATGCTACCTTAGTAGCTTTTCATCCTTTACAATTCCCAGAGTAATGTACAAACAAACTAGAAGTTATTCTAAACTTTTTAGTCGCTTGGTGATAATACTTCAGATTTCTAACTACGTCGAGATTATGTAACAATCTTTCCTTAGCATTAGCAGGGTCTGGACAAAGAGTAGGAACAACTATTTACTGATTGATGTTATAAGTTGAAACCACCTTTGGAAGAAAATCATATTTAGTACGCAGTACAGCCCTATCCCTGTGAAAAATAAAAAATGGAGGATAACAGGATAAAAAGGACAACTCAGAAACTCTTCTGGCAGAAGCGATAGCCAATAAGAAAACAACCTTCCACGACAACAGCTTAATGTCTATGTAATGTATTGGTTCAATGGGAGGAACCAGAAGAACTGTAAAAACTATGTTCAAATTCCAGGGAGGAGAAATAGGTCTTACAACTGGCCTAATTCTAACCAACGCCTGAACAAAGGTCAAAACATCAGGAAGTTTAGCTAACTTTCTATGGAAAAGAAAAGATGAAGCTGAAATTTGACCCTTCAGGGAACTAGCTGATAAACTGTTATCAGGGCCATCTTGTAAAAACTGAAGGATTCTCATGAATCAAAATAGATTCCAACAAAAATCCCTTAGAGAAGCACCACAAAAAATATGCATTCCAAATTTTGTGATAAATCCTTTGAGTCACAGGTTTCTTAGCGTTAGAGTATTAATTACAGAGTCTGAAAATTCTCTATGTCTCAAAACTAGGCGTTCAACCTCCACTCCGTCAAACTTAGAGATTTGAGATCCTGATGGAAAAGAGGACCTTGTGATAACAGGTCTTGTCTCAGAGGAAGACGCCATGGAGGCATTGTTGACATCTGTACTAGGTCCGCATACCATGTCCTGTGGGGCCAGGCTGGAGCAATTAATATTAATGATGCTGACTTCTGTTTCAACCAATAAATTACTCTCGGCAGAAGATCAAATGGACAAAACAGGTATGCTAGATGGAATTCTCATGGACATACCAAGGCGTCTATCGTGCACCTTTGGATCTCTTGATCTTGCACAGTACTTTGTAAGTTTGTGATTTAAGTGTGAAGCCATCATGACCACTTGATTGAATACATCCTGATGGATAGACCATTCTCTTGAATGGACTGATTGATGACTGAGCTAGTCTGCTTCCCAACTGTTCACACCCATAATGTGAATTTCTGATAGGGAGCACCGATTCCTCTCTGCCCAGGACAGAATTTGAGAGACTTCCTGCATTGCCAGTGGACTGCGGGTACCTGGAAACAAATACATCTATCCTCCTTCAACAGAGACCATGCCTGAAGAATCGCTCAAAGTTTCAGAATGTTTACTGGTAACCGTGCCTCTAAAAGGACCCTTCGAAAATGCCAGACTGCTTCCCAGTCTAACAGACTGGCATCCATTGCGACAATGGCCAATGACGACAAATAAAAGGATGTCCCAAGGGTCAAAGAAAGACTTTGTGTCCACCAAGAGAGAGATTGATTGTCTGACGGATTAATTCAGAGCTACATGTTGCTCCAAATGTAGATAATTATTTGACCACTGACTGACCATGGTTAGCTGAAGGGGATGTAAGTCAAAGTAGACAAAAGGAACCACATCTGAAGCGGCTACAATAAGACCCACTACCTCTATGTACTTAGCTACAACAGCAATACTCAGAGTACTCAGCTGGGAGAGACATGAGCTCTGGAGCTTTAACCTGTACGGTTACGTCAGGAACAAATGCATACAGACTGAATATATTATGACTCCTAAAAATATAACCCTTGTAGCAGGATATAACAAGCTTTTGGGAACATTGATATTCCAACAATGGTTCTGGCGAAACAATAGAAGCTTGCGGGTATAAGTGATCACTAATCAGAGAAGGAGCTTGCACCAGTATGTCAGCCAGATACGGTACTGTTGAGATCCCCTGAGCTCTGATCACTGCTAACAGGGCACCTAACACCTTTGTAAAGATGCGTGGAGCTGTAGCCAGACCAAATGGAAGAGCGACAAACTGGTAGTACGTGTCCATATAAGCAAACCTCAGGAACTGATAGTGATCCCTGTGGATGTGAATGTGCAGGTATGCATCATTGAGGACTATTGTATTCATAAATTGGCCCTGTTGAATTAAGGGCAATATTGTATGAATAGTTTCCATCTTGAAAGTGGGAACTCTGACAAACATGTTTAATGTCTTTAGGACTAAGACAGGTCTGTAGGTCCCTTCCTTCTTTGGGACAATAAACAGATTGGAGTAAAACCCTTAACCCTGTTGCGGTACAGGTACTGGGGTAATTACCCCCATATCCTCTAATTCCCGAACACACTGTAGAAAACATAATTTATGCTTACCTGATAAATTTATTTCTCTTGTAGTGTATCCAGTCCACGGATAATCCATTACTTGTGGGATATTCTCCTTCCCAACAGGAAGTTGCAAGAGGATCACCCACAGCAGAGCTGCTACATAGCTCCTCCCCTAACTGTCATATCCAGTCATTCGACCGAAAACAAACAGAGAAAGGAGAAACCATAGGGTGCAGTGGTGACTATAGTTTAATTAAAATTTAGACCTGCCTTAAAAGGACAGGGCGGGCCGTGGACTGGATACACTACAAGAGAAATAAATTTATCAGGTAAGCATAAATTATGTTTTCTCTTGTTAAGTGTATCCAGTCCACGGATCATCCATTACTTGTGGGATACCAATACCAAAGCTAAAGTACACGGATGATGGGAGGGACAAGGCAGGATTAAGTGGAAGGAACCACTGCCTGAAGAACCTTTCTCCCAAACACAGCCTCCGAAGAAACAAAAGTATCAAATTTGTAAAATTTTGAAAAAGTGTGAAGCGAAGACCAAGTCGCAGCCTTGCAAATCTGTTCAACAGAGGCCTCATTTTTGAAGGCCCAGGTGGAAGCCACAGCTCTAGTAGAATGAGCTGTAATCCTTTCAGGGGGCTGCTGTCCAGCAGTCTCATAGGCTAGGCGTATTACGCTCCGAAGCCAAAAGGAAAGAGAGGTTGCCGAAGCTTTTTGACCTCTCCTCTGTCCAGAGAAACGACAAACAGGGAAGTTGTTTGACGAAAATCCTTAGTAGCTTGTAAGTAAAACTTCAAGGCACGGACTACGTCCAGATTATGTAAAAGACGTTCCTTCTTTGAAGAAGGATTAGGGCACAACGATGGAACAACAATCTCTTGATTGATATTCTTGTTAGAAACCACCTTAGGTAAAAACCCAAGTTTGGTACGCAGAACTACCTTATCTGCATGAAAAACCAGATAAGGAGAATCACATTGTAAGGCAGATAGCTCAGAGACTCTCCGAGCCGAGGAAATAGCCATCAAAAACAGAACTTTCCAAGATAAAAGTTTAATATCAATGAAATGAAGGGTTTCAAACGGAACTCCTTGAAGAACCTTAAGAGCCAAGTTTAAGCTCCACGGGGGAGCAACAGGTTTAAACACAGGCTTAATTCTAACCAAAAGCCTGGCAAAATGCCTGGACGTCTGGAACCTCTGCCAGATGCTTGTGCAAAAGAATAGACAGAGCAGAAATCTGTCCCTTTAAGGAACTAGCTGATAATCCTTTGTCCAAGCCCTCTTGGAGAAAAGACAATATTCTAGGAATCCTAACCTTACTCCATGAGTAATTCTTGGATTCACACCAATAAAGATATTTACTCCATATCTTGTGGTAGATTTTCCTGGTAACAGGCTTTCGTGCCTGTATTAAAGTATCAATGACAGCTCTACTGTGGCTTTTTACCTCCCTCAAAAACGACTTTGAAGCCTTTTGAGCCCTCCAGAGATGTCCTGGATCATGCAGGAAGAAGCTGGATGTCTGTGTCTGTAATTTTTGTAGTGCAAAAAAGCGCTAAAATAGGCCACTCCCACTCATATTACAACAGTGGAGAGCCTAAGGAAACAGTTTCTAGGCAAAATTTAAGCCAGCCATGTGGAAAAAAACTAGGCCCCAATAAGTTTTATCACCAAATACATATAAAAACGATTAAACATGCCAGCAAACGTTTTATATTACATTTTTATCAGAGTATGTCTCTCTATTAATAAGCCTGATACCAGTCGCTATCACTGCATTTAAGGCTTTACTTACATTAGTTCGGTATCAGCAGCATTTTCTAGCAAATTCCATCCCTAGAAAAATATTAACTGCACATACCTTATTGCAGGAAAACCTACACACCATTCCCTCTCTGAAGTTACCTCACTCCTCAGAATATGTGAGAACAGCCATGGATCTTAGTTACTTCTGCTAAGATCAAAGAAAACGCAGGCAGATTCTTCTTCTAAATACTGCCTGAGATAAACAGTACACTCCGGTACCATTTAAAAATAACAAACTTTTGATTGAAGAATAAACTAAGTATAAAACACCACACTCCTCTTACGACCTCCATCTTGGTTGAGGCTTGCAAGAGAATGACTGGATATGACAGTTAGGGGAGGAGCTATGTAGCAGCTCTGCTGTGGGTGATCCTCTTGCAACTTCCTGTTGGGAAGGAGAATATCCCACAAGTAATGGATGATCCGTGGACTGGATACACTTAACAATAGAAAGGCAGTCACCTTTGACTGAAGTTTGGGAACATGAGAAAGAAGGAACCGCCCTCGAGGAGGTCTGCATATGTTTTCCTAAATCTTGTGGAAGGGGCAAAAGGTACGCCTAGCTTTTTCCTTTCCTTAGCAATATAATCAAAGACCAAATCAGGGACCTGATTTTTGATGGAACTTTGAAAACTATTTTTATCTGATTAACAGGCTTGTTTTCAGCAGGTTTTCCTCATAAATTGTGGATATGCTCCACCTTAAAGGGACAGTAAACCTTACATCTGTCTGACAGCAGGAGCCAGCTGCACTTAGTCTTATGGCGCCGTCGGGCCGGGCTGTGACTATACAGCTGGCCCAATGCACTGTGTGAATAAAACAGACCCGCTCAGCAGAGTACAGAGAGCGGGTCTGTAAAACAGCGTTTTTTTTAAAAAATGAAAAGGGTACATTAGGTTTTATAAAGTTTGGCTAATATAATGTTATATAATTCTGCACTATGTGCAGAATTATATAACATTATTTTTAAGGTTTACTGACACTTTAAATCTAAAGGCATTGTCATATTCAGGATCAGGCACAGGCTCCTGTTCATCTGATGGCACTTCCCCATCAGAACTAGATATATTTGCATCCTCAGAGTCAGAGCTCTGTAAGAGAGCAGGAACTTGGAGTTGAAGGGAAGGATCTTGCACATTAACCTCATGAGACTGAGCTAAATCCCCATATGTACGCTTACTTGGTTTGGGAAATGCCGCCAAACAATCTGTCACAATTTTATACATGCTGAGTGACAAGTATTGGGCAAACTTCCCTTTTTGAAGTGGAAGGTTGCGTTTGGTTTGCATGCACAATTTGAGGTACACAATTCTAACAGATTTGGTTGACCTGGGATACTGGAACAGTTTTACAAAATAAACAAATATATGTAGTTAGAGGGATGTAGCCACCAATCAACAAGTGCTACCCAGGTCTGAACCAAAAATGGGCCAGCTCCTATGCTTACATTGCTGATAGCAAGAGAAAGAAGAAAAAGCGATCTGGGAGGAGGAGGGGGTTGGGTAATGGGGGGGGGGGGGCAGCTGCGCTACAGAAAAAAGTTTTATTATTATCAAATAAAAACAAACAAAAATGATGGATAACTGGGTACTGGAGAAATTAGTTAGAAGGGGGAGGGTTAGAGAGCTTTTTGGGAGGATCAGGAAGGTAAGGGGGTAATACTACACTAAGAAAAATAATAGTAAAAAAACAAAACAATATATATAAAACTGCATACTGTCTGTCAGTACTTAAGATGGGGATGACCAGTTGGGGGAGGGGGTGGAGGGAAGAGAGCTGTTTGAGAGGAATCAGGGGGTGGGAAGTGTCAGGTGGACGGCTAACCTCTACACTAAAAAATAAAAGCTAAAATTAACCTTACAAGCTACCTAATTAACCCCTTCACTGCTGGGAATAATAAAAGTGTGGTGCGCAGCTACAATTAGCGGCCTTCTAATTACCAAATAGCAATGCCAAAGCCATATACACTTACCGGCCACTTTATTAGGTATATCTGTTCAATTGCTTGGTAACACAAATTGCTATTCAGCCAATCACATGGCAGCAACTTAATGCATTTAGTTATCTAGATGTGGTGAAGATGACTGCTGAAGTTCAAACCGAGCATCAAAATGGGGAAGAAAGGGGATTTAAGTGACTTTGAACGTGGCATGTTTTTCTGTGCCAGACAGGCTGGTCTGAGTATTTCAAAAAACGATGATCTACTGGGATATTCACGCACAACTATCTCTAGGGTTTACAGAGAATGGTCCAGAAAGAGACCATACCCAGTGAGCGCCAGTTGTCTGGACGAAAATGCCTTGTTGATGTCAGAGGTCAGAGGAGAATGGGCAGACAGGTTCAAGATGATAGAAAGGCAAAAGTAACTCAAATAACCACTTGTTACAACCAAGGTATGCAGAATACCATCTCTGAATGAACAACACGTCGAACCTTGAAGCAGATGGGCTAAAGCAGCAGAAGACCACACCCGGTGCCACGCCTGTCAGCTAAGTACAGGAAACAGGCTACAATTCACACAGGCTCAACAACATTGAATAATAGAAGATTGGAAAAAAAACGTTGCCTGGTCTGATGAGTCTTGATTTCAGCTGCGACATTCAGATTATAGGGTGAGAATTTGGCGTAAACATGAAAGCATGGATCCATCCTGCCTTGTATCAACGGTTCAGGTTGGTGGTGTAATGGTGTGGGGGATATTTTCTTGGCACACTTTGGGCCTCTTAGTACCAATGGAGCATCATTTAAACGCCACGGTCTACCTGAGTATTGTTTCTGACCATGTTCAACCCTTTATGACTACAGTGTACCGATCTTCTGATGGCTACTTCCAGCAGGATAATGCACCATGTCACAAAGCTCAAATCATTTCAATTTGGTTTCTTGAACATGACAATGAGTTCACTGTACTCCAATGGCCTCCACAGTCACCAGATCTTAATCCAATAGAGCACCTTTGGGATGTGGTTGGACGGGAGATTCACATCATGGATGTGCAGCCGACAAATCTGCAGCAACTGCGTGATGCTATCATGTCAATATGGACTAAAATGTCTGTGGAATTTTCCAACACCTTGTTCAGTCTATGCCATGAAGAATTAAGGCAGTTCTGAAGGCAAAAGGGGGTCCAACCTGTTACTAGCAAGGGGTACCTAATAAAGTGGCCGGTGAGTGTATGTCTGCTATTTCTGAACAAAGGAGATTGTGCCGTGAAAAAAACATAATTTATGCTTACCAGATAAATTCCTTTCCTTCCTGGCAGGGAAGTCCATGACTTCATTCCTTACTGTTGGGAAAGACAACACCTGGCCACCAGAAGGAGGCAAAGACACCCCAGCCAAAGGCTTAAATATCCCTCCCACTTCTCCTAACCCCAGTCATTCTGCCGAGGGAACAAGGGAAAGTATGAGAAACATCAGGGTATAAAGGTGCCAATAGAAATAATATAAAAAGGGAGTCGCCGAACAAAAAATAAATTACGGGCGGGGTCGTGGACTCTCCCTGCCAGGAATGAAAGGAATTTATCTAGGAAGCATAAATTATGTTTTCCTTCCATAAGGCAGGGAGAGTCCACAACTTCATTCCTTACTATTGGGAAAACTATATCCAAGCTCCAGAGGACACTGAATGAATAACAGGAGATAACCAAAAGAGGTGGACCCTATTCTGAGGGCACCACAGCCTGCAAAACTTTCCTCCAGAAAGCTGCTTCAGGTGAAGCAAACACATCAAAATTGTAAAATTTATAAAAAGTGTGTAAGGAGGACCAGGTAGCTGCCTTATAAATCTGATCCATAGAGCCTTTGTTCTTAAAAGCCCAGGAGGAAGCCACTGCTCTAGTGGAATGAGCCGTTATCTTCTCAGGAGGCTGTCTCATAAGCTAAGTGGATGACACTCCTCAACTAGAAAGATAGGGAAGTCGTAGTAGCCTTCTGCCCCTTACGCTTCCCCGTACAAACAAAGAGGAAGATTGTCTTAATTCCTTAGTTGCCCGAAGATAGAACTGCAAGGCACAAACCAAATCTAGATTGTAAAGCAAACATTCCTTTGTTGAAGAAGGATTAGGACACAAGGAAGGAACAACAATTTCTTGAATTATGTTACGATCTGAAACCAACTTAGAGAGGAACACTAATTTAGTGTGTAAAACCGCCTTATCAGCATGGAAAATCATATAAGGGGGGTCACATTGCAAAGCAGAAATCTCAGAAAGCCATCAAAAAAGAACCTCCAAGACAACAATTTAAAGTCAACAGTAAGCATAGGCTCAAACAGAGCCTGCGGCAAAACACTAAGAAGAAGATTGAAGCTCCAAGGCGGAGCCCCAAATCTAAACACAGGTCTGATCCTGGTCAGAGCCTTAAAAAAGGACTACACACCCGGAAGCTCAGCCAATCTCATGCAGTAACACCGACAGAGCCGATATCTGTCCCTTCAGGGAACTACCATATAGACCCTTCTCCAGTCCATCCTGGAGAAAAGATAAAATTCTGGCAACCTTAACCTTATGCCAGGAAAAGCCATGCTCTTCACACCAATACTAGTAAGTCATCCACACTTTTATGGTTAACTGGCTTACGAGCTTGAACCAGAGTGTCAATAACACTCTC
This sequence comes from Bombina bombina, assembly GCF_027579735.1. NCBI lineage: Eukaryota > Metazoa > Chordata > Amphibia > Anura > Bombinatoridae > Bombina > Bombina bombina. Next base: position 558,395,722 of record NC_069499.1, on the reverse strand, counting down.
AGAAAACTCTCTCTTTAATCTCCACGCAGTCAGCCTCTGAGAATCTAGATTTTGATGAACGAAGGGACCCTGTATCAGCAGATCTCTGCGACAAGGTAACCTCCACTGAGGAGATGAGGACATCCCCACCAGATCCGCAAACCACGTCTTTCGCGGCCACAACGGAGCAATCAGAAAAACTGATGCTTGCTCCTGTTTGATGCGAGCCACCACACAAGAGAGTAGCGGTAATGGAGGAAAATGATATATAGGTCTGAACCTCCATGGTACTGATAGGGCATCTATCAGTTCCGCCTGAAGATCCCTCGACCTGTACCTGGGTAGCTTGGTATTGAGGCGGGATGATATGAGATCTGTGAATGTCCGCCCACTCTAGTATCTATTTCTCTCATTGCCAAGGGACTTCTAGTTCCCCCCTGATGGTTGATGTAGCCAACTGAGGTTATATTGTCTGATTGGAATCTGATAAACTGGGACAAACCCAGAAGGGGCCAAGCCTTCAAGGCATTGAAGACTGCCCGGAGTTCCAATATATTGATCGGAAGGGAGGACTCCTCCCGAGTCCACAGCCCTTGTGCCTTCTTGGCACCCCAAACAGCTCCCCAGCTGGAAAGACTTGCGTCCGTAGTCACAATCTCCCAGGACGGTCTTAAGAAGCACATGCCTTGGGACAGATGATCTGGACAGAGCCACCAAAGGAGCGAGTCTCGACAGGTTGTCCAGCACAATCTGTTGAGACAGATCTGAATGATCGCCGTTCCATTGTATCAGCATGCATAGTTGCAAGGGTCTGAAATGGAATCTGGCAAAGGGAATGATGTCCATACAGGACACCATGAGTCCAATAACCTCCATACACTGGGCCACTGAGGGTCTCAATAAGGCCTGGAGGGCAAGACATGCAGTAGTTAGCTTGCACGTCTCTGATCTGTAAGAAATATTCTCATTGGTATGGAATCTATTATTGTCCCCAGCAAATTCACCCTGGTATTTGGAGTAAGAGAACTCTTTTCCAAGTTTATCTTCCATCCATGTGATCGAAGAAGACTGAGAAGGGACGCTGAGTGTTCTTCCGCTAGACGAAAAGATGGTGCCTGTACCAAGATATTGTCCAGGTAAGCCGCTACTGCAATACCTCATGTTCTAGCAACGGCTTGAAGAGCCCCCAGAACCTTCGTAAATATCCTTGGAGCAGTAGCTAGGCCAAACGGAAGAGCTATGAATTGGAAGTGCTGGTCCAGAAAGGCAAAATTCAGGAACTGAAAATGCTTCCTGTGTATCGGAATGTGAAGATATGCATCCTTTAGGTCTATAGTGGTCATAAACTGTCCTTCCTGAACTAGAGAAAGGATTGACCGTATTGTCTCCATCTTGAAAGTGGGAACACTCAGAAACTTGTTTAGGCACTTAAGTCCAGAATTGGACGAAAAGTTCCTCCCTTTTTTGGAACCACGAAAAGGTTTGAATAAAACCCCAAACCTCTTTCTGCTGTAGGTACTGGGACAATTACTCCTAGAAAGGAGAGATCCCGTACCCAACCTAAAAAGGCAGTCCTCTTCTCTGGTCTTGTAGACAGTCTGGAGAGTAGGAATATGCCCCTGGGTGGATGAGATTTGAATCCTATCCGGTATCCCTGAGATACGACCTCCAGGAACCAAGGATCATGTACATCTTGGAACCAAGCATCTGCAAAAAGACAGTCTGCCCCCTACTCGATAAGATCCCGGATCGGGGGCCGCCCCTTCATGCCGATTTGTTCTCGCTATGCTTCTTAGTCTGTTTGGACTTATTCCAGGACTTAGCCGGCTTCCAAGTATTCTTGGGCTGCTCGGACTTAGATGATTGCCATCCCTTAGGTCTATTCTTCTTATCCTGCGGTAAGAAGGCACCCTTCCCTCCGGTAACCGTAGAAATAATGGAGTCCAGCCCTGGACCGAATAAAATTTTCCACTCTAAAGGAAGAGAAAGGAGTCTGAATTTAGAAGTCATATACGCAGACCAAGACTTCAACCAGAGAGCCCGGCGGGCTAGGACCACAAAGCCAGAAGCCTTTGCATTTAGGCAAATCTGCATATTTGCTTCACAGATGAAAGAGTTAGCAATTCTCAGTGCTTTAATTCTCTCCTGAATATCCTCGAGAGGAGTTTCCACCTCAATGAGCTCAGACAGAGTGTCACACCAGTAGGTAGCTGCTCCAGCAACCGCAGTTACAGCTGCCGCCGGTTGAAATAAAAACCCTGTATGTTGAAACATCTTACTCAGAAAAGTTTACATTTTCTTATCCATAGGCTCTCAAAAAGAAGAACTATCCTCCAGGGGTACGATTAGCCAGCGTATAAATAGCGCCATCCACTTTAGGAATAAAGCCCCAAAAAATCCAATTGAGAGAGTCAGGGACTGTGAATATTTTTTTAAAAGTAGACGAGGGGGAAAAATAAGTTCCTATTCTTTTCAATTTGTTACTAATAAATGTACGCATCTTAACAGGCACAGGAAAAGTCAGAGGGACCTTCCTGTCTTCATAAACCCTGTCTAATTTAGGGATCTTCGGTTCCTCAGGGAGTGCAGCCTCTGGAACCTCTAGCGGAGACAGAACCTCCTTTAATAAAAAATGAAGATGCTCCGTTTTAAATCTAAAGGAGGGTTCCTCCGCTGAAGGAGGTTTAGAAACTGAAGTCTCCGACTCAGAAAGTTCACCCTCTGAAGCTACAGAGGTTAACTCATCCTTGGATAGCTGGGATATAGAAGCTAAATCCGACAAATACTCTAGGTCAGGAGAACTATGTTTAACCTTTCTCTTACGTTTGCTAGAGGGAGGTAAGGAACTCAGGGCCGCAGACACCGCCGATTATAACTGGGCTGTAAAGTCTGAAAGAAAAAGCCCCCTCCAGATGGAGGATTAATTGAGCCGTGAGGAACTGCATGTGGAGCGGGCAGTGTAGAAAGGGTAGTAATCTCTCGGGACACAGATTCCTGAGAGGTAGACAGCTCAGAGGGGCTAATAGCACTATAAGTATTAGCAGGCTTGTTTCTCTTCTTAGACTTTAGAACAGTGCTTAGGCAAATGGAACAAAATTGAGCAGGCGGGCAAACCACGGCCTCCTCACAATATAAACAGGAATTATTAATCAGTACAGAAGGAGCGGAACCTTCTTATGTAGTATCAGAGTCCTCCATAGCTAAGATATATCCACAGAAAGACAGACAAAAAAGAAACGCTTTTATTTAAAAAAACAGCACCTATATAAACCCAATGGCTGGGGCACTCACCACCTCTTAGACTTTGACAGCTAACAGTGAAAACACTCTCCTTAGGCGTGATGTCCACAGTAGGATCATAGGAAAATGAGAAGACCGCACCCGGTCACGTGGTACGTAGTACAGGACTTCCACTGCTATGAAAAAGGCACTAAGCTAATATAAGCTGCACAACACTCAAAACCAAAAGTAAAACCTGTTTGCTCCAAGCCAAAAGCACACAGTCTCTGAGCCCAAAAACTCTCACTTTAAAGCAGTTATAAATAACCCCTAGCTGTTCAAATAATCTCCCTGAAGGAGATATTAACCCTTGATCCTATCTGGGCATAAAGGAACCACACTATGACCTTGTATAGAAAAAGTGTATATATATATATATATATATATATAAAATGGTCTTACCCTCCAGGATCCATGCTGTGGAACTGGCACAGCCTCTCAAGTGTGACACTTCTGACATCGACTTGAGTGTGTAACAGCAAGAAACTCGTCAACACTGATTGCTCAGGAGCTGTTAGGGGACAGTCTGGATGGGTTCGCAGAAAAACTTTCCCTGCATCTCCAGACTCTAACTTTTATCAATACTCTCACTAAGAGGTTGACATAATTACTTAAAACTCCAGTCCTTTCTTGAATGGAACATACCCATTACAGGACTATGCAAATCTTCTGACACTTCTCTGCCATCTCCTATAGTGACGAAAGGCAAAGAAAGACTGGGGGATAGGAGAAGTGGGAGGGATATTTAAGCCTTTGGCTGAAGTGTGTCTTTGCCTCCTCCTGGTGGCCAGGTGTTGTATTTCCCAACAGTAAGGAATTAAGTTGTGGACTCTCCCTGCCTTATGGAAGGAAATATATAGGTTTGATAGGTAAATAATAAAAAAAGCTCTATTTCTGTTTAAAAGTAGTGATGGCAAAAATGCTAAAAATGCTCTGGTGTTTTGGGGAAGTCTTAGGGGCCAATTTACTATGCCCCGAATGGGGCCAACTTGCCATGTTTCCAAGCGAGCCTTCAGGCTCGCCGGAAACAGGAGTAAAGAAGCAGTGGTCTTAAGACTCTGAGCGGAGTACAGCAATCAACACGATCAAATGCGATCGGGTTGATTGACACCCCCTGCTAGCGGCATGTACAATGTGAGGTAGCAGAACTATTGCATAGCTGGTTAACCTTACAGAGTGGAATAGTTTTACAATGTATATAGGAGGTACTGCACAGAGGTATTTTCTGTAGATCTACCCTCTTTGATATAATGACAGGGGAACAAACATGTTAGACCCCATAACAATAACAAAATTGTTCAGCTATAACAATGTAAATAATAAACAACAAATGGCATATATTAGATGAGTAGCATTACTGCACTAGGTAGTATTTTGGGGCTAAAGTTTGAGGGAGTGGGGTGTTTGCAATGTAAAGGCACTTTTCAGTGCCGTTTTTTTTCTGTCTATGGGAACTGTAGACAACATAAGAGGACAGAAGTGCCACATGGCCCAATATTGTTGGAAGAATATATATAACAATTAATAGTGTAAAAAAACACTCACATTTGGTGAGACACCCCTAGTGGTGTAGAAGAAGCGGCCTGGGATCATATACAGTCACCCAGCAGACTGACCTCCAGTGGCTGATCAACACCCTGTAAATGGTATAAACAATACAGCGCCAATATGGCCTAGGACATATAAAAACAGTATGTGGTAATGGATGTACTCACATTTGGTAAAGCACCTCCCTTGGTGCACTAGAGGTAAACTGGGATCAAACAGTCACCCAGTAGACTGATAACCGGTAAGAAAGGAACTCCCAGCAGTCCAAATGTGAACCAATGTGAAGTAAAAAGGTCTAGCAGCGAGTGGTAAGTATAATCAAAAACGTACTTTATTAAAATATATTAAAAATACTAGCAACGCGTTTCTCATCCAACCAGTGGATGTTTCATCAGGCTAAATACAATGAGTAAAGAAAAGCACTTGCTATATATGCTAAACCAATTAACCTATACAATGTACAACACCTGAGGTGAGTGTTACCTAATTAGACCTGTCACAGAAGGTCACATGAGCCTGCCCTAAATGAATATATCTGAAAACACAACATCAGTAATAAACATCAGTGAATAATTATACAGTATATGACATATAATGATGTAGTATATATATATATAACAGAAACAGAGAACACGCATGATCAGATAATGCTGAAAAGAAAATTATATAATGGGAGTGATCTTTAGTCTACTCTAACATACTTTATATGTGTTATTGCTATGTCTTAGATCAAAATAGTGCACGTGAAATGAACGTGCACCCTGTTACTGACACTAGTATGAATGAATCTACAACGTGTATATACAAGTGTGCATTAGGATTGATAAATTCAGCTTATAATACTTTATTTAAGTGTTATATTACATTTCTGACGGTACCATTATGTTAAATGTCCGGCAGTGTGTGTTCCTGCAACTATTTGAACAGCACACATATCCTTGCTTACTTGTGCGGCAGTCACTGACTTTTTATTCAGTGTTTGTTGGTGTAAGGAAATGCCGATGTGGATGATTTTATTCCCCAAAGAGAATCGTCTGAAGCTTTGATTATCATGGAGCGGGAGAAGGGAGGGGGAGTAGCTTCAAGTTGCCTACGTGTCAGAATATGATCGGGCGGGAAGGCGATACACACCTACTGAGATGCCGAGGCCATTGGTAGATAGCAATCTCAGTGGTGACGTGGTATGTGGGCGGGAACCGGGCTCAGAAGCCAATACAGCAGGGAACTAATGTGCTCAGTGACGTCACCTGCTAGCACACAAGATTTCTAACAATAACCCCAACATCTGAAACTCACAAGTCACGGGGTGATAAGTATCAGCATGATGAGAATGGCAAAGAGGATTCAGCGGTCACAGAGTATAGACAATAACCCAATAAATATTAATATATACTAAGTCATACATAGTATTGTCAAACCCATTAAGATCTGACTGTATAACTTCAAAGGACCTCACTAAAAGGACCTTCAAAAGGTGTTAATCCTATACATTACTAAAGGCAAAAATGAACCAGGGGTGTGATACAATGTGACAATATGAGCAGACTATAGCGGGTGGATTATGTGATGCAGGAGTGTGATACAATGTGACATTAAAATGTGACAATATGAGCAGACTATAGAGGGTGAATTATGTAAGGGAAATGTAAGAGACAAATAATGAGGGGACCAGGATAAAATAAGTCCCAGAGTAGCGAGGCAAATATTGTGGAATAATAGTCCTAAACCATAAATTTGTTAACCTAACTCCAAATATGATAATATGGTAGTGCAATATAGATGGAACTATTGTTTGTAATATAATTTGTCTTAGTCAAACCTACTATGACAGGTCTAATTAGTTAACACCCACCTCAGGTGTTGTACATTGTATAGGTTAATTGGTTTGGCATATATAGCAAGTGTTTTTCTTTACTCATTGTATTAAGCATGATGAAACATCCACTGGTTGGATGAGAAACGTGTTGCTAGTATTTTTAATATATTTTAATAAAGTAAATTTTGATTATACTTACCACTTGCTGCCAGACCTTTTTACTTCACATTGGTTTATATGTCCATACAATACTAGAAAAATAAGCAGTAGATACTCTCCTAATACTGTAAAAACGTGTATACGTGAAAAGACACTGCCGCTTTATGCTCGACTCCTCCCGGGAAGTGCCCGGCAACCATACACCTCCAAAGTGCACTGCAATGCAAACAAGCAAACAAATGTGCCCCCTCACCTCCGTACAGTCCGGTCCTGGGGACGTGGGCGACCACACCTGGCCAAAGAAACCTTAAATTCCGGATAGCAATTTCCGGCGTGCCCCTCCGGTGCTCCGAGCACCTCCGTCTATCGTTCCCATAAATCCCTCCTCAGAAGTCCTTTGAGGGAGGAGGCGGAGTTTGCGTGTGCGTCCCTTGCACACTGGCTTTCAATTGGAGGTTTCCGTTTCTTGGCTGCTACTCGGTCCTATCCGTCCAGCAGTGTAGTCGAAATGGGCTCCAGGGAAACAAAAGGAGAAGTCTCCTTGATACTGTGCTCACACGTTGATAGGTCAAAAGTTCATCAAAGGCAAAAATGGTTAACGGAGCACCAGTAATGTGTAAAACAAAAATTCTTTATTTGTTCCTCCAATAAAATTGTTATAAACAACAACAGGAAAAATATAATACATATGCTGGGTGACTGTATATGATCCCAGGCCGCTTCTTCTACACCACTAGGGGTGTCTCACCAAATGTGAGTGTGTTATATATATTCTTCCAACAATATTTGGCCAGGTGGCCATTCTGTCCTCTTATGTTGTCTACAGATATTTGATCCAGGATCTGGGCCTTGATCCTCACACAGACAGCTGCCTTGACCTGAATAATCCACTGTACTTTTGTGATATCACGGTAATCTGTTACACCTGGGACTTTTCACCAAATTACTACATTATTACCACATTTATTGTAAACATTTACTATCTATCGGTTTGTATATTGACCACAATCTGTTATTCGACAACTTATATTATTACTACTGCATCACTGGTTTATATATCACCTACCTAATTCTGATTAATATTTCTTTAATGATACATCAATATAGGTTATCATCTACCTATTAGGATTACTGTACCACTGGTTTATATATCATCTATTTAAATGTGATTAATATTCCTCTGATGATACATTATTATAGGATATCATTTATTTATTTGTGATATACAGGGAGTGCAGAATTATTAGGCAAATTAGTATTTTGACCACATCATCCTCTTTATGCATGTTGTCTTACTCCAAGCTGTATAGGCTCGAAAGCCTACTACCAATTAAGCATTAGGTGATGTGCATCTCTGTAATGAGAAGGGGTGTGGTCTAATGACATCAACACCCTATATCAGGTGTGCATAATTATTAGGCAACTTCCTTTCCTTTGGCAAAATGGGTCAAAAGAAGGACTTGACAGGCTCAGAAAAGTCAAAAATAGTGAGATATCTTGCAGAGGGATGCAGCACTCTTAAAATTGCAAAGCTTCTGAAGAGTGATCATCGAACAATCAAGCGTTTCATTCAAAATAGTCAACAGGGTCGCAAGAAGCGTGTGGAAAAACCAAGGTGCAAAATAACTGCCCATGAACTGAGAAAAGTCAAGCGTGCAGCTGCCAAGATGCCACTTGCCACCAGTTTGGCCATATTTCAGAGCTGCAACATCACTGGAGTGCCCAAAAGCACAAGGTGTGCAATACTCAGAGACATGGCCAAGGTAAGAAAGGCTGAAAGACGACCACCACTGAACAAGACACACAAGCTGAAACGTCAAGACTGGGCCAAGAAATATCTCAAGACTGATTTTTCTAAGGTTTTATGGAGTGATGAAATGAGAGTGAGTCTTGATGGGCCAGATGGATGGGCCCGTGGCTGGATTGGTAAAGGGCAGAGAGCTCCAGTCCGACTCAGACGCCAGCAAGGTGGAGGTGGAGTACTGGTTTGGGCTGGTATCAAAGATGAGTTTGTGGGGCCCTTTCGGGTTGAGGATGGAGTCAAGCTCAACTCCCAGTCCTACTGCCAGTTTCTGGAAGACTCCTTCTTCAAGCAGTGGTACAGGAAGAAGTCTGCATCCTTCAAGAAATACATGATTTTCATGCAGGACAATGCTCCATCACACGCGTCCAAGTACTCCACAGCGTGGCTGGCAAGAAAGGGTATAAAAGAAGAAAATCTAATGACATGGCCTCCTTGTTCACCTGATCTGAACCCCATTGAGAACCTGTGGTCCATCATCAAATGTGAGATTTACAAGGAGGGAAAACAGTACACCTCTATGAACAGTGTCTGGGAGGCTGTGGTTGCTGCTGCACGCAATGTTGATGGTGAACAGATCAAAACACTGACAGAATCCATGGATGGCAGGCTTTTGAGTGTCCTTGCAAAGAAAGGTGGCTATATTGGTCACTGATTTGTTTTTGAATGTCAGAAATGTATATTTGTGAATGTTGAGATGTTATATTGGTTTCACTGGTAAAAATAAATAATTGAAATGGGTATATATTTGTTTTTTGTTAAGTTGCCTAATAATTATGCACAGTAATAGTCACCTGCACACACAGATATCCCCCTAAAATAGCTATAACTAAAAACAAACTAAAAACTACTTCCAAAACTATTCAGCTTTGATATTAATGAGTTTTTTGGGTTCATTGAGAACATGGTTGTTGTTCAATAATAAAATTAATCCTCAAAAATACAACTTGCCTAATAATTCTGAACTCCCTGTATATCATTCACTTAATTGTGATATATATCATCTAAATCATTTGAGATTGACATTTCTCCTAGGATACATTATTACATAATCTGAGTGCATCTGATCTACTGTTATTTTAGCTGTACTAACATATTCTGGTTCACCAACGGCGCCCCCTATCTCAATCCTTTATGGGAACTGTGTTCCCTGTAAATATTTGTAAGTGCTTATATAGTTATGTGTTAATATGTGTATATACACGTAAATATATATGTATATAACCATCGCTCCGCTACTTACCCCTTCGCTGCGCTGAAGTTCTGATGCAGCCTATGGAAGCGTGCTCTTGTGAGAGCAATGTCTCCCAGCAACGTGAACGCAACTTATAATACCAGCGCACATTAGTGTGCGCTGGTATTACACAGTGGAGGAAAAATATCACTTTCATGAAATCGATATTTAGCACTCCACTTGTAATCTGGCCCAACGTGTTTTAAACTGTTTGAATGTTTTTTACATTTATTTTAAAAGTTAAAAAAAAAAAAAATATATAACACCTCACATAAGCTCCCCTCTGTGTTGCCACCCTAACTGTTGTGTTTCTGAGGGGAACACTGACTACTGTGAGTCAGAGGTCTCTTAAAAGGGCCATACACGAATTTTTAAAACAGAGTAAAAAAGTGAATAAAAATGCTGATAGACGGTTGATAAGGATCCCAGTCCTCTCAGACTATCTTCTAATAAAGGATTAGATCCTTTATTGTGAGAAATTAACTCACAAAGTGTGTCTGCAGCTAGGCAGGCTAATCCCCTAGCTATGCTATACTTGACTAAATCAGGAACCTACTGGGCTGTATGAATGCAGTAGCCACGTACCTGACTGAAGCACCCCTCCACTGAGCTTACCAGCATGATATCTGTTGCTGTATCCAGTAGAGAGCCCATCCAGAGCTTCTACAAGTACAGCAGAGGATCTGAGAGGATATACCTGTATTCCCACAGGGGGAGGCTAAGGGACATGTCCCTGCGACACCTGAAGGTAGTTATTGCTGAAATCCCATAGGGCGATGCTGCCCCGTCTTATTCAGTATGCTAAAATCTTTCTGCGGATGTCTTCTTACTGAATTAATCTGCATCAGGGGTTAAGGGTCTCACATTGGTTTGAGCTTCCATGAAATCCATTTTTTTATCAAATAGCTGGAGCACCTTGAGCTTTAGCCTTCCCTCCTGGGAGGCAAAGATTAAACTGAGGAGAGAGGGGAGGTGTGAAGGGATTAAATCTCTTGTGTGGGCTCTCGGCTGCCTCCTAGTGGTGGAAGTATATCCCATGTTATGGAATTCCTATGGATTCTTATCATCCCCCAAAAAATTCCTACACAACTGTTCTTCCACCTCACATAACTTTCTCTTGGTACAAGTAAAATTTGCTACACAACTGCCCTCTAACCTCACATGACCGTTTCCTGGTATAAGTACAATTTGCTACACAAATGCTCTCTACCTCACATTACCTTCTCCTGGTATAATTTTCTACACAACTGCTATCACCTCATATGACATTCACTTGGTCTCCCCTGACTATTTTATAAAACTTTCTTCACCATATTGTCTTGCTTATTCTTTTTGTTACTCAGCTGCAGGCTCTGCATTGCATTACAGTATTACAGGAAAGACCCCCACATCATATAGTTACTAACTCTGCAGCACAATGTGACAGGTGCACAGAATTGTTTTAAGCTGCTGCAGTTCTGGGAGTTCTGGCAGACTGAATGATCTCTTGAAATATTCTGATGGGAAGTGAGCACAGGCTTTTTTGATGACTAGTGTTGCTAAGCAGCTGCACTCTGTCTCTCTCTATACGGAGTAATAATATTGCCAGAACAAGATATTTGAGGTCTGTTCCCTAAACACTCTCGCTTGCGTTGTAATGTGTTCCTAGCCTCATGCCCTCTGGCAAAGAAGAAGTAATTGTTACCAGCATTTTTGCAATTTTCTGTAATCTGAGCAGACTTAATGAAAGGATGCAATGTTAAAATGAAGGTAAACTTTCACGAAGGAGTACCCTGTTTTTAAAAATACTATTAAAAACAGAGGCACTTTCATTCATGAAAGTTTACATTTCACCGGTTTTGTTAAAAAAACAAAACACAACTTACCTTTTCTTCTTGCAAGTCGGAGGAGCGATTCCCCGCCCACCGCTCGTCTCTTCATAAGTCAGCAATGAAGAATCCAGCTTCCTCCAATCACGGTGTGGCCTCAGGCAATGTTTGCTCTGGGGGGGAAGCTGTGATTAGAGGAAGCCGGATTCGTCATTGCTGACGTAAGAAGAGACGAGCGGCAGGCAGGGGAATCGCTGCTCCGGCTTGCAAGAAGAAAAGGTAAGTATTTTAACAAAACCAGTGAAATGTAAACTTTCATGAATCAAAGTGCCCCGGTTTTTAAGAGGATTTTTAAAAACTGGGCACTCATTCGTGAAAGTTTACATTCACTTTAATACTAAAAGGATAAAAATTATTATACTATTGTGTATATATAAATGATGTGTATCACACCCTGCAAAGGGTTAAAGCCTAGTTAAAGCCCTCTCTAGAGGAGCAATGCACTGACCACATCTGTAGCCACAAATCATCAGTTAGCTCCCAGAAGTGCACTGCAGCTGCTGACGATATTTACATATTTTTTTTTAGCAAAGGATAGCAAGGGAATAAAGTAAATTTGAAGACAAGTGAATGTAAAAGCATCTTGAAAGTATATGCGCCATCTGAAGCATGCACGTAATATTGACTTACCTATAAAATTTAAAGGGACAGTAAACCCACACATTTTCTTTCGTTATTTAGATAGAGAATACAATTTTTAAAACGTTTCCAATTTACTTCTATTATAAAATTTGTTTTGTTCTTATGTTATTCTTTGTTGAAGGGATACCTAGGTAGGGTTCACATGCCTTAAAGAGACACTGAACCCATTTTTTTTTCTTTCATGATTTAGATAGAGCATGAAATTTTAAGCAACTTTCTAATTTACTCCTATTATCACATTTTCTTTATTCTCTTGGTATCTTTATTTGAAATGTAACAATGTAAGTTTAGATGCCGGCCCATTTTTGGTGAACAACCTGGGTTGTCCTTGCTGAAGAGCATTGAATATCGCTCTTAGTTCCAGAATGCTTATCGGAAGGAGTGTCTCCTCCTGAGTCCACAAGCCCTGAGCCTTCAGGGAGTTCCAGACTGCAGCCCAGCCCAGAAGGCTGGCATCTGTCGTTACTATTGTCCAATCTGGCCTGCGGAAGGTCATACCCTTGGACAGATGGACCCGAGATAACCACCAGAGAAGAGAATCCCTGGTCTCTTGATCCAGATTTAGTAAAGGGGACAAATCTGTGTAATCCCCATTCCACAGACTGAGCATGCAAAGTTGCAGCGGTCTGAGATGTAGGCAGGCAAACGGCACTATGTCCATTGCCACTACCATTAAGCCGATTACTTCAATACACTGAGCCACTGAAGGGCGAGAAGTAGAATAACGAACACGGCTGGAAATTAGAAGTTTTGACAACCTGGCCTCTGTCAGGTAAATCTTCATTTCTACAGAATCTATCAGAGTTCCTAGGAAGGAAACTCTTGTGAGAGGGGATAGAGAACTTTTTTCTTCGTTCACTTTCCATCCATGCGACCTCAGAAATGCCAGAACAATGTCCGTGTGAGACCTGGCAACTTGAAAAGTCGACGCCTGTATCAGAATGTCGTCTGAGTAAGGGGCTACTGCTATAGCCCGCGGCCTTAGGACCGCTAGAAGGGACCCTAGAACCTTTGTAAAGATTCTTGGTGCCGTGGCCAACCCGAAGGGAAGAGCCACAAAACTGGTAGTGCCTGTATTGACCCTCCTGGATCATAGGAAGGATGGTTCGAATAGTCTCCATCTTGAAGGATGGGACTCTGAGAAATTTGTTTAAGATCTTGAGATCTAAGATTGGTCTGAATGTTCCCTCTTTTTTGGGAACAACAAACAGATTTGAATAAAAGACCTGTCCCTGTTCCTCCTGCGGAACTGGGTGGATCACTCCCATAACTAGGAGGCTTTGAACACAATGTACGAATGCTTCTCTCTTTATCTGGTTTGCAGATAAAAGTGAGAGATGAAATCTCCCTTTTGGGGGAGAGGTTTTGAATTCCAGAAGATAACCCTTGGACACAATTTCCAATGCCCAGGGATCCTGGACATCTCTTGCCCAAGCCTGGGCGAAGAGAGAGAGTCTGCCCCCTACTAGATCCGTTTCCGGATCGGGGGCTGCTCCTTCATGCTGTCTTAGAGGCAGCAGCAGGCTTCTTGGCCTGTTTCCCCTTGTTCCAAGCCTGGTTAGGTCTCCAGACCGGCTAAGACTGGGCAAAAGTTCCCTCTTGTTTTGTGTTAGAGGAAGTTGAAGCTGCGCCACTCTTGAAGTTTCGAAAGGGCCGAAAACTAGACTGTTTGGTCCTTAATTTGTTGGACCTGTCTTGAGAAAGGGCGTGACCTTTTCCTCCAGTGATGTCAGAAATGATCTCCTTCAGTCCAGGCCCGAATAGGATCTGTCCTTGGAAGGGAATATTGAGAAGTTTAGACTTTGAAGTCACGTCAGCTGACCAGGATTTAAGCCATAGCGCCCTACGTGCCTGAATAGCAAAACCTGAATTTTTAGCCGTTAGCTTGGTTAAATGAACAACGGCGTCAGAAACAAATGAATTGGCTAGCTTAAGGGCCCTAAGCTTGTCAATAATATCTTCCAATGGGGTTTCAACCTGTAGAGCCTCCTCTAGGGACTCAAACCAGAAAGCCGCGGAAGCAGTGACTGGGGCAATGCATGCAAGAGGCTGGAGAATAAAACCTTGTTGAATAAAAATTTTCTTAAGGTAACCCTCTAATTTTTTATCCATTGGATCTAGAAAAGCACAACTGTCCTCGACAGGGATAGTGGTACGCTTAGCTAGAGTAGAAACTGCGCCCTCCACCTTAGGGACCGTCTTCCATAAGTCCCGTGTAGCGGCCTCTATAGGAAACATCTTTTTAAAAACAGGAGGGGGAGAGAATGGTACACCTGGTCTATCCCATTCCTTAGTAATAATTTCAGAAAACCTTTTAGGGATTGGAAAAAGATCAGTGTAAGTAGGTACTGCATAGTATTTATCCAATCTACATAATTTCTCTGGGACTACAATAGTGTCACAGTCGTCCAGAGTTGCTAAGATCTCCCTGAGCAATATGCGGAGGTGCTCAAGCTTAAATTTAAATGTAGACCTATCAGAATCAGATTGAAGTATCTTCCCTGAATCAGAAAAATCACCTACAGATTGAAGCTCCCCTGCTTCAGCTTCATTATATTGTGAGGGTGTATCAGAGATAGCTACTAAAGCGTCAGAGAGCTCTGTATTTATTCTAGTCCCAGAGCTGTCTCGCTTTCCTTGCAATCCTGGCAGTTTAGATAATACCTCTGTAAGGGTATGATTCATAACTGCCGCCATGTCTTGCAAGGTATACGCAATGGGCGCGCTAGATGTACTTGGCGTCCCCTGAGCGGGATTTATAGGATCTGACACGTGGGGAGAGTTAGACGGCATAACTTCCCCCTTGTCAATTTCTTCTGGTGATAAATTTTTTAAAGCCAGAATATGGTCTTTGTAATCTATAGTAAAATCAGTGCATTTGGTACACATTCTAAGAGGGGGTTCCACAATGGCTTCTAAACATAATGAACAATGAGTTTCCTCTATGTCAGACATGTTTAAACAGACTAGTAATGAGACCAGCAAGCTTGGAAAACACTTTAATAACTGTGAACAAGCAAAAAATAAAAACGGTACTGTGCCTTTAAGAGAAAAAAACAATCACAGAAACTGCTAAAACAGTGAAAAAAGCAGTAAATCTTACGAAATTTTTACAGTGTGTATAATAGGCTGAAAGAGCACTGCACCCACTTGCAAATGGATGATTTACCCCTTAGTTTCAAAACCGGATTAAAAAAACGATATAAAACGTTTTTAAACAAACAGTCACAACAAACTGCCACAGCTCTACTGTGGCCCTACCTGCCCATACGACGACTTTGGAAGGCACAAAAACCCCTTAGAGAGGTCCTATATGTTCAGGGGACTCCTTCAGGGAAGCTGGATGTCTCAAGCTGCAAAAACTAATGGAAAATAGGCCCCTCCCAACCTGTACTCACAGTGAGGGCCTTAAAAAACTATCCCTAGGCAAAATCTAGTCAGCCATGTGGAAAAACTGGGCCCCAGAATAAAGTTTTATCACCAATATGAAATAAACGTTTATACACCTCAAGCAAACGTTATATCTATTCAGTAATGTGAGTAAATAATAAAAATATTACCCTTTACAGCAAGCATGATACCGTTACGTTATTAAATCACTGTAATCAGGCTTACCTTAAGTAAATCCGGTATTGTCAGCATTTTCTAGCATATCATTTCTCTAGAAAAATTTAAAACTGCACATACCTCAGAGCAGGAGACCCTGCACGCTATTCCCCCAGCTGAAGTTACCCATCTCTTCAGTTATGTGTGAGAACAGCAATGGATCTTAGTTACAACCTGCTAAGATCATCAAAGACCACAGGCAGACTCTTCTTCAACTTTCTGCCTGAGGCTAAAATAGTACAACTCCGGTACCATTTGAAAATAACAAACTTTTGATTGAAGATAAACTACATTAATGCACCACATCTCTCTAGCTGCTTCCCTTGTCGAGAGCTGCAAGAGAATGACTGGGAGGTGGCAGTTAGGGGAGGAGCTATATAGACAGCTCTACTGTGGGTGATCCTCTTGCAGCTTCCTGTTGGGAAGGAGAATATCCCACAAGTAATGGATGAATCCGTGGACTGGATACACCTTAGAAGAGAAAGTGCTGTCCACAGTGCTGAACTAAGAAAAAAGCTTGGATGCCTTCTTTTTCAATTAAAGATAGCAAAAGAACCAAAAAAAATGATAATAGGAGTAAATTAGAAAGTTGCTTAAAATTGAATGTTCTATCTGAATCACAAAAGAAAAAAATTGGGTTCAGTGTTCCTTTAAGCACTACATGACAGGAAATAGTGCTGTCATCTAGTGCTCCTGCTAATGTATAACATTGTTGCAAAACTGCTGCCATATAGTGTTGTGGACACATGCACACTCATGAGCTTACAACCCAGCTTTTCAACAAACGATAACAAGAAAACGAAGAAAATTTGATAACAAAAGTAAATTGGAAAGTTGTTTAAAATTGTATGCTCTATCCGAATATATATATTATTATATATTAATATATAAATATATATAAAAATATATACATACATACACACACATATACACATACATATACACACACAGGTCCCCTACTAAACTTAAAGGGACAATAAACACATTTCATGCTGCCATTTAGGAAGCTAGGTTGCACTGCAGGTATCTGAAGGAAAGTTCTTGCATATGCGCAAAAAGGGCAGCAGTGGAAAGTAGTGAAAGACAGATCTTAACATGGCAGGACCTATGACAAGAGGAAGGTGGAGCATAATCTCATAAAATGTATTTAGGGCTAGATTACGAGTGGAGCGCCAACAACTACACGTGAGTGATACTCTTTAATCATCAGAGTACCAGGACATTATACAGCACATAACAAACTTTGGTTTTATTACCAGATTTTATGTTCAACATATCTAAATAAAACTTGACTTTTATGTGATTCAACGATTTCAGTTTATAATTTAATTCCAGTGAGAGGTCCCTCTAATTTATCTTCCACAAGTGAAAGGGACATTAAACCCAATTTTTTTTCTTTCATGAATCAGATAGAGAATACCATTTTAAACAACTTTCTAATTTACTTCTATTATCTAATTTGCTTAATTCTCTTGATATTCTTTCCTGAAAAACATATCTAGATAGGCTCAGTAGTTTCTGATTGGTGGCTGCACATAGATGACTCCTGTAATTGGCTCGCCCATGTGCATTGCTATTTCTTTAACAAAGGATACCTAAAGAATGAAGCAAATTAGATAATAGAAGTAAATTGGAATGTTGTTTAAAAACAGAATTTATGTTTACCTGATAAATTACTTTCTCCAACGGTGTGTCTGGTCCACGGCGTCATCCTTACTTGTGGGATATTCTCTTCCCCAACAGGAAATGGCAAAGAGCCCAGCAAAGCTGGTCACATGATCCCTCCTAGGCTCCGCCTTCCCCAGTCATTCGACCGACGTAAAGGAGGAATATTTGCATAGGAGAAACCATATGATACCGTGGTGACTGTAGTTAAAGAAAATAAATTATCAGACCTGATTAAAAAACCAGGGCGGGCCGTGGACCGGACACACCGTTGGAGAAAGTAATTTATCAGGTAAACATAAATTCTGTTTTCTCCAACATAGGTGTGTCCGGTCCACGGCGTCATCCTTACTTGTGGGAACCAATACCAAAGCTTTAGGACACGGATGAAGGGAGGGAGCAAATCAGGTCACCTAGATGGAAGGCACCACGGCTTGCAAAACCTTTCTCCCAAAAATAGCCTCAGAAGAAGCAAAAGTATCAAACTTGTAAAATTTAGTAAAAGTGTGCAGTGAAGACCAAGTCGCTGCCCTACATATCTGATCAACAGAAGCCTCGTTCTTGAAGGCCCATGTGGAAGCCACAGCCCTAGTGGAATGAGCTGTGATTCTTTCAGGAGGCTGCCGTCCGGCAGTCTCATAAGCCAATCTGATGATGCTTTTAATCCAAAAAGAGAGAGAGGTAGAAGTTGCTTTTTGACCTCTCCTTTTACCAGAATAAACAACAAACAAGGAAGATGTTTGTCTAAAATCCTTTGTAGCATCTAAATAGAATTTTAGAGCACGAACAACATCCAAATTGTGCAACAAACGTTCCTTCTTTGAAACTGGATTCGGACACAAAGAAGGCACGACTATCTCCTGGTTAATGTTTTTGTTAGAAACAACTTTCGGAAGAAAACCAGGTTTAGTACGTAAAACCACCTTATCTGCATGGAACACCAGATAAGGAGGAGAACACTGCAGAGCAGATAATTCTGAAACTCTTCAAGCAGAAGAAATTGCAACCAAAAACAAAACTTTCCAAGATAATAACTTAATATCAACGGAATGTAAGGGTTCAAACGGAACCCCCTGAAGAACAGAAAGAACTAAATTGAGACTCCAAGGAGGAGTCAAAGGTTTGTAAACAGGCTTGATTCTAACCAGAGCCTGAACAAAGGCTTGAACATCTGGCACAGCTGCCAGCTTTTTGTGAAGTAACACAGACAAGGCAGAAATCTGTCCCTTCAAGGAACTTGCAGATAATCCTTTCTCCAAACCTTCTTGAAGAAAGGATAGAATCTTAGGAATTTTTACCTTGTCCCAAGGGAATCCTTTAGATTCACACCAACAGATATATTTTTTCCATATTTTGTGGTAAATTTTTCTAGTTACAGGCTTTCTGGCCTGAACAAGAGTATCAATGACAGAATCTGAGAACCCTCGCTTTGATAAGATCAAGTGTTCAATCTCCAAGCAGTCAGTTGGAGTGAGACCAGATTCGGATGTTCGAACGGACCTTGAACAAGAAGGTCCCGTCTCAAAGGTAGCTTCCATGGTGGAGCCGATGACATATTCACCAGGTCTGCATACCAAGTCCTGCGTGGCCACGCAGGAGCTATCAAGATCACCGATGCCCTCTCCTGATAGACCCTGGCTACCAGCCTGGGGATGAGAGGAAACGGCGGGAATACATAAGCTAGTTTGAAGGTCCAAGGTGCTACTAGTGCATCTACTAGAGTCGCCTTGGGATCCCTGGATCTGGACCCGTAGCAAGGAACCTTGAAGTTCTGACGAGAGGCCATCAGATCCATGTCTGGAATGCCCCACAATTGAGTAATTTGGGCAAAGATTTCCGGATGGAGTTCCCACTCCCCCGGATGAAATGTCTGACGACTCAGAAAATCCGCTTCCCAATTTTCCACTCCTGGGATGTGGATTGCAGACAAGTGGCAGGAGTGAGTCTCCGCCCATTGAATGATTTTGGTCACTTCTTCCATCGCCAGGGAACTCCTTGTTCCCCCCTGATGGTTGATGTACGCAACAGTCGTCATGTTGTCTGATTGAAACCGTATGAACTTGGCCTTTGCTAGCTGAGGCCAAGCCTTGAGAGCATTGAATATCGCTCTCAGTTCCAGAATATTTATCGGGAGAAGAGATTCTTCCCGAGACCAAAGACCCTGAGCTTTCAGGGGTCCCCAGACCGCGCCCCAGCCCACCAGACTGGCGTCGGTCGTGACAATGACCCACTCTGGTCTGCGGAAGCTCATCCCCTGCGACAGGTTGTCCAGGGACAGCCACCAACGGAGTGAATCTCTGGTCCTCTGATCTACTTGTATCGTCGGAGACAAGTCTGTATAGTCCCCATTCCACTGACTGAGCATGCACAGTTGTAATGGTCTTAGATGAATTCGCGCAAAAGGAACTATGTCCATTGCCGCTACCATCAAACCTATTACTTCCATGCACTGCGCTATGGAAGGAAGAGGAACAGAATGAAGTATTTGACAAGAGTTTAGAAGTTTTGATTTTCTGGCCTCTGTCAGAAAAATCCTCATTTCTAAGGAGTCTATTATTGTTCCCAAGAAGGGAACCCTTGTTGACGGCGATAGAGAACTTTTTTCTACGTTCACTTTCCACCCGTGAGATCTGAGAAAGGCCAGGACAATGTCCGTGTGAGCCTTTGCTTGAGGAAGGGACGACGCTTGAATCAGAATGTCGTCCAAGTAAGGTACTACTGCAATGCCCCTTGGTCTTAGCACCGCTAGAAGGGACCCTAGTACCTTTGTGAAAATCCTTGGAGCAGTGGCTAATCCGAACGGAAGTGCCACAAACTGGTAATGCTTGTCCAGGAATGCGAACCTTAGGAACCGATGATGTTCCTTGTGGATAGGAATATGTAGATACGCATCCTTTAAATCCACCGTGGTCATGAATTGACCTTCCTGGATGGAAGGAAGAATTGTCCGAATGGTTTCCATTTTGAACGATGGAACCTTGAGAAACTTGTTTAGGATCTTGAGATCTAAGATTGGTCTGAATGTTCCCTCTTTTTTGGGAACTACGAACAGATTGGAGTAGAACCCCATCCCTTGTTCTCCTAATGGAACAGGATGAATCACTCCCATTTTTAACAGGTCTTCTACACAATGTAAGAATGCCTGTTTTTTTATGTGGTCTGAAGACAATTGTGACCTGTGGAACCTCCCCCTTGGGGGAGGCCCCTTGAATTCCAGAAGATAACCTTGGGAGACTATTTCTAGTGCCCAAGGATCCAGAACATCTCTTGCCCAAGCCTGAGCGAAGAGAGAGAGTCTGCCCCCCACCAGATCCGGTCCCGGATCGGGGGCCAACATCTCATGCTGTCTTGGTAGCAGTGGCAGGTTTCTTGGCCTGCTTTCCTTTGTTCCAGCCTTGCATTGGTCTCCAGGCTGGCTTGGCTTGAGAAGTATTACCCTCTTGCTTAGAGGACGTAGCACTTGGGGCTGGTCCGTTTCTGCGAAAGGGACGAAAATTAGGTTTATTTTTGGCCTTGAAAGACCTATCCTGGGGAAGGGCGTGGCCCTTGCCCCCAGTGATATCAGAGATAATCTCTTTCAAGTCAGGGCCAAACAGCGTTTTCCCCTTGAAAGGAATGTTAAGCAATTTGTTCTTGGAAGACGCATCCGCTGACCAAGATTTTAACCAAAGCGCTCTGCGCGCCACAATAGCAAAACCAGAATTTTTCGCCGCTAACCTAGCCAATTGCAAAGTGGCGTCTAGGGTGAAAGAATTAGCCAATTTGAGAGCATGAATTCTGTCCATAATCTCCTCATAAGAAGAAGAATTATTATTGAGCGCCTTTTCTAGCTCATCGAACCAGAAACACGCTGCTGTAGTGACAGGAACAATGCATGAAATTGGTTGTAGAAGGTAACCTTGCTGAACAAACATCTTTTTAAGCAAACCTTCTAATTTTTTATCCATAGGATCTTTGAAAGCACAACTATCTTCTATGGGTATAGTGGTGCGTTTGTTTAGAGTAGAAACCGCCCCCTCGACCTTGGGGACTGTCTGCCATAAGTCCTTTCTGGGGTCGACCATAGGAAACAATTTTTTAAATATGGGGGGAGGGACGAAAGGTATACCGGGCCTTTCCCATTCTTTATTTACAATGTCCGCCACCCGCTTGGGTATAGGAAAAGCTTCGGGGGGCCCCGGGACCTCTAGGAACTTGTCCATTTTACATAGTTTCTCTGGAATGACCAAATTCTCACAATCATCCAGAGTAGATAACACCTCCTTAAGCAGAGCGCGGAGATGTTCCAATTTAAATTTAAATGTAATCACATCAGGTTCAGCTTGTTGAGAAATTTTCCCTGAATCTGAAATTTCTCCCTCAGACAAAACCTCCCTGGCCCCCTCAGACTGGTGTAGGGGCCCTTCAGAACCAATATCATCAGCGTCCTCATGCTCTTCAGTATTTTCTAAAACAGAGCAGTCGCGCTTTCGCTGATAAGTGGGCATTTTGGCTAAAATGTTTTTGATAGAATTATTCATTACAGCCGTTAGTTGTTGCATAGTAAGGAGTATTGGCGCGCTAGATGTACTAGGGGCCTCCTGTGTGGGCAAGACTGGTGTAGACGAAGGAGGGGATGATGCAGTACCATGCTTACTCCCCTCACTTGAGGAATCATCTTGGGCATCATTTTCTCTAAATTTTGTGTCACATAAATCACATCTATTTAAATGAGAAGGAACCTTGGCTTCCCCACATTCAGAACACAGTCTATCTGGTAGTTCAGACATGTTAAACAGGCAAAAACTTGATAACAAAGTACAAAAAACGTTTTAAAATAAACCGTTACTGTCACTTTAAATTTTAAACTGAACACACTTTATTACTGCAATTGCGAAAAAGTATGAAGGAATTGTTCAAAATTCACCAAAATTTCACCACAGTGTCTTAAAGCCTTAAAAGTATTGCACACCAAATTTGGAAGCTTTAACCCTTAAAATAACGGAACCGGAGCCGTTTTTATATTTAACCCCTTTACAGTCCCTGGTATCTGCTTTGCTGAGACCCAACCAAGCCCAAAGGGGAATACGATACCAAATGACGCCTTCAGAAAGTCTTTTCTATGTATCAGAGCTCCTCACACATGCATCTGCATGTCATGCTTCTCAAAAACAAGTGCGCAATAGAGGCGTGAAAATGAGACTCTGCCTATGATTAGGGAAAGCCCCTAGAGAGTAAGGTGTCCAATACAGTGCCTGCCGGTTATTTTACATAATTCCCAAGATTAAAATAATTCCTCAAGGCTATGGAGTATAAAATATGTTTATATATAAATCGATTTAGCCCAGAAAATGTCTACAGTCTTAAAAAAGCCCTTGTGAAGCCCTTTTTTCTTTCTGTAATAAAAATGGCTTACCGGATCCCATAGGGAAAATGACAGCTTCCAGCATTACATCGTCTTGTTAGAATGTGTCATACCTCAAGCAGCAAAAGTCTGCTCACTGTTCCCCCAACTGAAGTTAATACCTCTCAACAGTCCTGTGTGGAAACAGCCATCGATTTTAGTAACGGTTGCTAAAATAATTTTCCTCTTACAAACAGAAATCTTCATCTCTTTTCTGTTTCAGAGTAAATAGTACATACCAGCACTATTTTAAAATAACAAACTCTTGATTGAATAATAAAAACTACAGTTAAACACTAAAAAACTCTAAGCCATCTCCGTGGAGATGTTGCCTGTACAACGGCAAAGAGAATGACTGGGGAAGGCGGAGCCTAGGAGGGATCATGTGACCAGCTTTGCTGGGCTCTTTGCCATTTCCTGTTGGGGAAGAGAATATCCCACAAGTAAGGATGACGCCGTGGACCGGACACACCTATGTTGGAGAAATGGTATTATCTGTCTGAATTATGAAAGAAAACTTTTGGGTTTAATGTCCCTTTAAGGGTCCTTACTAATTTTTTGACTTGGATTAAAGTAAAATCGTTTTTTAAAACATATTCTTTTTTATGATTGTATGGGCTCTTTCCCTATTTTATACATTACACCTCAGGGTGGTTTAATTTAAGGGAATAGAATCCCAACACTTATCTACATAGATTTCAAGCTGGTATTTACAACACCTCCAATTGGGACTCAGCTACACTCAGAGTGGTAATCTCCCCCCCCTAGGATGTTTTACATACCT
The DNA here is from genome assembly GCF_027579735.1 of Bombina bombina. NCBI lineage: Eukaryota > Metazoa > Chordata > Amphibia > Anura > Bombinatoridae > Bombina > Bombina bombina. The sequence goes on along the minus strand of NC_069499.1, from coordinate 558,371,958 downwards.
CATAAAGAGGAGGTAAAACAAGGTAAGAGTCTTGTGATTGATTAATATTGTTTTTTTGTTTGTGCTTGATTGACATTGCTAATCGTGAGCGCTGTTCCTCATACACTACATTTATGTCTATATACAGTGTGTATGTATATATATCTATCTATCTATTATATATATATCTATCTATATATATATATATATATATATATATATTGTTATGGGCAGAACATTGGAATGTGAAATATTCATATTAGGTTAGTGCACTTGAGAATATGGGATCAGGTTTGCGCAAGAGTAGGGCGTTACTGTATATTGTTTCCCACTATTTTTGCTCCATTGACATCTATGGGGAAATACGTTATCGCGCACGATATTCTAAGTTTGTCTGTTTACTCGAGCACCGGGTTAGCGCGCAAACAGTTTACTTTCAACTTGTAATACAAGTGCAACACGATGCGCGGAAAAAGCTTACTTCTAGCGCAGTAGACGCTCGAGCAGGAGCGTTACATAGCGCTCCACTTGTAATATGGTTCTTAGTGTTTAATGTCCCTTTAAGTAGTTTAGATAAAGGTATTTTTGTGGTTAGTCATATTAGGTTTAAATCACATAAGCGGCATATTTTATGTAAAAAGGTGTTTTGTTCTTTTTTTTTATTGTTTTACGTTTTTTTTAAGTCAAAGACAATGATGCAATTGCTATTTTGGATTTATATAAAACAACATACTTAAAAATATAAAACCTGCAGAAAATAAATAATTAAGCAAACAAGAACAGACATAGAAAAATAATTCCTTTTACAGAATCTCTCTATTCAGACATACCAGACAGTATATACTGTAAAATTGTGAGATAAAAGTAGATATAGGAAGTAAATGACACGGTCTATGGTTGTTATGCATTGTTATAATGAGGTTGCTTGTGACAGCACAAAAAAGATGAACTAGAATGCAAAATATAGTAAATGATCAAGGAAGGTGGCAGATATAAACATCATTCAGAGGCCTGTATGGTCACACAGGGGTTTCTCAAGTAAACGGATTAACTCATTTACAAATCAGATAGGAATGATTTCCAATGCAAAACAAAAACATAATTTATGTAAGAACTTACCTGATAAATTCATTTCTTTCATATTGGCAAGAGTCCATGAGCTAGTGACATATGGGTTATACAATCCTACCAGGAGGGGCAAAGTTTCCCTAACCTCAAAATGCCTATAAATACACCCCTCACCACACCCACAATTCAGTTTAACGAATAGCCAAGCAGTGGGGTGATAAAGAAAGGAGTAGAAAGCATCAACAAAGGAATTTTGGAAATAATTGTGCTTTATACAAAAAATCATAACCACCATAAAAAGGGTGGGCCTCATGGACTCTTGCCAATATGAAAGAAATGAATTTATCAGGTAAGTTCTTACATAAATTATGTTTTCTTTCATGCAATTGGCAAGAGTCCATGAGCTAGTGACATATGGGATATCAATACCCAAGATGTGGATCTCCACTCAAGAGTCACTAGAGAGGGAGGGAATAAAATAAAAACAGCCATATATCGCTGAAAAAATTAGTCCACACCCAAAAAAATACGTTTATTTTCATTTGAAAGAAAAAACTTAAATCAAAAGCAGAAGAATCAAACTGAAACAGCTGCCTGAAGAACTTTTCTACCAAAAACTGCTTCCGAAGAAGCAAATACATCAAAACGGTAAAATTTAGTAAATGTATGCAAAGAGGACCAAGTTGCTGCTTTGCAAATCTGATCAACTGAAGCTTCATTCTTAAAAGCCCACAAAGTGGAGACTGATCTAGTAGAATGAGCTGCAATTCTCTGATAAATTCATGAAATCCACCAGCACTTATAGGTATAAAATGTTCATCTTTTATTGAAGATCAAGTTAAAATAAGCAACGAGAGAGCATGATTAAGTGACATATGGTCAGGAAACGTTGCTTATTTTAACTTGATCTTCAATAAAAGATGAACATTTTATACCTATAAGTGCTGGTGGATTTCATGAATTTATAAGTTACACAGAGGAGTTGCAGTTTTTCCGCACCACCGTCCGTGCACATTCAGTGGTGCTGTGTTCATTTATGGTACTGGATTATCTGTAATTCTCTGAAGCGGGGCTTGACCCGACTCCAAATAAGCTTGATGAATCAAAAGCTTTAACCAAGAGGACAAGGAAATAGCAGAGGCCTTCTGACCTTTCCTAGGACCAGAAAATATAAACAAATAGACTAGAAGTCTTCCTGAAATCTTTAGTAGCTTAAACATAATATTTCAAAGCTCTTACCACATCCAAAGAATGTAAGGATCTTTCCAAAGGATTCTTAGGATTAGGACACAAGGAAGGGACAACAATTTCTCTACTAATGTTAGAATTCACAACCTTAGGTAAAAATTCAAATGAAGTCCGCAAAACCACCTTATCTTGATGAAAAATCAGAAAAGGAGATTCACAAGAAAGAGCAGATAGCTCAGAAACTCTTCTAGCAGAAGAGATAGCCAAAAGGAACAACACTTTCCAAGAAAGTAGTTTAATGCCCAAAGAATGCATAGGCTCAAATGGAGGAGCCTGTAAAGCCTTCAGAACCAAATTAAGACTCCAAGGAGGAGAAATTGATTTAATGACAGGCTTAATACGAACTAAAGCCTGTACAAAACAGTGTATATCAGGAAGTATAGTAATCTTTCTGTGAAATAAAACAGAAAGAGCGGAGATTTGTCCTTTCAAGGAACTTGCAGACAAACCCTTATCCAAACCATCCTGAAGAAACTGTAAAATTCTAGGAATTCTAAAAGAATGCCAAGTAAATTTATGAGAAGAACACCATGAAATGTAAGTCTTCCAAACTCTATAATAAATCTTTCTAGAGACAGATTTACGAGCTTGTAACATAGTATTAATCACTGAGTCAGAGAAACCTCTATGACTTAGAACTAAGCGTTCAATTTCCATACCTTCAAATTTAATGATTTGAGATCCTGATGGAAAAACGGACCTTGAGATAGTAGGTCTGGCCGTAACGGAAGTGGCCAAGGCGGGCAACTGGACATCCGAACCAGATCCGCATACCAAAACCTGTGTGGCCATGCTGGTGCCACCAGCAACACAAATTATTGTTCCATGATGATTTTGGAAATCGCTCTTGGAAGGAGAACTAGAGGCAGGAAGATGTAAGCAGGATGATAACACCAAGGAAGTGTCAGCGCATCCACTGCTTCTGCCTGAACATCCCTGGACCTGGACAGGTATCTGGGAAGTTTCTTGTTTAGATGAGAGGCCATGATATCTATCTCTGGAAGACCCCACATCTGAACAATCTGAGAAAACACATCTGGATGGAGAGACCACTCCCCTGGATGTAAAGTCTGGCAGCTGAGATAATCCGCTTCCCAATTGTCTACACCTGGGATATGCACCGCAGAGATTAGACAGGAGCTTGAATCCACCCAAACAAGTATTCGAGATACTTCTTTCATAGCTTGGGGACTGTGAGTCCCACCCTGATTATTGACATATGCCACTGTTGTGATATTGTCTGTCTGAAAACAAATGAACGGTTCTCTCTTTAACAGAGGCCAAAACTGAAGAGCTCTGAGTTCTAAAATATGTATTGGTAATTTCGCCTCTTGAGATTTCCAAACCCCTTGTGCTGTCAGAGATCCCCAAACAGCTCCCCAACCTGAGAGACTCGTATCTGTTGTGATCACAGTCCAGGTTGGCCGAACAAAAGAAGCCCCTTGAACTAAACAATGGTGATCTATCCACCATGTCAGAGAGATTCATACATTGGGATTTAAGGATATTAATTGTGATATCTTAGTATAATCCCTGCAACATTGATTCAGCATACAAAGCTGAAGAGGTCTCATGTGAAAACGAGCAAAGGGGATCGTGTCCGATGCTGCAGTCATGAGACCTAAAACTTCCATGCACATAGCCACTGAAAGGAATGACTGAGACTGAAGGTGCCGGCAGGCTGCAACCAATTTTAAACGTCTCTTGTCTGTTAGAGACAGAGCCATGGACACTGAATCTATCTGGAAGCCTAAAAAGGTGACCCTTGTCTGAGGAATCAAGAAACTCTTTGGTAAATTGATCCACCAACCATGTTTCCGAAGAAACAACACTAGTTGATTCGTGTGATATTCTGCAGAACGTAAAGACTGAGCTAGTACCAAGATATCGTCCAAATAAGAAAACACAGCAATACCCTGTTCTCTGATTACAGAGAGTAGGGCACCCAGAACCTTCGAAAACATTCTTGGAGCTGTTGCTAGGCCAAATGGAAGAGCAACAAATTGGTAATGCTTGTCTAGAAAAGATAATCTCAGAAACTGATAATGTTCTGGATGAATCGGAATATGAAGGTATGCATCCCGCAAGTCTATTGTGGACATATAATGTCCTTGCTGAACAAAAGGCAGAATAGTCCTTATAGTCACCATCTTGAAAGTTGGTACTCTTACATAACGATTCAAAATTTTCAGATCCAGAACTGGTCTGAATAAATTTTTCTTCTTTGGGACAATGAATAGATTTGAATAAAACCCCAAACCTTGTTCCAGAAGAGGAACTGGTATGATTACCCCTGAAGACTCCAGGTCTGAAACACACTTCAGGAAAGCCTGAGCTTTTACTGGATTTGCTGGGATACGTGAGAGAAAAAAATCTTCTCACAGGATCTCTTACTCTGAATCCTATTCGATACCCTTGAGAGACAATGCTCTGAATCCATTGATTTTGAACAGATTTTATCCAAATATCCTTGAAAAACCTTAATCTGCCCCCTACCAGCTGAGCTGGAATGAGGGCCGCACCTTCATGCGGACTTAGGGGCTGACTTTGGTTTCCTAAAAGGCTTGTATTTATTCCAATTTGAGGAAGGCTTCCAATTGGAGACAGATTCCTTGGGGGAAGGATTTAGTTTTTGTTCCTTATTCTGACGGAAGGAACGAAAACGGATAGAAGCCTTAGATTTACCCTTAGGTTTTTTTATCCTGAGGCAGAAAAACTCCCTTTCCCCCAGTAACAGTTGAAATAATAGAATCCAACTGGGAACCAAATAAATTATTACCTTAGAAAGAAAGAGATAGTAATCTAGATTTAGATGTCATATCAGCATTCCAGGATTTAAGCCACAACGCTCTTCTAGCTAAAATAGCTAAAGACATGGATCTAACATCAATTTTGATAATATCAAAAATAGCATCACAAATAAAATGATTAGCATATTGCAGTAAGCGAATAATGCTAGATAAGTCAGAATCCAATTCCTGTTGCGCTAAATTCTCCAACCAGAAAGTTGATGCAGCCGCAACATCAGCCAAAGAAATTGCAGGTCTGAGAAGATGACCTGAATATAAATAGGCCTTCCTTAGATAAGATTCAAGCTTCCTATCTAAAGGATCCTTAAAGGAAGTACTATCTTCCATAGGAATAGTGGTACGTTTAGCAAGAGTAGAAATAGCCCCATCAACTTTCGGGATGTTTTCCCAAAACTCTACAGATTTTGCTGGTAAAGGATACAATTTTTTAAACCTTGAAGAAGGAATAAAAAGAAGTACCTGGCTTATTCCATTCCTTAGAAAACATATCAGAAATAGCCTCAGGAATAGGAAAACGGAGAAACCACAGGAGGTTTAAAAACAGCATTTAAACGTTTATTAGACTGAACGTCAAGAGGACTGGTTACCTCAATATCCAAAGTAATTAACACTTCTTTTAATAAAGAACGCATATACTCAATTTTAAATAAATAAGTAGATTTGTCAGTGTCAATGTCTGAGGAAGGATCTTCTGAATCAGATAGATCCTCATCAGAAGAGGATAAATTATTATGTTGTTGGTCATTTGAAATTTCATCAACTAAATGAGAAGTTTTAAAAGACCTTTTACGTTTATTTGAAGGTGGAAATGCAGACAAAGCCTTCAGAATAGAATCAGAAACAAATTCTTTAAAATTTACAGGTATATCATGCACATTAGAAGTTGAAGGAACTGCAACTGGCAATGTACTATTACTAATGGATACACTATCTGCATGTAAAAGTTTATTATGACAACTATTACAAATGACATTTGGCGAGATAATTTCTACAATTTTACAACAAATGCACTTAGCTTTGGTTGAACCGATGTCAGGTAGCAATGTTCCAGTAGAAACTTCTGAGGCAGGATCAGGTTGAGACATCTTGCAAAATGTAAGATAAAAAAACAACAAAAAAGCAAGAGGCAAACATCAATGGGGTATTGAAATAATAAAAAAGTTTGGCGCCAAGTATGACGCACAACGTAACTAAACTTTTTTGGCGCCAAAAAAATAACTGGAAATGACACACTTGCGTCACTAATGACGCAACAGTGTGAAAGGTCTCAGCGTCAAGTATGACCCCGGAAGTGACGAACTTGCGTCATAGACGTACTTTTCGCGCCAAAAAAAATTTTGCGCCAAGAATGACGCAATAAAGTTTAGCATTTGTCGCACCCGCGGGCCTAATACCGCCCGCAATTTGTAAGAAGTAGTCAATTGAAAAAAAGACTAAACCCCAGGTAAGAAATAAATTTCATTTTTAAAAGAAGTTTATATTCCCCAAATATGAAACTGACAGTCTGCAGAAGGAAATACATGAACCTGACTCATGGCAAATATAAGTACAATACATATATTTAGAACTTTATATAAATGCATAAAGTGCCAAGCCATAGCTGAGGTGTCTTAAGAAATAAAAAACATACTTACCAAAAGACACCCATCCACATATAGCAGATAGCCAAACCAGTACTAAAACAGTTATTAGTAGAGGTAATGGTAAATTGAGAGTATATCGTCAATCTGAAAAGGGAGGTAGGAGATGAATCTCTACGACTGATAACAGAGAACCTATGAAATAGACCCCCGTTAGGGAAATCATTGTATTCAATAAGTGATGCTCCCTTCACGTCCCTCTGACATTCGCTGTACTGTGAGAGGAATCGGGCTTCAACAATGCTGAGAAGCGCATATCAACGTAGAAATCTTAGCACAAACTTACTTCACCACCTCCATAGGAGGCAAAGTTTGTAAAACTGAATTGTGGGTGTGGTGAGGGGTGTATTTATAGCAGTGACGTGCAGTGACGTCAGAGGCTGGTGAGGCAGTGGCTTGGATACGCCTTCATTCTTTAGATATCCTTTGTTGAAGAAATAGCAATGCACATGGGTGAGCCAATCACATGAGGTATCTATGTGCAGCCACCAATCAGCAGCTACTGAGCATATTTAGATATGGTTTTCAACAAAGGATATCAAAAGAATGAAGACAATTAGATATTAGATGTAAATTGGAAAGTTATTTAAATTGCATGTTCTTTCTAAATCATGAAAGAAAACATATGGGTTTCATGTCCCTTTAAATGGTGTCTTGGAAAACTGGTCAACTTAGTAAACATCTGATTTTAGTCTAAAGGATTATAACAGAAACACTTGCCAGATAACACAATGCTTGCTCTGATTATGAGATCTAGAAATCCATGCTCATTAAAATATGTTTAAAACATACTTTTTACTTTAATGCTGCAAATTATGATTATAGATTCTTTCATTATTCAGTAAATATACAAATGTCTTGATCCAGTGGCGGCTGGTGAAATTTAAAGATAGTGGAGCGCTTGACCCCAACCCTTTAAATAAAGCCACACCATCAGATGGCACTACCAATTCATTAATTAAATAAATAAAAGGTAGACAGAAACACATACACAGAGGGTTAGAGAGAGAAAGAGAGAGCAAGAGAGAGAAAGAGAAAGACACACACAGAGGGTTAGAGAGAGAGAGAAAGAGAGAGAGAGAGAGAGAGAGACACACGCAGAGGGTTAGAGAGAGAGAGAGAGAGAGAGAGAGACACACACAGAGGGTTAGAGAGAGAGAAAAAGAGAGAGAGAGACACACACAGAGGGTTAGAGAGAGGGAGAAAGAGAGAGAGAGAGAGAGACACACAGAGGGTTAGAGAGAGAGAGAAAGAGAGACACACACACAGAGGGTTAGAGAGAGAGAGAAAGAGAGAGAGACACACAATCACACACAGAGTGTTAGAGAAAGAGAGAGAGACACAATCAAACACAGAGGGTTAGAGAGACACATAAGGGATGAGAGAGTCAGAAGGGGAGGAAGAGAGACAGAGAGACCATGGGGAGAACAACACATAAGGAGAGAGATGGATAGATAGATAGATAGATAGATAGATAGAGAGAGACACACACAAGGGGGGAGGGAGAGAGGCCACTGCATTTTTAAGTAATAAAACAGCAGAGCTACAGAGAGTTCAGAAAGTGAAGGCAAGCTGTTAAGTTAGTGGGTGTAAAGGTTGAGGAAACAAAATACAAAAACGATCCTTCAACTGCTGTTAACGAGAAAAAAACAAACAAACACTAAACCACATTCATTAAATTATAATTTTCACTAACAGAATCCCTTTCAATGAAATCTAAGGTTGTAGAACTTACTTCAAAGATGTGTCTTAAACACTGCTTATTGACTGAATCTCTTCCTGCTCTGCCTCTGTCTGTATTAAGGAAGTGACAGTGGCACATTCCACTGCACTTAGAGGGGAAGTACAGAACTCTCTTTTTCACTTTAGCAAAAGCTGGCAGCTTCACAGCACAGTAACAAAATAAATGAAAGTAGTTTTTTTCCGTTTTTGTTTTGTTTTATATGATTTAACATCCATCCCCAACCCTAAGTTCCACTGACTAATGCCTCTCACTAGATTGGTTTAGCCCAAATAGGACTGCCTCAAATAAGCAATTATGGGACATGCAATGAGCTTAACCACTTTAATCCAGTAGGTGGCGCAGCATGTTGTGTAATGGTGGGCAGACCTGCTTGTGCCTCTCCATTGCACAACATGTATCTGGAAAAAAAAATGCTGGGGAAAAAAAAATTGCAATTTTTTTATTTTATTTTTTTAAAGCCCATAAAAAATATATATATTTTTGCCCATATGAGAGGTGAAGCACTGCCTCACCTGCCTCTAGTGACTGCACATCACTGATTTATAGGCATTTTGAGGTTTGGGAAACTTTGCCCCTCCTGGTAGGATTGTATATCCCATATGTCACTAGCTCATGGACTCTTGCCAATTACATGAAAGAAACTTTGTTTCCACCCTGCATGTGGCAATACTCTTCTAAAGAAAATGTACATGGAACTATGGTAACCTATTAATGATGTGAAGGGATTATATCAGATTGCCAATATTCATGGATTAGCTTTTTGCACTATGTCGTAGGATCTGATAGAGATTAATTTTAGGTTTTGCAAGGATGTTATATATAAACATTCAATATGAATAGAATGGGATCTTGTGAAACATCACTGTTCAATTTATCTTATTTACTAAAGTGATCCCCTCTATCCAGAATTTAATTACATTTGGACAGGGCTGCCAGATGTGCATTAATGAGCGAGTTTTGTCATATAGCCACCACTTCCTGGGCTCACTCGGTAATATCTTGCATAGATGTTTGAGGCATTTGGTAACAGGATACTAACAATTTTAAGCGGGAAAGTATGAGTTGAAAAAAAACCTGTGCCTATTAAAAAACATTTGTTTCCAGAAATCTAATGGCAATGCACATTCCATACTCAAATTCTCACTCTTTTTGAGAGTGTTGAGAGAGAATCAAAATGACCAGAATCACAGGAATCACTAAAGTAGCATAGTTGAAAATATAAGCCCGTTCAGTGTTTAAGGACTCCTTTGGACAACACGAGTTTAAATAGGGAGCATTGGAGGGATCTGCTCTACGAGTAATAGTTGGAGAAATATAACGTCTAACAACAAAGGAAGGAGGAAGAGGATTGGAGTAGGTAATAAATTATGTGAACTGACAGCCCCATACATAAAATGAATGTAGTTTTTGGCTTAAATCTTTTCTTAAAGGGACAGTAGACACCAGAATTTTTGTTGTTTTAAAAGATAGATAATCCCTTAATTACCAATTCCCCAGTTTTGCATAACCAACACAGTTATAGTTATACACGTTTTACTTCTGTAATTACCTTGTATCTAAGCCTCAGCAGACTGCCCCCTTATTTCAGTTCTTTTGACAGACTTGCATTTTAGCCAATCAGAGTTGACTCCATGGTAAATTCACGTGCATGAGCTCAATGTTATCTATATGAAACACATGAACCAATGCCCTCTAGTGGTGAAAAACTATCAAAATGCATTTAGATTAGAGGCGGCCTTCAAGGTCTAAGAAATTAGCATATGAAATTCCTAGGTTTGGCTTTCAACTAAGAATACCAAGAGAACAAAGCAAAATTGGCGATAAAAGTAAATTGGAAAGTTTTTTAAAATTACATGGCCTATCTGAATCATTAAAGGTTTTTTTGGACTTGACTGTCCCTTTAAGCCAATGATGGATACAAATAATGAACTAGATTAACGAGTGGAGAGCTAACTGTTGCAAGCAAGTGAAAAGGGGTTTATCGCGGCTGATTGCGCACGTCAGGTTTTTTGCTCGTATTGTAAGTTGAAAGTAAACACGATTGAACTTTAGGCAATTAAAGCCAACGCGCGACGGGTTAGAGATACATACATATACATGTCTAAAGAGGTCTATGTGTACAAATGTATTTATATGTGTATGTATTTACAGACATATATACACACACACGTATACACAAATACATATGTACAGATATATAAACATATACACACACACATATATATATATATATATATATATATATATATATACACACACACACACACACGTCTAAAGATTCATATGTATACATGTCTATATAGGTGTACATATGTGTTTATATGTCTTTAAATACATATATACACACACATATAAATGCATATGTATATATATGTATATATATATGTATATATATATATATATGTGAGTGTGTGTGTGTGTGCGCAATGGATCCCTTTACAGTTAAATAGATAAAAAAAAACATGAAAAAAAAATATTTTTGCAATATTCATATTTAATAATGGTTTTAACTATGTATTTACTATGTATATATAGGTATAGATATATATTGTACCAAAAACCCATCAGATATATGAAGAAATATGTATTTATAAATAAATAGAACATGTTCTTCTATGTGAAGAACATTTGAATGTGAAAATTCATATTTTCATGTTGGGTTAGCACTTGAGAATATGCAATCGAGCTTGGGCGTAAGTAGTGTGTTTTTTCCATTGACTTCTATGACGGAATGGGTTATTGCCTGCGCAATATTATAAGTTCCACTTTTTACGCGAGCTAAACCAAAAGCGAAAACAGTTTACTTTCAACAATCCAATGCAATACAAGCAGTGTAGTACAGCAACAAACCGGAGAATAGTGCTCGTGAAGACAGGGGCTCTGCCAGGGTCCCCTAACATCTATGATACAAGTAATTTTGTCCACAGCACTATAATGTCAATTCTTTTTATTTTCTGTTAAACATACAGATATAAAATGCGACGTTTCGAGTGTTGCCACTCTTACTCATGCTCTGAATTGACATTATAGTGCTGTGGACAAAATTACTTGGTTCAACAATCCAATGAGCGCAAAAAGCTTACTTCTAGTGCAGTTAACGCTCGAGCAGGAGCGATAAATAACAGGTTAAGTTTTTTTCTGAATAGTATAATTTTAATAGGAATTTAATTACCAAAAAGTTCAGATACCTGCATATTATTAATTTTATTGGTTATATTATTGTTAGAACATCTTTTATAGAAAGAGTTAATGGATGTAAGGAAAGACATCACCAAGAACCACTGGGCTGAAAATTCAAGGAAAGAAAATAAAAGAAATAAAAAGAAAAAAGAAAATGAAAAAAAAGGAAAGAAAAAAAAAATGGAAAAAAGGAAAGAAAAGGAAGGCAGTATGAAAGATGTTTCAGAGTCATGGATTATTATGTAATATTATGCTATGAGGCGACAAAATATTCCAAAGAATCTGCAGGTATGTCGAGCGAGCCTGTCGATATATTCCAAGATCCCGACATAGCAGCATTGTCGCGAGGCGCTTACTATAAATGCCAATGGTCAGTGATGCTGGCTATAGATAACGACCCAGCATCATTGCCAGTATTGGCGATGTATATTAAAAGGATCCTTTGCAATAGAACTGCCGCGCCTAACCACTATTCCTAATAACCCTAAAGCGAAGTACCCCACAATCGCAAACTAACACTGCACTGATAAAGATGTAAACCGGCACATACCCGCTTCAAGTATCTATCCTATTAACCTCTAAACTGACACATACCCGCAGCAAGTATCTAGCCTATTAATTCCTTTACCACCACATACCTACCACAAGAACTATTCTATTAACCCCTATACTGCCACATACCCCAAACACAAACTAACCTAACCCCCCCTTTAAACTAAACCCCCCAAGTTACTTTGTAAAACAAAACAAAAAATCTTCATAGTTACTTGAAAATAATAAATCTTAAACCTTAACCGCCACAACCCTAAAAGCAATCTAACCCTAGTCTACTTAACACCTAAACCCCCCTCTAAGTTCCATTAAAAAAAAAATCTATGTTACAATAAAAAAAAATAATATAAATTTACATAAAATAATAAACTACAGTATCCAAAATAAAAACCCATCATTATACCTAACCTAACTAATCTACATGTCCCATAAAATATAAAAAAACACCCAAAACTAAAAACCCTAAACAATAACACTAAAATAAATCACAATAGCCCTTAAAAAGGCCTTTTGTGGGGCATTGCCCTAAAGTGATTTCAGCTCTTTTATATTAAAAAAATTATTACAACCCCACTTACAAGTTAACCCCCCAAAATAACAAAATCTACATAAAAAAAAGCTATCAGAAAAAAAAAGCAACCCATTCTTAAAAATAAAAAAAACAACCCTAAAAAACCTTAACTAGCCCCAAAAGTTATAATCTACATCCAAGTTGGGGCCCTCTTCGACCCGGTTCCTTGCGGCTTATCTTCGTAGTGGCGGAGGCGGACTTCGGTGGGCCTCTTCCGCTGCAATTTCTTCGGTTCCTTTTCTATTGGATGATTAGAATTAAAAAATTTAAAAATTCGGGGGTGGAGCTAGCCTAGAAGCCGAGCGGTCACACTTCAACACAGCTCCTGCAACTTCTATTCTAAAACAATCTAATTCGACCGCTCGGCGCAATATACCAGCAACATCTGGTGTACTGGAGTGTCCAGGGAGATCTGACAACGAATTTAGACCCCAGGGGAACCCTGGAAGGGAAAGTAAGCCCTTATACATACCGCAGGGAAAGTTCAGCAGCGGCCATCTTGGAACATGCATGAGTGTATCGGCCCGCAAGGTAACAAGCTAACTGCTGCTTGCACAGTGTAACCGCCTCTCCCCCAGATAGTGGCGTGGGGTAGTGATTATAAGCTTCACAAAGATATTCGCCCAGAAAATATGACCGAAATGCAAAGAGCTAATACCAGATCCCTATAGTGGTCTAAACATATTGATTGAGGCCTACAAACATATAGATTGAGGAGCGCATAGACACTAACCCACTCATCAATATGGAAGCACTGGAGACATGGGAATAATCGGTGCAACAGTGTTTTGATCGGCACTTTCAGAGCCTCAGACACAGCTTCACATCTCTCCTAACCTCCCTGTTGCAGTCACAGAAGCAAAGAACTGGTTTTACTACTCCTGAGCAGGGGGATAAACTCTACACTTCACCAGTACTTGCTTACCAGCACAGCGAGAGACAATCTCAAACTGCACCATATGTCTCAGGAAGGTGGAAACATCTAACTACTACCCAGTATGACACGGACGACCGCCCGTTGGAAAGCCGAAGACCGGCCATTTCAGCTCTAGGGACAATGCGCTTTAAAAATGTCAAGTTCCAAAAAGTCAGGGGCTTCGATACATGAGTCTATGTGCACGGCTCTTTAAGATACCAATGTGAAGTCTGGCAAGCCTTTCGCTCCGACTCACGCTACGAGTCTGGCGGCATTCCAATTACCGGAGCCGACTACTATCCCCTGCACAGGGTTGGCTCGAGTACACACTATTGACTCGCAGAACACTACTTTCACCATGCCCTTGGACTTTTGTTGTTATTGAAGCAGAATTGGTTGAACACCGATAGCATTCTCCTAGCCTTATGAGGAGAGCTCATCTAACCCTGTTCTCAGTGGTACTGATATAGCTTCCGGAGGGAATGAGCTGGAAAGCTCCTTCCTTAACATGGCCCTTCCCTTCTTCAAATGCTTAAAGTTGTACCCTAAAATCTCTCAGCTTGCAGTATTGAGTTAGCTTTTTATGGGATCTGCATTCTCCCTGTCTCAACTTTGTTTTGGCCCCTAATCTACAGCTCATAGCGATACACAAGCCTTGGACTGACTCCTTCACGCAACTCAGAAATGATGAAGAGCTCACTTATATTTAATGCTATCCTTGAGTGCTACTAATTGAGTAGGTTATTATACTAGCAGTTATACCTATCAAATAATTTCTTATTATTGACGAGAATATTTTACTGATTACTGTGCAGTTTTTAAGATGCTATTAGGGGAGGGTGCCTCCTACAGTGGTTTCAGCCCTTTGTGCTAGAGTCTATAAGCTTTATATACATCCTAAGTACAATATAGGTAGCATGCTCCTAGGAGGCTTCTAACTAATAATTGCTCACTTGCAGAACTGTGCTCCTACTAATATATCTCCACCTGAAAGATAGGAGTGTTCCCTACTATAGTAACTCTGTCATACGTTATTCCATTCAGTTCTCTGGTCTGTTCCTATTAGATATTATTTGTACCATTGTTGTACAGGATGTGGGGGACCCCCTTCACCCTATTTTCCATGTTCTTGATATCTTATGTGCTTGATAGGTATATATCTATTTATGTAAACTAATTATATATATGGCAGTCAGACACTTAGTGGTTGTACCCACTTAAGACACACCTATTTAAATCTTAATAGATTGGCCGATTTCATTGTTTACTTATAACCCCACACATTTCTAGTTTGATATGGCACACGTGACCATGGGAGTACAGCTAGTTATATATAACATAGACCTGTATGGAGGTGTATCAGATCTTCTGGTATATAAGCAGAACATAGGATATCTTTGTTGTTTATATATCAGTCAGAAATAACAAAGTCTATACTATTACATGTATGTACTACATGTTATATGTTTAGAGTCCCACATACTGTTAGCTATATATGATGCTTTTGATATTGGGGAAATTTCTAGCTGCTTGCATCTCTTGCCTTCGCCCAACATCATCATATTTACAATAAGGGTCAGATGTGAATGTGCTCATTATGTGTTTTTTAACCCTCATCGTTATTTGCTGATATATTTTTATGTACATCCCTCCTGGAATATAGAGTCACCACAGTTGGAGTCTGTTAGAGCAGCAGGGATCTTTGAAGTGAGGGGGAGGTAAATCCTTAGTGTATTTAGGACTCTCCTCTGCTAAACTCACAACTATAGACACCTACCAACACCTTTATAGCCACATGGGTTTCTAACGTTAACACTGCTGTTTCTCAAGTTTATGTTGCCACTAGAGTCTATACAGGAACAGGTTATATCTGATATAGGCTAAAACAAAGTGTAGTACATCTACTTTTTTTTGCAAAGTTATATGGACCCTGTGTTATTTTTGGGTTTAGTTTATAAGTGTTTTACTGAGAGATATGTTATCTAGCAAAGTATGTTAAACATAGTGTAGTACATTTACTGTTTTCTGCAAAGTTATATGGACCCTGTGTTATTTTTGGGTTTAGTTTATAAGTGTTTTACTGAGAGATATGTTATCTAGCAAAGTATGTTAAACATAGTGTAGTACATTTACTGTTTTCTGCAAAGTTATATGGACCCTGTGTTATTTTTGGTTTGGTTCATAATTATTTCACTGAGAGACATGTTATTTAGCTAAATTTGTTTACCAATGTATAGGTTTACTGAGAAGAATATTAGTTAAATAAGGGCTTTCTTTAAAGGAATTCTTTACAGCTAAAATTACACAGACCAGTATAAAATATGTTTTGTAATATTTTCCTTGAAATAGCTAATTACCTGCCAATTTTTATATGTGCTTGTCTGTTACCTATACCTAGAATGTTTTTTTTTTTATATAGCATTATTTCATCATTCTTCTGCACATCATAACAGACTGCTTGCGGCCGGAGCAGTCATACAAGGCCATATAGTAAGTTAACTTTTATCTATATATGTTTAGATCCTATATTAAACTACCCTAGACCCTTAGGAGGCACTTATGATATAAATGTGGCTGAACAGTGTACAGATGAGTTCTACAAACTCCCTAAAATAGTTAAGCCTATCTCTACCGTTATACACGAACGTGTAGCTTGAAGGATTGTAGTGGATGCACTTAGTTGTGCTTCTATTAACACTGCATTTGTTTTTTTAATATATTGTCTGTTCTTCAGGTTAAATCTTGCTGTTATTCTGTGTTTTTAATGTGTGACATGGTGTGCAAAATTCATAACCAGATGTTGTGGCCATTGCTATACTGTGACACATAGCTTTACTTCAAAGCCCCTGAAATGCTTCTAGCGAGGGCTGGCCCTGCATTACTGCTATTATTTATGGTCTAATTACTCACAACATCTTAAAGGAGGCTGCATAAACCGTGTCGCCTCTGAGAGCTTAGAACTTGAGGCTCCAATGTGCCGGGTGTAACATCAGTCTAGTGGGTAATCAGCCTATCTCTAATTTTCCCCCTAGTAACTCATATGCTCATGACTTTATACATGGATATGACATGTCGCTACCTACCACACTTAAATAATCACCTCCCCCCCACCACATAATATGCCTCCTAGATTAGGAGGACTACCTACGCGGTTTATCTCGCCTATACCGCAACCCCTACTACTTTCTTAATAGTAACTCTTAAATGTTATCATAGTGTTGATCTTATCTTCCCTACCTAGCTCAGCATGACTGATCAGCATCATTTACAAGTTAAGTTTAAAGTTTTAAACCCAATAATTTATACTTGCATATTTCACCATGCCACTCATACATAATAGAACTTGTTTCGCTGATTTATGGCTGCTGCTTGTCACGCTTTTTGTCTATGAGTGTATCCTTGTTTTTCTTTTTCTTGTTCACATTGCTCCTTGATGTATTCCTTAAATGCATATGCCAAGTTTCTTTTTGAAACATAATGCTCATGTTTTATTTTTAAAATTGAGGATTGTTCACACGAATATACAAACCTATTCAAATATGCCTTGAAAAAAACCCAAAAAAAACTTTTTTGCTATTGGCTGATTTGAATCTAATTTGGCTGATTTTAATCTGATGAAATGGCTCTGCGTAGCCGAGAAACGCATTGCTGAATTTGATATGTTTTAATAAACTTGTTTTAGCCATCTATTCCATTGCTCTATTTGACCACCCTTCACCATTAACTGTTTTGCCGAGTTTGTATAGCGTGTCACATAGGTGATTGCGGGGCTTTCTCATACACACCTCCTGAATCGGCCATGCTGATTGGTACTACCATTGGACGGCGTTGGGAGTTTGTCGCCTCTGGTGAGACGCATCCATGTGATCTGATTGCGGATATTGCCAATTGAGTCTGTCGGGCGACTAAGAGGTCCCGGCCTGCTGTTTCTGGCACCATGAGTGCCGCTCCTCATGTGAGTTTAAAATCGTCTGTCTGTTTGCTTTGTTATACTTGACGATACTGCTGTATGTGGCGCCTTCTTTTTCTGTTCTACAGGATATTCATCAGACTTCATACTTTTGTGAGAGCTGCCTTCAACTTGATCGATTTGGACTCATTGCCGCAATCATCAGCGCACCTCCATAGGGTGGTACTAGCCCTATTTTTTTCTAATTTAAAAACAGCCAATCAGGAATAAGTGGAACCCCTATATATAGTGGTGCTGCACTTCGGGAATTTCAGTGTGCAGTGGCGACTGCATGAACACGAGGGCTCATGGAAGAGAGACAAAGAAAAGAAGATGTGGAGCCGACGCGAAGATGGATGTGGATGAAGATTGTGGAGCAGAGGCCACCAAAGTCTGCCTCCGCGAAGATGAGCCCGCATAGCCAGGAACCGGGACAAAGAGGGCCAGGACGTGGATGAAGATTGCGGAGCAGTGGAAGAGGCCACCAAAGTCCGCCTCTGTGAAGATGGGTACAGTTTTTGGGGTTAGGGTTTTATCAGGGGTGGGTTTTTTTATTTTTAAGAGTAGGGTTTTTTTATTTCTACTTTTCTGTTCTAGGATATTTTTTTAGGCAGATTTTGCTATTTTAGGGGGTGGGGGTTACTTGTATTGTAGAGGTTTTTTTTTTTTATGTATTTAATGTTAATGTAAAATGAGCTGAAATCTCTTTAGGGTAATACCCTACAAAATGCCCTTTTAAGGGCTATTGGTATTTTAGTGTTAGGGTTTTTTTTTGGGTGGGGTTTTTATTTTATGTGGCATGTAGATTAGAGTTAGATATAATGTTTTTTTTTTTATTTTGGATACTGTAGTTTATTATTTTTGTAACTTAGATTTATTATTTTATTGTAACTTAGTTTAGAAGGGGGGTTAGGTGTAAGTGTATTTGTAGTTTTCCTTTAGAAGTGGCGGTTTAGGCTTTAATCTCCTAACCATGCATCCCCATACCTGTATGGGGGTTGATTAGATGATTAATGATGGTTGCCATTTATTAGGCCTTAATCACCTAACCACCCCATACCGGTATGGGGGTTGATTAGGTGATTAATGATGGTTACCATTTATTAGGCTTTAATCTACTAACCACCCTCCAATACCTGTATGGGGGTTGATTAGGTGATTAATGATGGTTGCCATTTATTAGGCCCTAATCTCCTTACAAAAAGCATTAGCATTACAATAGTATTATTACATAACAAGCATGCAGTTATGTAATACAATAATTATAATGCAATTGTCTTTTATAACATTTATATTTGTTTTAAAAATATATTTATATTTAAAATAATAAATGCATCAAGCAAAAATATCTACATTTTAATTAATTTATCCAATGCTTAAACTAATATGCATTATAAATTATCATGCATTTTATTTCAAACATTGTAGATATAATGTAGTCAGGCCTTGCATTAATATTCAATATTTAAACTGTTATGCATGTATATTGCATAATGCTTTAAGTATTGGATATACATTAAAATGTATTTATGTTAGATTGTTGGGTTTATTAGTGAAAACAGATATTTAATTTAACATATAAATTATGTTATAGTAGTCAGTAGCATTAAATTATATTTTTACACAACAGGCATGCAGTTATGTATAAGTATGTTTATTATTTGTTATTAAAGACAGTATAATTAACACAACACTAATTACATTTTAATTAATATGGAAATATTTAAACAATATGCATTCTTCATAACAATTCATAATTTTAAACCTGTATGTGAGTTGATTATTGATTGCCTCCATTTATTAGGAATGGGGGGGCGGGAATTGAAGTGTCCTCCATTCCTGCCAGAAGGTAGCAGCCCCAAACAACTGGTATCCCTAAGTGCCTCATCAAATTGCTAACATACAAAAAAGGGCGACTTGATCCCCTTGCACCTACTTGAACACCCATTTTAAGAAGTGGCGGACCGGGGCTCAATTCCGTTCTAGTGCTGAGTTCCAGGAGCTCGGTAAGATGTTGCCGGGCTGCTGGCATTTTAGCGCATCTCTAGGACACATTATATAAACATTAAGTATAATTTTAGTGACATAGCTTCATAGTAATAATGTGGAGGTTTAATATTTAGTAATTTATTATAGTTAGGTATTTTTCTGACAATAGGCAGTATGTGGGAGCTAGCTGGGGCATTCCAGGGAAGTGTAGTTTAGACATTAAGTGTAGGTGGTATTAGGGACTTAGCCAGATATTCCGGGGGTGTGTAGGTTAGGTGTGACGTATCTGTAGACAATCAGGGGGAGTTAGCTGGGTGTGCTAAAGGGAGTAGCCTGAGGTAGTTAGTGAAAGTGTAATTAAACTTAGGTCCCCATACCAATATTTGGAGTGTGCCTATGCAGAAACTATTTTTAATCTCTTAACTAATAAACTTACTTTGACTAGATATAGAACAAATATCTGAATGTCTGAGATCTTATAAGAAACTTGAGATAAGTTTTTAACAAAATAAATTTGTAAGAATGGGATGAAAATTCCTGAAATTTCTGAGAAATATTGGTAAAACCCATGTTTACCACAACAGGAAAGATCAAAACATTTTTCTGTGAACTGGTGAAAAAATAATAACTGCATTGCATGAAGAAAAAGGTCTATATCTTGTTCAAAAACATACGGCTAGATTACGAGTTTTGCGATACGGCTATTAACAATGAAAAATTGGCCAATACGCTTGAATGGCTAGGAACGCATATAACGAGTCGCGGCGGTATAGTTATACCGCAAGCATTTTAGTCTGTAACGCAAAGTCCATTCCGGATTTTCTATAGCGCCGTATTACAGGTTGTGCATTCCGGTTAAATGCTTGCGTTACAGCCTATAACGACATGATCCATACCGCCATCTGAGACCAGTAGTTATGAATTTTGCGGGAAAAAAAACCATAATTTATGCTTACCTGATAAATGTATTTCTCTTGTGGTGTATCCAGTCCACGGATCATCCATTACTTATGGGATATTCTCCTTTCCAACAGGAAGTTGCAAGAGGATCACCCACAGCAGAGCTGCTATATAGCTCCTCCCCTAACTGCAATATCCAGTCATTCGACCGAAACTAGCCGAGAAAGGAGAAACCATAGGGTGCAGTGGTGACTGTAGTTTAAAATTTAGACCTGCCTTAAAAGGACAGGGCGGGTCGTGGACTGGATACACCACAAGATAAATACATTTATCAGGTAAGCATAAATTATGTTTTCTCTTGTTAGGTGTATCCAGTCCACGGATCATCCATTACTTGTGGGATACCAATACCAAAGCTAAAGTACACGGATGAAGGGAGGGACAAGGCAGGTACTTAAATGGACGGGACCACTGCCTGTAGAACCTGTCTCCCAAAAATAGCCTCAGAAGAAGCAAAAGTATCAAATTTGTAAAATTTTGAAAAGGTATGAAGCGAAGACCAAGTCACCGCTTTGCAAATCTGTTCAACAGAAGCCTCATTTTTAAAGGCCCAGGTGGAAGCCACAGCTCTAGTAGAATGAGCTGTAATCCTTTCAGGGGGCTGCTGTCCAGCAGTCTCATAGGCTAAGCGTATTACGCTCCGAAGCCAAAAAGAAAGAGAGGTTGCCGAAGCCTTTTGACCTCTCCTCTGTCCAGAGTAAACAACAAACAGGGAAGATGTTTGACGAAAATCTTTAGTCGCTTGTAAGTAAAACTTTAAAGCACGGACTACGTCCAAATTATGTAAAAGACGTTCCTTCTTTGAAGAAGGATTAGGACACAATGATGGAACAACAATCTCTTGATTGATATTCTTGTTGGAAACTACCTTAGGTAAAAACCCAGGTTTTGTACGCAGAACTACTTTATCTGTATGGAAAATTAGATAAGGAGAATCACATTGTAAAGCTGATAACTCAGAGACTCTACGAGCCGAGGAAATAGCCATCAAAAACAGAACTTTCCAAGATAAAAGTTTGATATCAATGGAATGAAGGAGTTCAAACGGAACTCCTTGAAGAACTTTAAGAACCAAGTTTAAGCTCCATGGAGGAGCAACAGGTTTCTGTATGTGAATTAAGGCCCTGCATTGAAATCCTGCTATTTCCTGCTTTTCTGTCACTTTACTCTCTCTGTGTATATGTATATTGAGCACATGAATTTAGGCTGTTAAAATTAAGTCCTGCATTTATTGTAATGGTTTTTCCCAATGTCTCAATTCTAATGTCTAGTTAAATGCCATGTGATGCTCAATCCTTATCAATACTTGCTATAACTCTAAAATGTATAGTTGTCTTATGTCACAGTTTTAACCCTCTCCAAATTTTATTGTCCGTTTACTTAACTCATCTTACCCTGACAAGAATCTAACATTCCAATTGGCCTTACCAACTGTCTTTGATTAGCAATCAACTACATTTAGTGGACTCAGCTGACCACCCTGCCTGTATATATTCCACACTAGTCTGGGAGGTGCATTGCACAGGGGTGGGTGCATTGCCTACAGGGCAGTGTACTTTTTAACAATAGCATATGTTCCCATTTTCCAAGTGAACATTTTATAAGTGAGGCACTAATTTTTAAGAATTATACAAGAATTGAACAGGGATTGGGCAAGGGGCAAGACACAAGGCAAGTACTCTTGTAATACTGTGTTTTATGTATCTCATTGTATCCTTTTGCAAGTGCTGCTGTAACACTGTCTTATGTGTTTACTTGGTTCCCACTTTCATAATAATGCTCAATATCTTCATATTCCTTTTTGCTACCTCTTGTCTCTATAACAAACTACATTACTTAATTACTCCTCCTCCCTCTCCACCTGCACTGTTCATTAGCCCATCTCTCTTATACTCACCTTACTTTTGTACTCATGAACTTTACCTATTCCTAAACACTCTCTCTCCCCCCCTGCACTTCAGCCCAAAAACAGTCTCACTACTGCAAATCTGCTTCTCATCTCATGTCACTCTCCCTCTTGCTCATACTAGCTGCTGGCGACATCTCCCCTAATCCTGGTCCCTCACAACCTCCTAGCCTTTCACATCCTTGTGCGCCTTTCAATAGACTTCATAAACTAAACTCTGGTAACCTTAATCGCATTCCTCTTACATCTAAAACCACCTCCCCCTTCACTTGTGCACTCTGGAACTCTCGCTCTGTTTGCAACAAGCTCACTTCTATCCATGATCTCTTTATCTCCCACTCTCTTAACCTTCTGGCTCTTACAGAAACCTGGCTCTCTGCTTCAGACACAGCATCCACTGCTGCACTGTCACATGTGGGTCTCCATTTCAGCCACACTCCTAGGTCTGGCAATAGACAAAGAGGTGGTGTCGGTATTTTACTTTCCTCTCGTTGCACCTTCCAACAAATAAAGCCCTTCTCTTCAGTCACATTTTCTTCATTTGAAGCACACATGATTCAGTTATTCTCTCCCCTCTCTATACGTGTTGCAGTCATATACCGCCCCCCTGGTTCCCCAACTCAATTTTTAGATCACTTTGCTGCCTGGCTTCCTTATTTCCTTTCCTCAGACACCCCTGCCCTCATTCTTGGCGACTTTGACATCCCTCTTGACAATCCCACTGCCTCCTCTGCAAAACAACTTCTTCAACTCACTTCCTCTTTCGGCCTGTGACAATGGACTGACTCTCCCACTCACAAAGATGGGCATTCCCTTGATCTGACTTTCACCTATCGATGCACTCTTTCAAATTTAATTCCCCCTCCCTCTACCCCTCACACCAAACTTCACAGAAGCACTAAATCACTAGATCTGCATCAGCTCGCTAGCTCTCTCAAACCTCTCCTCTCATCCATCACCTCCTTTTCCTGCCCTAACCAATCTATCTGCCAGTATAATTCCACCCTTACATCGGTCATTGACACTCTGGCCCCTCCAACCTTAGCTCACAAACCACACTCTCATCCTCAGCCCTGGCATACTCCTCTGACACAATACCTACGCAGATGCTCCCATACTGCTGAGCGACACTGGAGGAAATCACGGAGTTCAGCTGACTTTCTTCACTACAAGTTCATCCTGAACTCCTACTATTCTGCCCTTAATCTTTATAAGCAACAATATTTTTCTAATCTCATCTCTACTCTTTCCTCTAAGCCTAAACGTCTGTTCTCCACGTTCAACACTCTTCTCCGCCCACCCCCACCTCCTAACACAACCTCTCTCTCACCTCAAGATTTTGCCAGCCACTTCAACAACAAAATTGACTCCATCAGAAGTGAAATCAGCTCTCAACATACTTCCAATCTCCCACCACCTCAAAAGCTCACGATCACCCAAAACCCAATTATCCAAAAATGCAGCTCTTTTGCCCCTGTTAACGAGGATGAAGTTTCTGCCCTTATACTGTCCTCCCACCTCACTACCTGTCCCCTCGACCCCATCCCCTCACAGCTACTCCCCTCCCTCTCTTCTACCCTCACCCCCATACTCACACACATTTTCAACCTCTCCCTCAGCACTGGTATATTTCCCTCATCTCTAAAACATGCACTGGTCACACCTATCCTCAAAAAACCTCCCCTCGATCCAACCTCCCCTTCCAACTACCGCCCTATTTCCCTACTCCCTCTTGCCTCAAAGCTCCTCGAAAAGCTAGTTTATGCATGTCTATCCCCATTTCCTTACACTAAACTCTCTTCTTGACCCACTGCAATCTGGATTTCGTTCCCATCACTCTACAGAGACATCAATTGTCAAGGTTACCAATGACCTACTTACAGCAAAATCCAAAGGTCACTTTTCTCTGCTTATCCTCCTTGACCTGTCTGCAACCTTTGACACTGTTGACCACCCTCTTCTGCTCCAAACCCTCCAATCCTTCGGCATCTGTGACTCAGCTCTCTCGTGGTTCTCTTCCTACCTGACTAACTGTACATTTAGTGTAACCTTCTCCGGAGCATACTCTACCCCGTTACCACTTTCTGTTGGGGTACCTCAAGGCTCTGTCCTTGGTCCGCTTCTCTTTTCAATCTACACATCATCACTAGGTTCCATAATAAAGTCCCATGGGTTTCAATACCATTTGTATGCCGATGACACCCAAATCTACCTGTCTGCACCAGACCTACCTCCTTCCTTACTAACCCGTGTCACTATCTTTCTCACATCTCATCTTGTATGTCCTCTCACTACCTTAAGCTAAATCTCTCCAAAACTGAACTCCTTTTTTCCCCCTTCTTCCAATGTCTCCACCCTCAAAATTTCTATAACTATTGATAATTCCATCATTACCCCTACCCCGCACGCCCGATGTCTTAGGGTCACACTTGACTCAGATCTTTCCTTCACTCCTCACATTCAGTCCTTGGCTAAAGCCTGCCGCTTCCACCTTAAAAACAACGCTAAAAACAAAATTTATGCTTACCTGATAAATTTATTTCTCTTGTGGTGTATCCAGTCCACGGGTTCATCCATTACTTGTGGGATATTCTCCTTCCAAACAGGAAGCTGCAAGAGGACACCCACAGCAGAGCTGTCTATATAGCTCCTCCCCTAACTGCCACCCCCAGTCATTCGACCGAAGACAAGCAAGAAAAAAATGAGAAACTATAGGGTGCAGTGGTGACTGTAGTTTAAAAATAAAAAACACCTGCCTTAAAATGAAAGGGCGGGCCGTGGACTGGATACACCACAAGAGAAATAAATTTATCAGGTAAGCATAAATTTTGTTTTCTCTTGTAAAGGTGTATCCAGTCCACGGGTTCATCCATTACTTGTCGGATACCAATACCAAAGCTTTAGGACATGGATGAAGGTAGGGACAAGGCAGGAACTTAAACGGAAGGCACCACTGCCTGTAAGACTTTTCTCCCAAAAATAGCCTCCGAAGAAGCAAAAGTATAAAATTTATAGAATTTAGAAAAGGTATGAAGCGAAGACCAAGTCGCCGCCTTACAAATCTGTTCAACAGAGGCCTCATGTTTAAAAGCCCATGTGGAAGCTACTGCTCTAGTAGAATGAGCTGTAATTCTTTCAGGAGGCTGCTGGCCAGCAGTCTCATAAGCTAAGCGTATTATACTTCTTAGCCAAAAAGAGAGAAGTTGCCGAAGCCTTTTGGCCTCTCCTCTGTCCAGAGTAGACAACAAACAAAGCAGATGTTTGACGAAAATCCTTCGTAGCTTGTAAATAAAACTTTAAAGCACGAACCACATCAAGATTGTGTAATAGACGTTCCTTCTTTGAAGAAGGATTAGGACATAGTGAAGGAACAACAATCTCCTGATTGATATTCTTATTAGATACCACCTTAGGAAGAAACCCAGGTTTGGTACGTAACACTACCTTATCTGCATGGAAAATCAGATAAGGGGAATCACATTGTAAAGCAGATAACTCCGAAACTCTTCGAGCCGAGGAGATAGCTACGAAAAACAGAACTTTCCAAGATAAAAGCTAATATCTATGGAATGCAAAGGTTCAAACGGAACCCCTTGAAGAACTTTAAGAACTAAATTTAAACTCCATGGCGGAGCAACAGGTTTAAACACAGGCTTGATCCTAACTAAAGCCTGACAAAACGCCTGAACGTCTGGAACCTCAGCCAGACGTTTGTGCAAAAGAATAGACAGAGCAGAAATCTTTCCCTTTAAGGAACTAGCTGACAAACCCTTCTCCAATCCTTCTTGGAGAAAAGATAATATCCTAGGAATCCTGAACTTACTCCATGAGTAACCCTTGGATTCACACCAATGAGGATATTTACACCATATCTTATGATAGATTTTCCTGATGACAGGCTTTCGAGCCTGAATTAAGGTATCAATGACCGAGTCGGAAAAACCACGCTTTGATAGAATCAAGCGTTCAATCTCCAAGCAGTCAGACGTAGAGAAATTAGATTTGGATGTTTGAAGGGACCTTGAAGTAGAAGGTCCTGCCTTAGCGGCAGAGTCCATGGTGGAAAGGATGACATGTCCACCAGATCTGCATACCAAGTCCTGCGTGGCCACGCAGGGGCTATCAAGATCACCGAAGCTCTCTCCTGCTTGATCTTGGCAATCAGACGAGGGAGCAGAGGAAACGGTGGAAACACATAAGCCAGGCTGAAGGACCAGGGTGCTGCTAGAGCATCTATCAGCGCTGCCTTGGGATCCCTGGACCTGTAACAAGGAAGCTTGGCGTTCTGACGAGACGCCATGAGATCCAGTTCTGGTTTGCCCCAAAGTTGGATCAACTGGGCAAATACCTCCGGATGGAGCTCCCACTCCCCCGGATGAAAAGTCTGCCGACTTACAAAATCCGCCTCCCAGTTCTCTACTCATGGGATATGGATAGCTGAGAGATGGCAAGAGTGAACCTCTGCCCATAGAATTATCTTTGAAACCTCCAACATTGCCAGGGGGCTCCTTGTTCCCCCCTGATGGTTGATATAGGCTACAGTCGTGATGTTGTCCGACTGAAATCTGATGAACCTGACCGCAGCTAGCTGAGGCCAAGACCTGAAGAGCATTGAATATCGCTCTTAGTTCCAGAATGTTTATCGGAAGGAGGGCCTCCTCCTGAGTCCACGAACCCTGAGCCTTCAGGGAGTACCAGACTGCACCCCAGCCCAGAAGGCTGGCATCTGTCGTTACTATAGTCCATTCTGGCCTGCGGAAACTCATTCCCTTGGACAGATGGACCAGAGATAGCCACCAGAGAAGAGAATCCCTGGTCTCTTGATCCAGATTTAGTAGAGGGGACAAATCTGTGTAATCCCTATTCCACTGATTGAGCATGCAAAGTTACAGTGGTCTGAGATGTAGGCGGGCAAACAGAACTATGTCCATTGCCGCTACCATTAATCCAATTACCTCCATACACTGAGCCACTGACGGACGAGAAATGGAATAAAGAGCACGGCAGGGAGTTAGAAGTTTTGACAATCTGACCTCTGTCAGATAAATCTTAATTTCTACTGAATCTATCAGAGTTCCTAGGAAGGAAACTCTTGTGAGAGAGAACTCTTTCCTTCGTTCATCTTCCACCCGTGAGACCTTAGGAATGCCAGAACAATGTCCGTATGGGACCTGGCGATTTGAAAAGTTGACGCCTGTATCAGGATGTCGTCTAGGTAAGGGGCTACTGCTATACCCTTCGGTCTTAGAACCGCCAGAAGGGACCCTAGAACCTCCGTAAAGATTCTTGGTACCGTGGCTAACCCAAAAGGGAAGAGCCACAAACTGGTAATGCCTGTCTAGGAAGGCGAACCTGAGAAACTGATGATGATCCCTGTGTATCGGAATAGGTAGATATGCATCCTTTAAATCCACGGTAGTCATATATTGACCCTCCTGGATCATAGGTAGGATGGTTCGAATAGTCTCCATCTTGAAGGATGGGACCCTGAGAAATTTGTTTAGGATCTTGAGATCCAAGATTGGTCTGAAAGTTCCCTCTTTCTTGGGAACTATAAACAGATTTGAATAGAAGCCCTGCCCCTGTTCCTCCTTTGGAACTGGGTGGATCACTCCCATAACTAGTAGGTCTTGAACGCAATGTAAGAATGCCTCTCTCTTTATCTGGTTTGCAGATAATTGTGAGAGATGAAATCTCCCCTTTGGAGATGAAGCTTTGAAATCCAGAAGATATCCCTGGGAAACAATCTCCCTGGGCGAAGAGAGAAAGTCTGCCCCCCACTAGATCCGGTCCCGGATCGGGGGCTACTCCTTCATGCTGTCTTAGAGGCAGCAGCAGGCTTTTTGGCCTGTTTCCCCTTGTTCCAAGCCTGGTTAGGTCTCCAGACTGGCTTGGACTGGGCAAAATTTCCCTCTTGTTTTGTAGAAGAAGATGAAGCTGCGCCACTCTTGAAGTTTCGAAAGGAACGAAAATTAGTCTGTTTGGTCCTTAACTTGTTGGATCTATCCTGGGGAAGGGCGTGGCCTTATCCTCCAGTAATATCAGAAATGATCTCCTTCAGTCCAGGCCCAAATAGGGTCTGCCCTTTGAAGGGGATCTTGAGAAGTTTAGACTTTGAAGTGACATCAGCTGACCAGGATTTAAGCCATAGCGCCCTACGTGCCTGAATGGCAAAACCTGAATTTTTAGCCGTTAGCTTGGTTAAATGAAAAACGGCGTCAGAAATAAATTAATTGGCTAACTTAAGAGCTTTAAGCCTGTCAAGGATATCATCCAACAGAATCTCTACCTGTAAAGCCTCCTCCAGAGACTCGAACCAGAAAGCCGCTGCAGCAGTGACTGGGACAACCTTGTTGTATAAAGATTTTCTTAAGGAAACCCTCTAATTTCTTATCCATAGGATCTAGGAAAGCACAACTGTCCTCGACAGGAATAGTTGTACGCTTAGCTAGGGTAGAGACTGCTCCTTCCACCTTAGGGACCGTCTGCCACAAGTCCCGTGTAGCGGCATCTATAGGAAACATTTTCTTAAAAGCAGGAGGGGGAGAGACCGGCACACCTGGTCTATCCCATTCCTTAGTAATAATTTCTGAAAACCTCTTAAGGATTGGAAAAACATCAGTGTAAACAGGCACTGCAAAGTATTTGTCAATTTTACACAATTTCTCTGGGACTACAATGGTGTCACAGTCATCCAGAGTCGCTAAAACCTCCCTGAGCAACACGCGGAGGTGTTCAAGCTTAAATTTAAATGCTGTCATTTCAGAGTCAGACTGAAGTAACGCCTTCCCTGAATCAGAGAAGTCACCCACAGATAGAAGCTCTCCTGCTTCAACTTCTGCACATTGTGAGGGTATATCAGACATAGCTACTAAAGCGTGGGAGAGCTCTGTATTTGTTCTAGCCCCAGAGCTGTCTCACTTTCCTTGTAACCCTGGCAGTTTGGACAATACCTCTGTGAGGGTATGATTCATAACTGCCGCCATGACTTGTAAAGTAAATGCATTGGACGCGCTAGATGTACTTGGCGTCCCTTGAGCGGGAGTTATAGGTTCTGACACGTGGGGAGAGCTAGATGGCATAACCTCCCTTTTGTCAGTCTCAGAAACCTCAGGTGATAAATCTTTAAAAGCCATAATATGGTCTTTATAACTTATAGAAAGGTCAGTGCATTTGGTACACATTCTAAGAGGGGGTTCCACAATGGCTTCTAAACATAATGAACAAGGAGTTTCCTCTATGTCAGACATGTTTAACAGACTAGTAATGAGACCAGCAAGCTTGGAAAACACTTTAATTAATGTGAAAAAAGCAATAATAAAAAACGGTACTGTGCCTTTAAGAAAAAAACAGTGAAAAAATTAGTAAACTCTACGAAATTTTTACAGTGTGTATAAGGGACTAAAGCAGCATTGCACCCACTTGCAAATGGATGATTAACCCCTCAGGCCCAAAAAAGAATTAGAAAAACATTAAACCTGTTAACAAACAGTCAAACACAATGCCACAGCTCTGCTGTGGCTCCTACCTGCCCTTAAAAACGATTTTCGCAGGAACAAAACCCTCTACAGAGGTCCTATAAGCCAGAGGACTCCTTCAGGGAAGCTGGATGTCTCAGACTGAAAACGAAAATAGGCCCCTCCCACCATGCACTCGAAGTCAAGGGGCCTTAAAAAAGTACTACTAGGAGTGATCTAACAAGCCATGTGGAAACTAGGCCCCAAATAAAGGATTTATCACCCTCAGAGAAAAAACGTTTTTATTTATAAATCATGCAAACGTTTTTACACTAAGTAATATGAGTATTAACATGAATATTATCCATTTTTGCAAGCATGATCCCAGTTGTTGTTAAATCACTGTATCAGACTTACCTTAAATATACCAGGCACTGTCAGCATTTTCTAGACCTTATCATCTCTTTAGAAAAAAATATACTGAACATACCTCAAAGCAGGCAATCTGCAGACCGTCCCCCCAACTGAAGTTTTCTTTCCATACTCTTCAGTTATGTGTGAGAACAGCAATGGACCTTAGTTACAAACCGCTAAGATCATCAAACCTCCAGGCAGAAGTCTTCTTCCAATTTCTGCCTGAGAGTAAAAAACAGTACAACGCCGGTACCGTTTAAAAATAACAAACTTTTGATTGAAGGTAAAAACTACACTAAGTCACCACATCTCTCTTGATACTTCCTTTTTTGTCGAGAGCTGCAAGAGAATGACTGGGAGTGGCAGTTAGGGGAGGAGCTATATAGACAGCTCTGCTGTGGGTGTCCTCTTGCAGCTTCCTGTTGGGAAGGAGAATATCCCACAAGTAATGGATGAACCCGTGGACTGGATACACCTTTACAAGAGAAATTAGACATTTTTTTTACACAAGATACAACCAAGATTTTAATCCACTCTCTCATCCTTTCCCGCCTCGACTACTGCAACTCCGTCCTCTCTGGTCTACCTAGCTGCCGCATAGCTCCTTTACAATCCATTATGAATGCCTCTGCCAGGCTCATCTTCCTTACTCGTCGCTCTTCATCTGCTGCATCTGTCTGCCAATCCCTTCACTGGCTTCCTCTTGCCTCTAGGATTAAACATAAAATCCTCACCCTGACATATAAAGTTCTCAACTTCACTGCTCCCCCCTACATCTCAGAACTTGTCTCTAGATACTCTCCCTCCCGTCCCCTTCGATCAGCTCAGGATCTCCTCCTCTCCTCTCTTGTTACTTCCTCAAATTCCCGTTTACAGGACTCCTCCAGATTGGCCCCCATCTTGTGGGATTCCCTGCCTCGCTCCATAAGACTCTCCCCTAGTTTTAACAGCTTCAAGCACTCCCTAAAAACTCTACTATTCAGAGATGCATACAACCAACAATAACCTTTCCTAACTCCATTGCTTTCCCCTTGAACCCCTTAGAATGTAAGCCTATGGGCCCAGCTGTTTACAGATCGCTTCATAAGAGCCGACTACAACAGTGAAACTCTCGGCAGGGCCATCTACCCACTTGACCCCTACAAAAGCTATCCTGTACACCGACTATGTTTACAGCGCTGCGGAATCTGTTGGCGCTCTACAAATACCTGATAATAATAATAATAATAATAACCACAGCAAAGCTGTTAAGTATCACTTCCCTTCCCAGAAACCCCAGTCATTCGACCAAAGAGAAATGGAAAAAGGAATAATACAAAGGTGTAAAGGTGCCTGATGTTTCGTCAAAAATAACGGTCTAAATAAAAAGGGTGGGGTCGTGGAAATAAATAAATAAATTTATCAGGTAGGCATAAATTTTGTTTTCTTTCCTAAGATATGGTAAGTCCACAACGTTCTTAATTATTAGTGAGAACCAATCCCAAGCTACAGGACACAGATGACTAGGGAGGGAGAACAAGAAAAATTAGAACGAAGAACTGAATTATCAGTAAAGAGAAGATAAGGAGGATCACACTGCAAGACCGGGAGTTCCGAAACTCTCTTAGCAGAAAAGATGGTAAAAAGAAACAAAACTTCCAAGATAATACCTTAATATCTATGGAGTGCAATGGCTCAAACGGAGCCTGCTGCAAAACAAAAATAACAAAATAAAAGCTCCAAGGAGGAGCAAAAGATTTAAACAGAGGCCTGATGCTAATCAGGACCTGATGAAAAGATTGCACATCTGGCGCATCCGCAAGACACCTATGTAAAAAACGGATAATGCAGAAATCTGACTCTACAGAATACTGACTGACAATCCTTCTCCAGACCATCCTGGAGAAAAGACAAAATCCTAGGAATCCTGACCCTACTTAAAGAGTAGCCCTTAGATCCATACCAAGAAAGATATATATGCCATATTATATGGAAAATCTTGCTAGAAACAGGCTAGCAAGCCCGAATCATGGTCCCAATGACCACCTCAGAAAAACCACGCTTAGACTGAACTAAGCATTCAATCTCCAAGCAGACGGCTTCAGAGAAACGAGATTGTGGTGAAGGAAATGACAGTTCTTCCTAAGAAGCAACCTTCAAGGTGAAATATGACATCTCCATTAGATCTGTATACCAGATCAAGCAAGGCCATGTAGAGGCTAAGATAATTACCAATGCTCTCTCCTGTTTGATACGAGCAATGACTTGTGGAAGGAGAGCAAACTGAAAAAACAGGTATGCTAAACTGAAATCCCAAGGAACCGTCAGCTCAGGGTAGTCTGCAGATCTCTTGACCTCGAACCGTACCTTGGAAGCTTGGCGTTACACTGAGACGCCATCAAGTCCAACTCCAGCACCCCCCATTTAAGGGTTAACCTGGAGAACACCTCCAGATGGAGAGCCCACTCCCCGGGATGAAATGTCTGTCTGCTCAGGAAATCCGCTTCCTAGTTGTCCACTCTTGGAATGTGGATGGCAGACAGACAGCAATTGTGAGTTTCCACCCACTAAACAAGCCGAACCACCTTCTTCATGGCTAAGGAACTCCGAGTTCCCCCTGGTGGTTGATGTAATCACTGAGGTGAAATTGTCTGACTGGAACCTGATAAACCGGGCGAAGGACAACTGAGGCCAAGCCATCAGAGCATTCCAAGATGTTTATGTAGAGAACAGACTCCTCTCGAGTCCATAGTCCTTGAATCTTAAACGAGTCCCAGACTGCTCCCCAGCCCAGCAGGCTGGTGTCCGTGTTCACAATCACCCAAAAAGGTCTGCGGAAGCATGATCCCCGAGACAGATGCTCCTGAGAAAACCACAACGGAAGAGAGTCTCTTATTGACTGCTCTAGATCTATCCTGAGACAGATCCAAATGGTCTTCGTTCCATTGTCTGAATATGCATAACTGCAGAACTCTCAGACGGAAAAGAGCAAAGGGAATGATGTCCATGGAAGCAACCATCGGACCAATGACCCCCATACCTTGAGCCACTGATGGCTGAACAGTAGACTACAGAAAGAGGCAAGAATCTTTGATTTTATGACCTATGTCAGAATTTTTTTTCACAGATAGGGAAACTATTATGGTCCCTAAGAAAACTACCCCTGCAACTGAAACAAGGAAACTCTTTTTCAGATTCACTTTCCATCCCTGAGAACGTAGAAAAGACAAGATCTCAGTTGAGAATTTGCTTGTTGAAAGAATGGCATATGAACCAATATGTCGTTCAGAAAGGCGCCACTACAATTCCCCAAAACCTAAAAATACTGCCAATAGAGTCTAGAGAACCTTTGAGAAAATTATGGGAGCCTAGATAAGGATAAAGGAAAGTGCCACAAACCGAAAGGGTTTGTCCAGAAAGGCAAATATCAGGAACTTGAAGATACGCGCCCTTCAGGTCTATGGTAGTCAGGAACTGACCCTCTTGGACCAAGGGAAGAATGGAACGAATGGTTTTCATCTTAAAGAACGATACCCTGGGAAAACTGTTGAGACACTTAGGTCTAGAAAAGGCAGAAAAGTTCCCTCTTTTTGGGGACCCCAAAATGTTTGATTAAAATTCTAGACCCTGTTCCCAAACAGGAACTAGCACTATCACACCAAGAGAGAAAAATCCCAAACGCAATTCAAAAATGCCTCTCTTTGATCTGGAATGCAGATCAACTTGAGGGGTGGAACTTTCCTCTGGGAAGAAAGGCTTTGAATTCTATTTAGAAACCCTGAGATACTAAGTCCACAGCCTGTCTGGGACATCTTGTATCCTTCCTCAAGAAAACAGAGCAATTCAGCCCCCACTTGGTCCGATCCTGGATCAAGGGCAAACCCATCATGCTGAGTTAGACTCAGCTGCGGCTTTCTACTCTGATGTCCTTTAGGTCTGTGGTAGAAAAGACCCTTTTCCACCCATAAAATCAGAAATACTTCTGCCAGACCAGGACCAATCAAGGTCTTACCCTTATAAGGAAGCATCAGAAACCTGGAAAAAGAGGAAAAATCCACTTACCAAGAATGTAGCCACAACGCCCCGCGGGCTAGCACAGCTAAACCATATCTTGGACCCCAGCTTAATAACTAGTATGGTAGCGTCAGAAATAAAAGAATTGGCTAGCTTGAAAGCCGAAATTCTGACCTGGATCTCCTCCTAAGGAGTCTCTACCAAAATTGAATCAGACAAGGCATTGCATCAAAAAGATGCCGCACTTGACACAGTGGCAATACCAAAGAAGCCTCCAGCTTGTCCATTGAGCCTTAAAAGAGCATCTATCCTCTATAGGGATCGTAGTTCTCCTAGCCAGAGTAGAAATGGCCCCTCCTACTGTAGGCACCGTGTGTCATGATATTGAATGGAGATAGCGACAGAAAACATCTATATAAAAAAAACAGGAGACGGGGAAAAAGGAATCCCTGACTTCTCCCATGCACGGTCTGGAAAAAACTTCCACAAAGAAAACCTAGAATATATTAAGTTTACTGGATTTCCTAGGTTGACAACGACAAGAGAATCGGAGTCGTTCAAAATAGCCAAAACCTCCTTTAACAATACACGAAGTGTTCAAGCGTAAACCTGAAGGTTACTACTTCAGCATCAGGTGAAGGAATTATACTGTCCGAATCTGAGATTTCACACTCAGAGGCTACCGACATATCCTCCTCATCAGACCTATGCGGAAGGGCAACCTGTGTAGCAGTATGTGGAACAGAAACCTTACTATCTGAATCTCTAATATTCCTCTTGAGATTTCCCTTAAGTATAGGAAAAGCAGACAATGCCACAGATACCAAGCAGATACCTGAGCAACAATTCTGCAGCAAATAACTCCTCCATGAT
This sequence comes from Bombina bombina, assembly GCF_027579735.1. Taxonomy (NCBI): domain Eukaryota; kingdom Metazoa; phylum Chordata; class Amphibia; order Anura; family Bombinatoridae; genus Bombina; species Bombina bombina. Next base: position 558,336,709 of record NC_069499.1, on the reverse strand, counting down.
ATTGAGAGGAAGCGCAAGGCACTGCATGTGACGCCACAGAGGCTAGGGACGATTGAGGAGAAAACTGTGGCATTGCCTAAACAGCATCATCCTGGGAGATATTGGGTTTAGAGGCAACGCTCTCTCTCTATCCACAAGAGATCTAGCGGAAAAAAGAGAACACATAATTGCATTTTGAAACAATTATATCAGCATCTAAAAAACAAACCGAGTTCTTTACCAAAAGAAAACAGAGTTATATTCAAATTTAAATGTTTAAGAAAAAACTGTCACTTTAAAACATAACACCTATTTTAAGGGGATGCTTACCACTATACTACAGTGGATTGTGTCTCTATAGAATACACAGTATAGGAAAAAGAGAAAAACAGTGGATCTTATTTAACTAAGATGCCTTTATAAATATGTACGTTCACATAGTATAAAATGAACGTTTCCAACAACCATATAACTTTCGATTTTGCTACTTGATTCAAAACTCAGGTCTATTTGTCACTCATCAATCTCTCTCAGAGACAGACTGAGCCAAGATGCTGCTCCGTTCTCAGCCGGAGGAACTGAAAAAGGCGGGGTCACCTGACCGGACCCAGCGACAGCAGAAAATGGCGCCGCTCCCCTTCTCAAAGAAGAAGGAGGCGGGGACACTGCATCAGCATGGGAATGAAGCGCAAACAAATTACTAATATCGCGCTTCATTCTCCAGCTGTAAATAACCACCATCAAGGTCTCTAGTAGAAACTACAGGGGATGCGGTTACAAATATCCATTTCTAAAAAAAATTCAAAGTAATGGCACCGCTCCGCAAGCGATCTTTTTAAAACGGAGGATAGGCGACACATTACAAACCCCATAGACAAGCGCAGCTAAGAGAAAGAGTGTGCTTACAAGACACTAACAGACTCTAATAAATAACACTGTGCATGCTAATCCCTAGAGAGCTACCAAAATACATAGCCCAATAGAAAATTTATACCAAATGAATTAAAAAACATAAGATGCAAACAAATAATTAGAGGTATTATTAACCCCTCATGAGCCTCTAAACGTTAGCCAAAAATCAGTGGATACTATTATAAAAGTATTAACTCCTAGTCTCCTGGTCACAAGTGCCTGCATCCTACCTAAAATATCCTTCTAAAGGATATATATATATGTCCCAAATATTGTTGCAGATAAAGACTCATAAGTGCAGGTCCCCAATACATAGAAGACAAAAGCACTTACCTGCAGTCTAGCCGTTCGGCAGGAGGACAGCTTACACGGTATGAGAGGACACATACTCCTCACAGAGAAGAACAGAGTAAACCTACTCTGGCTCTCTGTACTTGGGCAGCAAAAATGTTAGGAAAATGCAGCAAGGCCCACCTTACAAGCTCCTAACTGCTTTAAGGCCACCACTATCCTACTGAAGAGATTAACGTGGATTACGGCCAGACACAAAAATCTTGCTTGAAGCGAAGTAAATAAAAAAATTTTGAGACCACCAAAACTTCATCTCCTCCGTTGACAGAGGCAAAGAGAAGGACTGGGGTTTGTGGGAAGGGAAGTGATACTTAACAGCTTTGCTGTGGTGCTCTTTGCCTCCTCCTGCTGGCCAGGAGTGATATTCCCACTAGTAATTAAGGATTTGGTGGACTCACTATATCTTAGAAAATAAATAATGACCTTTTCAAAAAAAAAAAAAAAAAAAAACTCCAAATATCTTTTCTATAGGGTCCCCAGAAAATGAACTATCCTCAAACGGAAAAGTAAATGATATGGATAAAGTGGCAGTTGAAATGTCTACCATGTAAAAGATTCTGCAAAACGCTACAAAAGAAGCAGATAAAGGTAACGTCTTTAAAAACTCATAAAACTAAGTAAAGAAAAGTCCTGGTGAGACCTATTTCTAGGAAATAAATATTGAATTGGACTCAAGGAAAAGGAAATGCAACTAGAGGTTTAGCAAAGGTAAAAAAAAAAACAAAGAAAAAAACCATTCAATTAAAATATATGAGTGTTCTTCTGCTGGATTAGGGTCTTGGACACTTAAAATACAAAAAAAAAAAAACTCTCTTAGCAAATAGCAAGGATGGGGATAAAGACAGTTTTAATCCACAAAGGCAATTCTAGGAGCAATTTAATCACAAACTAAAACACCTCTTAAAGGCATCAACAGTCACATGTCTAAGCTAACATGGGAATTTACCCTGCAACTGCAGAATTGTAGAGCCTAAGGTTCTTACATATACTGATTAGAAAAGAATTCCTGATTATTAGACAACATCTTACCAACAGAAGACAAATCTGAGAAGTCAGTATCTGACTTCTAAAAACTTCCTTAACTGGACTGAACTATTCCAGAATCAGTAACCAGATAATTTAAATGTAGGAAGTTAATCAGACAAAATCTATGTGCTGACTTTGAGGAGGGTTAATCGGCATAACTGCAGAAATTATAGGACGCAGAAATTTTTGAATCATTGAGCCAAATCTGTATAACTCCCTTGTACAATTGAAAAAAAAGGGAGTACAGAATCCTTTAAAAAAAGAAAAACGAAATAGCATTAGTTTGGTTAGAATGCATAAATAGATTGATACAGAATTGTAAAGCTAAACTGATAATCATAGAATTTTGTTCTATTTTGTTCTGTTAAATTTTTGCAAATACACACTTAATGTAACAAATTAGTGATAAGTATTATATTGGGGACAGTATCAAATATGCTCCAACATTTAATGCACACACAAATAAATACACGACCATCAAATCAACCTACTGTGGAAAATTAAATATAAACAGTAATAAATATTGCAACATGTAGCTGGGAAAATGTGGATAAAACAAACCCTTTCTGTAGAAAAGCCAATGTACCTTAAAGTGAAGGTAAACTTTGATGAATAAAAGCCCGGTTTTTAAAAATACTATTAAAAACAGGGGCACTTTCATTCATCAAAGTTTACAAAGCAGCCGTTTTGGTAAAAAAAAAAATACCTTTTTTTCTTTTCACTGCTACAACAGCTTCCCCCACATAGAGATCCTTTATTCACACGTCAGCATTGACTAATCTGGCTACCTCCAATCACAGCATGGACTCAGGCAATGACTACCCTGGGGGGGAAGCTGTGAATGGAGGAAGCAGGATTAGTCATTGCTGACGTATGAATAGAGGATCTCTATGTGGGGGAAGCTGCTGTAGCAGTGAAAAGAAAAAAAGGTAATTTTTTTTACCAAAACGGCTGCTTTGTAAACTTTGATGAATGAAAGTGCCCATGTTTTTAATAGTATTTTTAAAAAACAGGCTTTCATTCACCAAAGTTTACCTTCACTTTAAAGTAAGATTGTATTATAAATCCAGGACTAATGGAATAAAGTCCGGGAAAGCACATACATATTAACATTGTAAAATAGAGACAATTTAAAACCTTACTGTGTAAGAACTAATGTTCAGCAAAAGACGACCTTATAAATTCCATAGCTTCAATAAGTAAGGAAAAAACTCCCCACCGTCAGAATTTAATAATACTGTAGCTATACATATAAAGATGGTCGCTGTTATGAGCAGAAGAACCCGGGAGAGAGGAAATTAGCACAGTGGGAAAAATAAAAAATAAAACTGTTGGAGTTCTGCAACACTGCGCTATTTGCTCATATTTAACATAAGAAAACTGGGCGCACTCACCGGATAAACAATAGTGCAACTCTGAGCATGAACAGAGGATAGAGAGAAATTCAGTACACTACCGGGAGTACAGGAGCGCTGAATAAAAATAATAATGCTAGCGCTATAAAAAAATCTGCTATGCAGAGCCCAGAAAAAGTCTAAAAACTGAGCAAATAGACTATGACTATGTTCTGGGCTCTGTGAGGGAAAATTGGGTCCCACAAATGTCTGAGAACCCCTTTCGACAAAGAATATGGAGAACCTCTATTTTTAACCTTCCTTCTGTGTGAGGTAAATATTAGGACTGAGATACCAGAGAGATGAGAGGGAGTAAAAGCTTATGAAACGTTGGGTATCTTTGCCTCCCCCTAGTAGCCAGGAATTGAATCCCAGGAGTAATGGTTACTTGAATCTCACCATGAAAGAAAAGATTAAATTATATATTGTGAAATAACTTTGCAATTCACGTTCATTTGCTTATTGTAGACTTTAGAACCCAGACCCTCCTATGTGCTGCACAGTGATTTCTTAAAGGGACAGTCTACACCAGAATTTTTATTGTTTAAAAAGATAGATAATCCTTTTATTACTACAGTTTTGCATAACCAACAGTTATATTAATACACGTTTTACCTCTGTAATTATCTTATATCTAAGCCTCTACAGACTGCCCCCTTATTTAAGTTCTTTTGACAGACTTGCATTTTAGCCAATCAGTGCTTACTCCTAGGTAACTAATTAGGTAACTAGGTAATTAGCATATGAACCTCCTAGGTTTAGCTTTAAACTAAGAATACTAAGAGTACAAAGCAAAATTGGTGATGAAAGTAAAATTTGAAAGTTGTTTAAAATAACATGCCCTATCTGAATCACGAAAGTTTATTTTGGACTAGACTGTCCCCTTAATATCTGCAGAAGCTTATTTATATCGGTCTGTAGTGGACCACAGTAAAGCAAATAAGATAAACAATAGACATGTGCATTTTGATCTTTTGTTAGGATCCACAAAACGGAAGAAGCGGTCAGTCATGTCATTCAACTGTTTTCATAGCCGGATTTATTCTTGTGAAAGTTCAATGCATATTTATTCTTGTGAAAGTTCAATACACTAAGATTTGTGCAATACCAGATCTTAGTGTGTTGAACTTTCACAAGAATAAATACGGCTCAAAAAAAGAGCCAAATGACACGAGTATCCGCCTTCTTCTGCCTTTGGATCCTAACGAAGGATCCAAATGCACATGTCTAATAAACAACTTTCATCATGCTTTTTAAGGAGTGTGTCCCTGGACTCGAAAACAATATAAACCTATAAACAAGTATTTTTATGCATGCAGATGTTTTTGCTAAGCAGTAAATGTTTTTTTGAAGCATATATAAAATAATGCCTAATGTCCCGTTAAGTGTATATAACTTTGACTTATTACAGAAAAAAATGAAAAGAAAAATTTACAACAAAAAAATGATTTGCCCAAAACTAAAGCAGCTTTTTATCTTTCAGAGGCTATAAAATGCTAATGATCTATAAGTAAAAATTGTTACATTCCAGGTCCAAATTTAACACTTCAACGACATGCGGTATCACACTGCAAATGCAAAGATCAGAGAAATGTTCTTTCTAATAAAAGACCTGTGATAAGTGTGAATTGTATTCAGAGCCATCTAGAATATTAATGTATAAAAGGAGGGGGAAGAGAAAACAGAATTTATGTTTACCTGATAAATTACTTTCTCCAACGGTGTGTCCGGTCCACGGCGTCATCCTTACTTGTGGGATATTCTCTTCCCCAACAGGAAATGGCAAAGAGCCCAGCAAAGCTGGTCACATGATCCCTCCTAGGCTCCGCCTACCCCAGTCATTCGACCGACGTTAAGGAGGAATATTTGCATAGGAGAAACCATATGGTACCGTGGTGACTGTAGTTAAAGAAAATAAATTATCAGACCTGATTAAAAAAACCAGGGCGGGCCGTGGACCGGACACACCGTTGGAGAAAGTAATTTATCAGGTAAACATAAATTCTGTTTTCTCCAACATAGGTGTGTCCGGTCCACGGCGTCATCCTTACTTGTGGGAACCAATACCAAAGCTTTAGGACACGGATGAAGGGAGGGAGCAAATCAGGTCACCTAAATGGAAGGCACCACGGCTTGCAAAACCTTTCTCCCAAAAATAGCCTCAGAAGAAGCAAAAGTATCAAACTTGTAAAATTTGGTAAAAGTGTGCAGTGAAGACCAAGTCGCTGCCCTACATATCTGATCAACAGAAGCCTCGTTCTTGAAGGCCCATGTGGAAGCCACAGCCCTAGTGGAATGAGCTGTGATTCTTTCGGGAGGCTGCCGTCCGGCAGTCTCGTAAGCCAATCTGATGATGCTTTTAATCCAAAAAGAGAGAGAGGTAGAAGTTGCTTTTTGACCTCTCCTTTTACCGGAATAAACAACAAACAAGGAAGATGTTTGTCTAAAATCCTTTGTAGCATCTAAATAGAATTTTAGAGCGCGAACAACATCCAAATTGTGCAACAAACGTTCCTTCTTCGAAACTGGTTTCGGACACAGAGAAGGTACGATAATCTCCTGGTTAATGTTTTTGTTAGAAACAACTTTTGGAAGAAAACCAGGTTTAGTACGTAAAACCACCTTATCTGCATGGAACACCAGATAAGGAGGAGAACACTGCAGAGCAGATAATTCTGAAACTCTTCTAGCAGAAGAAATTGCAACTAAAAACAAAACTTTCCAAGATAATAACTTAATATCAACGGAATGTAAGGGTTCAAACGGAACCCCCTGAAGAACTGAAAGAACTAAATTGAGACTCCAAGGAGGAGTCAAAGGTTTGTAAACAGGCTTAATTCTAACCAGAGCCTGAACAAAAGCTTGAACATCTGGCACAGCGGCCAGCTTTTTGTGAAGTAACACAGACAAGGCAGAAATCTGTCCCTTCCGGGAACTTGCAGATAAACCTTTTTCCAATCCTTCTTGAAGGAAGGATAGAATCCTAGGAATCTTAACCTTGTCCCATGGGAATCCTTTAGATTCACACCAACAGATATATTTTTTCCAAATTTTGTGGTAAATCTTTCTAGTTACAGGCTTTCTGGCCTGAACAAGAGTATCGATAACAGGATCTGAGAACCCTCGCTTCGATAAGATCAAGCGTTCAATCTCCAAGCAGTCAGCTGGAGTGAAACCAGATTCGGATGTTCGAACGGACCCTGAACAAGAAGGTCTCGTCTCAAAGGAAGCTTCCAAGGTGGAGCCGATGACATATTCACCAGATCTGCATACCAAGTCCTGCGTGGCCACGCAGGAGCTATCAAGATCACCGACGCCCTCTCCTGATTGATCCTGGCTACCAGCCTGGGGATGAGAGGAAACGGCGGGAACACATAAGCTAGTTTGAAGGTCCAAGGTGCTACTAGTGCATCCACTAGAGCCGCCTTGGGATCCCTGGATCTGGACCCGTAGCAAGGAACTTTGAAGTTCTGACGAGAGGCCATCAGGTCCATGTCTGGAATGCCCCACAGCTGAGTGACTTGGGCAAAGATTTCCGGATGGAGTTCCCACTCCCCCGGATGCAATGTCTGACGACTCAGAAAATCCGCTTCCCAATTTTCCACTCCTGGGATGTGGATAGCAGACAGGTGGCAGGAGTGAAACTCCGCCCATAGAATGATTTTGGTCACTTCTTCCATCGCCAGGGAACTCCTTGTTCCCCCCCTGATGGTTGATGTACGCAACAGTTGTCATGTTGTCTGATTGAAACCGTATGAACTTGGCCCTCGCTAGCTGAGGCCAAGCCTTGAGAGCATTGAATATCGCTCTCAGTTCCAGAATATTTATCGGTAGAAGAGATTCTTCCCGAGACCAAAGACCCTGAGCTTTCAGGGATCCCAAGACCGCGCCCCAGCCCATCAGACTGGCGTCGGTCGTGACAATGACCCACTCTGGTCTGCGGAATGTCATCCCTCGTGACAGGTTGTCCAGGGACAGCCACCAACGGAGTGAGTCTCTGGTCCTCTGATTTACTTGTATCTTCGGAGACAAGTCTGTATAGTCCCCATTCCACTGACTGAGCATGCACAGTTGTAATGGTCTTAGATGAATGCGTGCAAAAGGAACTATGTCCATTGCCGCTACCATCAACCCGATCACTTCCATGCACTGAGCTATGGAAGGAAGAGGAACGGAATGAAGTATCCGACAAGAGTCTAGAAGTTTTGTTTTTCTGGCCTCTGTCAGAAAAATCCTCATTTCTAAGGAGTCTATTATGGTTCCCAAGAAGGGAACCCTTGTTGACGGAGATAGAGAACTCTTTTCCACGTTCACTTTCCATCCGTGAGATCTGAGAAAGGCCAGGACAATGTCCGTGTGAGCCTTTGCTTGAGGAAGGGACGACGCTTGAATCAGAATGTCGTCCAAGTAAGGTACTACAGCAATGCCCCTTGGTCTTAGCACAGCTAGAAGGGACCCTAGTACCTTTGTGAAAATCCTTGGAGCAGTGGCTAATCCGAAAGGAAGCGCCACGAACTGGTAATGTTTGTCCAGGAATGCGAACCTCAGGAACCGATGATGTTCCTTGTGGATAGGAATATGTAGATACGCATCCTTTAAATCCACCGTGGTCATGAATTGACCTTCCTGGATGGAAGGAAGAATTGTTCGAATGGTTTCCATCTTGAACGATGGAACCTTGAGAAACTTGTTTAAGATCTTGAGATCTAAGATTGGTCTGAACGTTCCCTCTTTCTTGGGAACTATAAACAGATTGGAGTAGAACCCCATCCCTTGTTCTCTTAATGGAACAGGATGAATCACTCCCATTTTTAACAGGTCTTCTACACAATGTAAGAATGCCTGTCTTTTTATGTGGTCTGAAGACAACTGAGACCTGTGGAACCTCCCCCTTGGGGGAAGTCCCTTGAATTCCAGAAGATAACCTTGGGAGACTATTTCTAGCGCCCAAGGATCCAGAACATCTCTTGCCCAAGCCTGAGCGAAGAGAGAGAGTCTGCCCCCCACCAGATCCGGTCCCGGATCGGGGGCCAACATTTCATGCTGTCTTGGTAGCAGTGGCAGGTTTCTTGGCCTGCTTTCCCTTGTTCCAGCCTTGCATTGGTCTCCAAGCTGGCTTGGCTTGAGAAGAATTACCCTCTTGCTTAGAGGACGTAGCACTTTGGGCTGGTCCGTTTCTACGAAAGGGACGAAAATTAGGTTTATTTTTTGCCTTGAAAGGCCGATCCTGAGGAAGGGCGTGGCCCTTACCCCCAGTGATATCAGAGATAATCTCTTTCAAGTCAGGGCCAAACAGCGTTTTCCCCTTGAAAGGAATGTTAAGTAGCTTGTTCTTGGAAGACGCATCAGCCGACCAAGATTTCAACCAAAGCGCTCTGCGCGCCACAATAGCAAACCCAGAATTCTTAGCCGCTAACCTAGCCAATTGCAAAGTGGCGTCTAGGGTGAAAGAATTAGCCAATTTGAGAGCATTGATTCTGTCCATAATCTCCTCAAAAGGAGGAGAATCACTATCGACCGCCTTTATCAGCTCATCGAACCAGAAACATGCGGCTGTAGCGACAGGGACAATGCATGAAATTGGTTGTAGAAGGTAACCCTGCTGAACAAACATCTTTTTAAGCAAACCTTCTAATTTTTTATCCATAGGATCTTTGAAAGCACAACTATCCTCTATGGGTATAGTGGTGCGTTTGTTTAAAGTGGAAACCGCTCCCTCGACCTTGGGGACTGTCTGCCATAAGTCCTTTCTGGGGTCGACCATAGGAAAGAATTTTTTAAATATGGGGGGAGGGACGAAAGGAATACCGGGCCTTTCCCATTCTTTATTAACAATGTCCGCCACCCGCTTGGGTATAGGAAAAGCTTCTGGGAGCCCCGGCACCTCTAGGAACTTGTCCATTTTACATAGTTTCTCTGGAATGACCAACTTGTCACAATCATCCAGAGTGGATAATACCTCCTTAAGCAGAATGCGGAGATGTTCCAACTTAAATTTAAATGCAATCACATCAGGTTCAGCTTGTTGAGAAATGTTCCCTGAATCAGTAATTTCTCCCTCAGACAAAACCTCCCTGGCCCCATCAGACTGGGTTAGGGGCCCTTCAGAAATATTATTATCAGCGTCGTCATGCTCTTCAGTATCTAAAACAGAGCAGTCGCGCTTACGCTGATAAGTGTTCATTTTGGCTAAAATGTTTTTGACAGAATTATCCATTACAGCCGTTAATTGTTGCATAGTAAGGAGTATTGGCGCGCTAGATATACTAGGGGCCTCCTGAGTGGGCAAGACTCGTGTAGACGAAGGAGGGAATGATGCAGTACCATGCTTACTCCCCTCACTTGAGGAATCATCTTGGGCATCATTGTCATTGTCACATAAATCACATTTATTTAAATGAATAGGAATTCTGGCTTCCCCACATTCAGAACACAGTCTATCTGGTAGTTCAGACATGTTAAACAGGCATAAACTTGATAACAAAGTACAAAAAACGTTTTAAAATAAAACCGTTACTGTCACTTTAAATTTTAAACTGAACACACTTTATTACTGCAATTGCGAAAAAACATGAAGGAATTGTTCAAAATTCACCAAATTTTCACCACAGTGTCTTAAAGCCTTAAAAGTATTGCACACCAAATTTGGAAGCTTTAACCCTTAAAATAACGGAACCGGAGCCGTTTTGAACTTTAACCCCTTTACAGTCCCTGGTATCTGCTTTGCTGAGACCCAACCAAGCCCCAAGGGGAATACGATACCAAATGACGCCTTCAGAAAGTCTTTTCTAAGTATCAGAGCTCCTCTCACATGCGACTGCATGCCATGCCTCTCAAAACAAGTGCGCAACACCGGCGCGAAAATGAGGCTCTGCCTATGCTTTGGGAAAGCCCCTAAAGAATAAGGTGTCTAAAACAGTGCCTACCGATATTATTATATCAAAATACCCAGATAAAATGATTCCTCAAGGCTAAATGTGTGTTAATAATCAATCGATTTAGCCCAGAAAAAGTCTACAGTCTTAATAAGCCCTTTTTGAAGCCCTTATTTACGATCGTAATAAACATGGCTTACCGGATCCCATAGGGAAAATGACAGCTTCCAGCATTACATCGTCTTGTTAGAATGTGTCATACCTCAAGCAGCAAGAGACTGCTCACTGTTCCCCCAACTGAAGTTAATTGCTCTCAACAGTCCTGTGTGGAACAGCCATGGATTTTAGTGACGGTTGCTAAAATCATTTTCCTCATACAAACAGAAATCTTCATCTCTTTTCTGTTTCTGAGTAAATAGTACATACCAGCACTATTTCAAAATAACAAACTCTTGATTGAATAATAAAAACTACAGTTAAACACTAAAAAACTCTAAGCCATCTCCGTGGAGATGTTGCCTGTACAACGGCAAAGAGAATGACTGGGGTAGGCGGAGCCTAGGAGGGATCATGTGACCAGCTTTGCTGGGCTCTTTGCCATTTCCTGTTGGGGAAGAGAATATCCCACAAGTAAGGATGACGCCGTGGACCGGACACACCTATGTTGGAGAAAGATTATGCTTTGATTTAGTATAAAGCTACATTCTAGCAGAGAAAATATTCATTAAATGACATTTTTTTTACTCCAAGCACCAATTACATGCTCATTGTGCTGATATCAGAAGCATATGCAACACACAACAAATTGCACAAACATGTCCTATAATGCATATAACACACTGCAAGATACACCAGAAGAAAACATTTGTTTTACAGAGCGAATGTGTACAGAGCTTTAAACAAGAAAACAAAATTACAACAGAAGCAAGGATGTTTATCATCAATAAAAAATAATCAAAGCAAAGGCCCATTTATTAAAAAAAAAGAAAAATGTAACATGGAAAAAATGTTTGTGAATCTCTTTTAGAAGTTTTTGAATTCCTATATTTTATTTATGCCAAGAGCAACAGCCATATCCTTTAATCACCTATTTGGATTTATGGAACAGGATTAAAGCCCCTAAAACTTTGTAGGATTTTGTTGGAGTTATGCCACTATATTATTAAAGGGACATTAAACACTTTGAAATTGTAATTTAAAATGATAAACTGTGTATATATATATATAAATAAAACTATGCAATATACTTTCATGATTTTATCCTCTTTTCCTGTAATTCCATTCTGAAATTGTGAACTTTTCATTTCCTGTTAGAAATGGAAGTGTAGAATATGGTTACATTCCACACAGTCATTGGATGCACACTCTAGTGTCCTATTTATAACTGTCCCTAATTGGCCACAACAGAGAATCTAAGTTACAACATGGCTAACCATCGCTGCGTGATTAGAGAAGCCCTTGATAAAGGCGAGTCTGGTCAGCCAGTAGCATGCCACTTTGCCCACTCTCGACATACTGTCTGTAGTCTAAGGACTATGCTGACTGACCAAGTGCCATTACTTTCAAGGGGAGGAAATAGGGCGAATCGCTTGCTCCGTCTGGAGACCAGGTGGATCTAAACTCTGGACACTGTAGCCCCTAAGGGATTAAATAAAATGCTGGACTTCGGGCCATTTTACCTGGGTGACTGAGTCATATATGATTATCGTCTAATATGCCTGTAACACACACCGTAATATCCCAATGGTCTGTTGGACTGTATGTCTATAGTCAAAATGTGCTAAAAATGTAGTGACTGTGCTTACTACGTATCTAATTAAGCTATCTTTTAAAAGCATCTACCATTTAACTTGATGTGTGTGTGTGTGTGTGTGTGTGTGTATATGTGTATATATATATATATATATATATATATATATATATATATATATATATATACACATTCATACATACACACACACATATACACACACGCACATACACAAACATAAATATATAGAAATATCTATTTATAAAATACATAGAACATATCCTGATATGTGGAGAACATTGGAATTTGAAATATTTACAGTAGATACACAGTATAAACACTTAATATGAATATTACATATATATGATTTTTCATGTTTTCATCTACGTGACTGCAAAGGGCTCCAATGCACTTTTATATATGTACATATACTATATATATATATATATATATATATATATATATCTCTATCTATCTCCATCCATCTTTAGACATGTATATGTATGTATGTACCTCTATGTTAAAGTCCCTTGTAGAGTTTTTTTCCTAAAAACCCGAGACCTTGGGGCCTATTTATTAATGTGCGAGCGGACATGATACAATGTAGAGTATCATGTCCGCCACACATCGATAAATGCCGGCAGCATATGCTGTTGGCATTTATCATTACACAAGCAGTTCTTGTGAACTGCTTGTGCAATGCTGCCCCCTGCAGATTCGCAGCCGCTAGCAGTGGGTGTCAATCAGCCCCATCGTATAGGATTGGGCGGATTGTAGACCGCAGCCTCAGAGGCAATGGACAAGTTATGGAACTGCCGTTTCCGGCGAGCCTGAAGCCTCACGCGGAAACAGGGTCATCAAGCTCCATTCGCAGCTTGATAATTTGGCCCCCTTATATCATTGAGCCCTTTAAGAACCTTTTTGTGCATTTTTTTTTGTAATTTGTATTAGATAGAGTATAAGTGTACTCTGTAATGTATTTTTAATGTGTTTTGTGACACTTTTTTGTTTTATAAAACAGTTAACCAGCGCTCTGAGGTTGCACTTTCCCGATGCACATTAACGTCAATTGCGATCAAGCGATCACTTTTACTTTCAGCTTGTAATACGAGCGATAAAACAGACGAGCGCAAATACCCGTTACAAACCCCTTTTTGCATGCGTGTAAATGTCAGCACGCCACTCCCATGTCGGAAATCTGGCCCTTAGTGTTTAATGTCCCTTTAATAAATGAGCAGGTGGCTTTTCACTAAATGTTAGCTGTGCATAGTTCTTACTAGTTACCTGGGCAAGAGGTTCAATGTCTATATTTTGCAGGATCAAAAAAGACAGAAAGATACACAGAAAACACTTCTGCATACAAATTTGGTATGCAATACAATTTTAAATACTGTACCTCTAGCATTTTACTAGTAATAACATCCCTTTAAAGGGCCATTA